>NC_089822.1:71005158-71320158 GCF_035046505.1 Tiliqua scincoides
AGGGTGGTGCAAACTGCTTTACCGGAGCTGCTTACTCTCTAGATGTTGCAAGGTGCATGTTTGTGACACCTTCTGCAAGCTCAGGAATCGCTGCGCTGGTGAATCTCTGACTTAGGATTGCGCTCTGAGTAGTGGAACGCACTTATTTATATAAAAAAGATAAAGTTCCCCCCCGGCAGTAAGCCTAGTCATGTCCAACTCCAGGGGCGGTCCTCATCTCTGTTTTTAAGCCGAAGAGCCGGCATTTTTCCATAGACCATTTCCGTGGCCATGTGGCCGGCATGATTAGATGCCTAAGCGCACAGTACCCTGTTACCTTCCCACCAAGGTGATACCTATTTATCTACTTGCATTTTTACATGCTTTGGAACTGCTAGGTTGGAATGAACTGGGACAAACAAAGGGAGCTCACCTCGTGGTGCGGATTCGAAATGCCAATCTTGCAGTCAACAGGCTTGGCAGCTCAGCCGCACCACTGCATCCCATACTTATTTATATACCTAGATCAATGTTATTCAAACTGGGGCGTCGCGATGCCCCAGCCTGTGGGTCCTGTCCTCTGCCCCCTTAAGGGGCGGGGGCAGCCAGGAGACAGGAGGAAGGCAGCGACGCAATCCGCAGGATCGCACCGCTCAGGGGCTGCAGGGGCTTGGGTGCACTTGCCCAAGCCTCCTGCAGCCTCCCGGGGGTGCAGGGAGCCCTATGCAATCTTTGGCAGGGCTCCCCAGGTCAGGAAAAGTGAAAGTGGAGCAATCGTGCCCCGCTCTGCAAAACCGGAAGCGGAGCATGATCGCTCCGCTTTCCCTTCTGACAGGGCTGCAGGGACTGGGGTGCACCCTCCAGTCCCTGCAGCAGCCGTCCCTGTGTGTGGGGAGCCCTGAGCAAGCGCCTGCAGGGCACCCCAGGTCAGGGAAAGGGAGAGTGGGGCAATCGCGCTCTGCTCCACTCTCCCTTTCACTGACCTGGGGCGCCCTACAGGCGCTCGCGCAGGGCTCCCTGCACACAGGGACGGCTGCTGCAGGGACTGGTGAGTGCATCCCAGTCCCTGCAGCCCCCTGAGCGATGCGATCCTGGGGATCACATTGCTGCCTTCCCCCTGCCCCTGCTGCCTTCCCCCACCCCCGCAAAGACTTACTGCGGGTTTCAAACTCCCAGAGAGTTTGAAAACCGCAGACCCAGGTGTATATTACTGTGAAAAAAGAAAACCACCAAAAATCAATAGATGGAGAGAATTTGGGAATTCATGATAATGACAGGCTAACTCAACCAGTTAGGCAGGCTAGAACCCTAATTCTGGAACACCAATATACTGACAACCTGTTTCTCTTTTATATCTTACCTAGAAGCTCTGCCTCCCCCCCATGCCCAGTGAGTACATTTATCTCTAAAACATTAATGTGTATATTTCTAAACTGATGCAGTTAGTGCAATGCTTCTCTTCCTTTCTTTGTTCCCTAAGGGACCAAACCTTATTTTCAGACATTGTTTGATAATACTTTAATTTAAAAAGTACTTTTCTTGTGATACAATAATTTTTATATTTGTTGTTTTTTAATATTTTGGAGTATGTTTTTGTTGTATATTTTCTTTTTAGCAATAAACGCTTTTCTTGTTTTTTGGAAACAGAAAATGTATTTAATAAAGTTTATGATGAGGAAAATCCTGTTCTTATGAAAATTTCAGCTCAAATTTTGATTTTACAATCAACAGGTGTGAATCTTGCCCTTATTTGCTTGGATATGTTTTGGCATACATTACTGTCATTTGCAGCTGTGATGAGAAAATACGATTTTAATCTAACTTTCATATGACCACAGTCAAATGCTCTTATTGAATTTAGTACACCATCAAGCAATTTATACTGTAAGTAGAGGTGTTTGTTTCCAGTAAGATAGAATTACAGCCTAAATCTTACTCAACACAATGGGCTTACTTCAGAGTAAGGTAAACACCATTTCCAAACCCCTCAAAATAAGGCACAATTTTGGCTTATATCATGAGGGTTTCTTCAAAAAAAATTTTTTTAGCTTGCTTAAATCTGGGCACATGAAATGTTTTGTTGGTTCTGAAATAATGAATGGGATATCACTAGGCACTATTTCAACCAGATTCCTACACAGTAAATATTTCACAAACCACTAGGAACTAGAGATTAATGCTTGATGACATTTGAAAGCTGGAATTCCAAGCTTTCAGATGGTATAAGCATTCATTTCTATCTCTGGCAGTCCTTTGAGCCTGCTGACCTTAAAAAAACTATGTCATTTTTTTTGTCTCTTTGGAGTAGCAGTCCTTTTCTGGCACTGTTCCAAGATCTGAATATATATAACTAGTTATAGACTTCAGACCAGAACCACTCAGTTCCCTCTGTATAGCTGCTGGAACAAAACCACTGACATATTCAAAAGGTTTTTAAAGTGTTATGTTGCAGTGCTTTGTAATAAACTGAAAGCCTGGGTTAATTGTTCAAGTGCAAGTACTTGTGGAGAGTTGTATTTATCAGTGAAGACATGAAGCAATGCTTTACTTCTATCTCCTTCAGAGAACATCTAGCACTGCATCTATACACACTTTCCTGGGAGTAAGTCCCACTGAACACAATGGGACTTACTTCTAAGTAGATGTGCATAAGATAGCAGCGTAAATATTGTAAAAGCCTCTTAACGTAGATAACACATGCCTACCCCCCCAAAACACACTTTTTTTTAGTTGCCAAGGGTATTTAAATTTACTGTTCAATTTAGGATAGTTTTGGGGTGCTAAATCCAAAAATGGCATTTGGTTTTGCTCTAGTTTTGGGGGTATCCATTTTTGGATTCAGCACCCCAAATAAACCCAAAATTACGTCTAACTTTTAAGACATCAAAATGCGTGTAGGCCTGCGTAATGAATGAATATATTGTACTATGTTCAAGAAGAGAATTTGATTGTTGTCAATCAATCAATCAATCAATCAATCAACAGTATTTATATACCGCTTTTCAACTAAAAGTTCACAAAGCGGTTTACAGAGAAAAAAACAAATAACTAAATGGCTCCCTGTCCCAAAAGGGCTCACAATCTAAAAAGATGCAAATGAATACCAGCAGAAGCCACTAGAACAGACAGTGCTGGGGTGAGGTGGACCAGTTACTCTCCCCCTGCTAAAAAGAGGAGCACCCACTTGAAAAAGTGCCTCTTACCCAATTAGCAGGGGTTGTCATGAAAATTAGATTAAAATAATATTCCTACTTGATTGAATAGCTTTCAATTACTTCCAGGGTCACTGCTCTCCCACAGACCACCATAGAGGGTGGAGAATGAACCGCCTGCAGCTGGCACTGAAGTATTGGGTATGGTGGTTGGCAGTCCATTCTCAGCCCTCTGTGGTAGTCTGGGAAGGATGGTTTGCTTGGGAGATGCTTCCCCACAAACCACCAGAGAGGGTGGAGAATGGACACCTGCAGCCAAAGCCGACACCAAAAGCAGCAACCCACAAATCTTCCCTATAATTAATCTAACAAATCTCTAATAAATATTTTCTAATTATTACAAATTTAATTGTATTTTTTGTGTGCAGGAGGGTGGGGGATTGCATGTGATCCATGACGATTCCAATGTTTGCTTCATTGGTCTGCAGGTTGGGAACCACTGATACAGCACTGCCTACGTGTGGGTCACTTTATGGTAAAAGAGGCACACAATCTAAAACTTGTATAAATTACAGCACTTGTGAAAGTAGGGGAATTTTCAGTATTTTGCTTGCAAGAGATTTCTTGATCATGAATCTCAGATCTCTACCTCAGAATGCCAGGTGCAAGGGAGTGGCAACAGGATTCAGGTATAATGTTGTCTTGAGTACTCCCTCAAGCTGCATTAGATGGGCATAAGAACATCAGAAGAGCCCCACTGGATCAGGGCAAAGACCTATTTAGTCCAGCTTCCTGTATCTCACAGGGCACAGTCCTAACACCTTATGTCAGTGCTTTCCCGCACTGACACAAGGACAATGCAGCTCTGAGGTAAGGGAACAAACACTCCCTTACTTTGAGGAGGCCTCCATGAGTGCCACCCAACTGCAGGATGCAGCACATGTTCCATTGGCACTGCTATGCCAGTGCTGGAAAACACTGGCATAAGGGGTTAGGATTGCGCCCACAGTGGTCCATCAGATGCCTCAGAGAGCACACAAGACAACAAGAGACGTGCATCCTGGTGTCCTCCCTTGCATCTGGCATTCTGAGGTAGCCTATATCTAAAATCAGGAGGTTGCACATACCCATCATGGCTTGTAACCTGCGATGTCCCCCCTCAGGCGCCTTTTTTTCTAGACTGAAGAGCCCCAAACTCTATAACCTTCCCTTATAAGGGAGGTGCCCCAGCCCAGTAATCATTTTGGTCACTCTCTTCGGCACTTTTTCCTGGTCTTTGGCCTGATCCGGGGGGCTCTTATGTTCTTATTTTATGCCTTAACTTAGAGGAAAAGCGCATCTTTTCAAAACAAGTAAACTGCTGGCAGACAGTCAACAAGTGAACCTGCCCATCAAGCAGCTGCTTTCTCAGAAGAAAAATGGCAAACTCTAAGGCAGTGGTTCCCAACCTGTGGTTCGTGGACCACAGGTGATCCGTGTGACCCTGAGAAATGGTCCGCGAGGTCTCAGAAAAAAAGGTAATTCCCCTCTATCACTTCCAGCATCTCACTGAAGGAATGCTCCCCTATGGACCACCAGAGAGGGCAGAGAACAGACACCTGCAGCTGGCTCTTCCAGTGTCTTGCCAAGTGAACGCTCCCCCATTGAGAGCCAAAGAGGGCAGAGCTGCAGCTGTGGGCGGTCCATTCTCTGCCCTTTCTGGTAGACTGTGAGGAAGTGCTTGCTTGGCAAGATGCCTCCCCATGGACCATCAGAGAGGGCGGAGAATGGACCGCCCGCAGCTGCAGTGGGCACTTGCAGTGTCACACCAAGCGCTTCTCCACGGTGTTTTTTGTGTGCAGAGGGTTGCATGTGGTCCAGGCGATGCTTCCAATTCTTGCCTCAGTGGTCCGCGGCCTCCTAAAGGTTGGGAACCTGGGCTCTAAGGCGATGCACCTTTCTGAATCATTTGCCTTTATGAGACTGAGAGCTGGCACTGGGAGCAAAAGGAAGATGCAGGCAGAAAAGTGAGAGTCTGCTGGCCAGCTTTGGGGCTGTGTGCAAAGCTGGAAGAGGGTGCAGGCTTGGCCTGCGCAGGAGCCTAGCAGCAGCAGCACCCCGAGCCAGCCGGCCGCCCTGGGTCCCCTGCGCCTCACTCTCGCCCGGCTGCGGAAAGCCACCAGGCCGCCCCAGTGAAGTCACGCGGAGGTGGGTCGAGGGAGGAGCGGGAGGCGGAGGCAGGAAGAAGCGCCGCCGCGGGTGCCTGCAGAGCCGAGCCGAGCCGGGAGGATGGAGAGAGGAGGAGGAAGATGGTGGAGCGGGAGGCCGGGCTAGTGCCAGAAGCGCCTTCCCAGGCTGCCTGCCCACCGCCTCGCAGCCGCTGCCATCCGCATCCGTGTCAGCCCTGCCGCTGCGTGCAGCGAGTGGGGCTGGGGCACAGGCTGCGAGCACCAAGGTAGGAGCCAGGCTGCTGCTCGCTCTCTGGGGCGGAGGGGAAAAATAATCCCGCAGGGCGCAGATCTGGTGGCAGTTGAGGCTGGCTGGTGGTGGAGGGAGGGGCGAGCAGCCCCAGGGTTGCCTGTAGGTGCGCAGAAGGGCCTGGGTGCTGGGTGATGCATGGCATCCAACCTGTGCGAGGACCCGGACGTCGGGAGCGGGGTCTGCTCTGCTGCTGAGCATCCTTCTGCCGATGCACCCCCCAGGATCTCCCCTCGCTCACTCCAGGAGATGCTGCGGTGGGTGGGTGGGTGGGTGAGTGGGGTGATGGAGTGGCAGCCGCCACAGACTTGCGATGAACGCTTGATCGGGGGCAAGTGTGTTTCATGGCATCTGCACCACCGGTGGGGAGGGATGTGGATTTGGAGGGTACATGCACAGCGCTTGAGAAGCCAGAGGTGGATGGAGGGACACATCTCAGCTGCGAGGACGGGCATCTCCTAAGTGATGCTCTCCAGGTCTTGCTGCATGGAGATAGGGACGCCTGCAGTTAATGACATGTGTGTTGATCGGGAAGGATTATTGCTATGAAACCCATTAGGTGGGATGCAGCTGGAGCAAGTGATGCTTGTTTTGCTTGGGTTTCAGGTTATGGACGAGGGAGGTGGGGAGTGGCAAATGGCAACAGGGGACATACACATGGCAAATGGGTAGGGGGGCTGAGAGCAATCCCCTCCTAAAAGGGGATGCTACCAGTTCCTTCCTTGCCCCGGGTCTCCAGGGAACGACCACCCTTGCCTTGCTGCTAGCCATCCTAGGATTTCTGTCACTTCTTTCTGCTGTTGCTGAGCTGGGGACAGAGGACCTGCTGCTGTTGGCAGACACCAGTTTCAGGAAATACAAGTGCCTTGGCCTGCCTGGTTTCCTTAAAGCTATAGCTATATTCAGCCGAGCGCAGCAAATTAAATCTTACTCCAGTGTTGTCTTTTAAAAAATCCATTTCCTATAATAGTGGCTACAACAGGATAATCAGCTTTGATCGTTTATTTTGTTGTGGTGCAGAAGGGGGAAATCAGCAACTTGGGCTGTAACTGGGATGGGAGACGGATTCAATACCTTCTTATCTTCCTTGAAAGTCTGTTGAGAAGAATGCATTCAGTTCTCCTTGATGGGCGAAAACTTAAGATTTCTAGAATTCTTATAAAGCTCATCATCTTAAAAAAAAAACCACAGCTTATATTGTAAAGAATTAACAAAAGGCTTACCTTCCTTCCCCCTGTCCTGCCCTCTGCATATTAGGTTCAAGAATTATGGGGCAGACCAGACGTGACATAAATTTCAATTTATGGGGGCATGCTGCTTATTTCTGACTTAGAGGTCTGATTCAAAGTATAGATGCAGATATCTGTTAGTGACATATTTAGATGTTCTTTGTTTATGTATTTCAGAGACTGTAACACAATCTGGGCAATATCTGAGTCACATTTTGCTGCACTGCTGACAAAATGAGAAGTCTTTTTCCTATATTTGCAGCCTGTGTCTGTCATACCTCCAGAAGCACATACTCAACACATTGTCATGCTCATTAGAGGTTGATAAATTTTTTATGCCTTTGTGTATTATTTAATTTATGCTGTAACAAGAGCAAAAAATAGAAATCATTTCACCTCTGTCTTGAATCTGAAAGACATTTCAGTAACTTCAGATACCAAGGATGTACCTGGTGGCATTTTTTAGTTCCTTGGAGGGAATGGGACAGGTTTTCATGACATCTTTGCACCTCCTTAAACATGTTCAACCTACAGTCATAGGCATACCTATTTTTGAAGGCGCTCTAGGCAAGACATGTAACTTACATGCATAAGATAGGGCTGCATGTGGAAGAAAGTACAATTGAATCTGCAACATGCAATATTTGATTGCTTTTTAGTACTTGAGATATGTGTTCATGCTTTTATTCTAACAACAACAACAACAACAACAACAATTATTTCAGGGCATTTCTCTTCAGGAAGGCATGATGTTAGCGTGTTCTAAAGCAGAGCAACCAGCGAGTGATGTTCAGAAAATGAATGTAGTAGAGAGCATATCTACAGCATTATTTTATTTCTGTAATATGTATGTGTATATCACATTTATTCAGTCTTTCATTTATTTCTAGTGCATTTCTGCTTATACATGTAATATGTAGGGGTCTGATTTCTCCTTCTGGCTGTACCTTTAATAGCTGAAAGAAGTAGAAAGTCAGCAGGTGAAGTTCTTTTTGGTTTGTGATGCTGTGAAGGAAAAGCGCCACTTGCTTCATTCTTGTTTTTCACCAATAAGCTATAAAAGGTTCACAAATCCAGCCAAAAAAGAACTGGGTACCCATAGAGAGAGTTGGGTTTGTTGGGGGGAGCCCCACTTCAAATCCCAAAGGAGCTCATTTTGCTATGAATTAATCTCTCTTGACCTAACTAACCTATTTTACATGGTATTTGTGACAATATAAATTATGACAAGAGATAATAAAGTTGAAATACAAGGTGATTTAAAATAGTCACTAATACTATAAAACTGTAGTATTTATAGTTATATAGTTTTTTTTGCTATACAAATGGCTGAAGATAGTTTACCGTAATCTGAATTAACAGGGGACCTAAGGTTCGGATACGAACTGATTTGCTAAGTAATAGTACTGTACTACATATGACTCCTATAATTAATGGAAGCATGGTCCCTCTTTTTTTTTTTTTTTGTAGCTGTTCTAGCTTGCAGTTACATTTTGTTTTGCACTAATGCATTTGGCTTGATTTATGTCTTTTGACCATTGTTTTGTCTTCTTCCAGATCTAAAAGCCTAAGATTTTAGTAGGCTAGTAAATATATTCATAGTTTGGCCTGTTGGATATAAATTGAAAGACTGCCAGGGAAAGTAGGCTCAGAAGAGAAATCTGTGTAAAGTAGATTTTTCTTTTCATATTATACATGCAGACATTTTTTTCTTCTATCCTTGTAGTGGTTTAACTCAAAATGAATATTCCTGTTTGGGGATGGGGGGAACTAATGTTATTAGTTGTGATCCAAATATACTTAGTTGAAATAAGATCCACTGAAATAATCTATTGGACAGCTAAGTGGGTGCATTTAAAATCTGGATTTATGTTGCCCTTATTAACATTAAAATCTTCTGTCATGCTTTAAAAAAAATTATCATTGATATCCTGTTCTATACAAGTCTCTCACCAAGGTTACAGATCATGCCCATTACAGCTTAGCTTCACCATCACTTCTTCTTACTCCATTCTCTGGGCCCAAGCTTAGGCTGCAATCCTAAACACAGTTATAAACTGGGAATAAGCTCAATTGAACAATGAGACTTACTTTTGAGTAAACATGATTGTGCTGTAAGCCCCTTTTCATCTATGGGTTGTATCCTTAGCTTGGTTGGTCATCACTAAGAATGATGGTCATCACTAACCATCATTCATGGTTAAATTCTTTATTTTTATGAACAGACTGTGATAGTTCTAAAGCAGCAATTATATTGTATGCCTGATTCATGTATTTCTAAACTTATATACTGCAATTCTTTAGTGGTTCACAATTATGGAAATGTCGGTAAAAATAATAAAATTCACTACAGTCTGTGACAAACGTTAAAACACAGTTCTCAAATTGTAGTGGCTAACTGGAAAAGGCTACCACTCAACATTTTAACCTCTTGGAATGATTACCACCTGAAAAAATCTTTGCAGAGTAAATTTAAGTCTTTTTTTTGTAAGTCACGTTAGCTGCCCGTCTGACGTTTGGTTGGTATCTTTTTTTAAAGAAGACTCAAAAACAAGAGTTGTTGCCTGTGACCTTCAAGAAAAGAAGGATGCATAGGGGTCATTGACTAAACTATTGGGAGTTGACTGAAAGCTGGCATGTCTAGAGTTGAGAATATTGGAGAAAAATTGCCCTTGCTTACTCTCAATATTCTACACAAGCTTGCTCTTATTTGTAGTGATTTTATTTTTCCATTTAAATTTATTTTATAATGTTGAAAATTACAACAGTGTACTGCTGCAATATTTTAGATCACTGGTTCCCAAACTGGGGGGTCACAACCCACCAACCTGGGAAGCACTTAGCTTTGGTCCCCTAAGGGGTGGGAAGGGGGAAAGGCAGCAACGCGATCCCCAGGATCATACTGCTGCCAGGTGGGGGGGATTTCACCTTACCTTAGTGCCTGCCAGCATCAGGGTGTGTGTGTGTGTGGGAACCCTTCAGATGCCTCTACAGGGCTCCCCAAGCCTCTGTAATAGAAAAAAAAAAACTGGATTGAAAGCCACTTCCTATTCTTGATCAAAAACTGGAAGTGGCTTTCAGCCAATTTTTTTACTATTACAGAGCTTGGAGACCCTGTAGAGGTGTCAGAAGGTTAAAAAAAAACCCTCTTCCCTGGCATCGGCACAATCATGGGGATTTTGTTGTTGCCATAGCCCCTCCCCTGCACATACTTACAGTGCTCCCAACTCCCTTGCAGGAGTTTGGGAAGCACTGTTTTAGATATAATCAGCCCTCATTCTTCCCTTCTACCACAAGTCCACCTCCATTATGGGCCATACGTAATAAAATCTGTGAATTGGGGCAGAGGAAGGCCATATGGAGCGAGGGTACATTACCCTTTCCCTTCATTTTACAGTCTAAAAACAACCTTCCTGAGCTATTGCTTTTATCCCCTCCCCCTGCCTTTGGGGAGAAAAGAGATAGAGATGATAGGAGACTGCATCTTTTCTACCCATAGGTGAAAAGATAGATTTGGAAGATAAATTTAGACCTGACCAGAGGATTCAGCAGCTTCTCTACAAAATCTTCTGCTTCAACTAATTTAACTCTGTTTAAGGTGTCGTTTCTTTCTCCAATGCTTGTCTTATTTCAAAGTACTCATCAATAGTGACTCATGGGATGGCTTCAGTATCCCAACATGCCATTCTCTGTGGGGTACTGTATACCATTTTGCTTCTGCTGTCTTTGTTCTGGTGTGGTTCCCTACACTCCTTTCTTCATTCAGACCAGTGATTTTCAATTTTTTTCATCTCATGGCACACTGACAAGGCACTAAAATTGTCAAGACATACCATGAGGTTTTTGACAGTTGACAAGGCACACCATGCTGCCAGTAGGGAGCTCACCCCCGCCCATTGGCCCTACTAATAAATGACATTCCCCCAAATTCCTGTGGCACACCTGTGGCCCATTCATGGCACACCAATTGGCACACCAGCCATAGCACAGTGGTTGAAAATGGCTGATTTAGATGGAAAGGTGTGGGCAATTCTCTTATTTTGATATTCAGTGCTATGTTCTTTTAGTTATTTGTTTACCATCAAATTTGACATCACTGAATGAGGGAGAAAATATGCAGTGTCTTGTTTTTTGCTCATGGTAACATTTGATTGTGACTGGCCCAGTTTAACGGTGATAACTACTGAACAAGAGGAGGTTGCCTGTGTGATGTTGTTGAGCTTTGCATAAACCACTCTCTTAACCTATGTGTTTAGTGCCAGCACTCTGCCTACCTAGGCTACAGGTTCCCAGTCTGCTAATACTGGGCATGTAATCTAGTTTAAAGAAAAGATTACCTGTGTAATACTGCATGCGTAAGTTCTTCTTACTTATCCAGTACCCTATTTTAATTGGTCTAGGTCAGAGGTGCCCAAACCCCGGCCCTGAGGCCACTTGCGGCCTCTCAGTGCGGCCCTCAGGGAGCCCCCAGTCTCCAATGAGCCTCTGGCCCTCCGGAGATTTATTGGAGCCCACACTGGCCCGACGCAACTGCTCTCAGCATGAGGGCAACTGTTTGACCTCTCGCATGAGCTGTGGGATGAGGGCTCCCTCCAGTGCTTGCTGTTTCATGTGTGTGATGCAGTAGCGGCAGCAAAGGAAAAGCCAGCCTTGCTTTGTGCAAGGCCTTGTATAGGCCTTGAGCTATTTCAAGACCTTCACTCAATCATATAAGTTCATCTTTAATATATTCATTTATGTAAACTTATGTAAATTTATTCAAATGTAAATTAATTCTCCCCCTCCCCGGCCCCCTGACACAGTGTCAGAGAGACTATGTGGCCCTCCTGCCAAAAACTTTGGACACTCCTGGTCTAGGTTGATTGAGCCTTACTCAGGATATCTGAAAACCACATGTTGTGCCTGACTGAAAGCTAGAGACAAACAGAATGTGTGTTGTCCTATTCTGATTCTCAGTGTTAAGTTAGATCCCATTTGTGGGTTATAAAGCTAGTTAATTGACAGAACTTTGCCAGGACACTGAGACTGTCTCATGACTTGATTGGGCGAGCTGCACAATAGAGCTCAAGAATTCCTCTTTTAGTGCCTCTGAAGGCTGCCAGGGAGCATCAACCTCTTCATACTTCAATCTGTTCTGACCTCTTTAAAATAGGGACTCATAAGCTTTGTCATATCGAACCTTTGTCAGATTAGGATGGGCATTTGCTGTACTGGAAGGATTCAAGGAAACGTTCCGTAGGGAATTTTTTCACTGCATATGAACACAATTAATATACAAATAGGGAGGCAAACACTAATTTAAAAGAAATGGAGGGCACACAAATTCAGGAATCTGCTTCCAGGCACAATTAAGACAATTGCAAACATTGGACCACAGGTACGGGCAGGGAAATGTTGTACCTCTTTAGTGATTCTCCACATTTCCTTAATGAAGCTTTCTTCACACTTTGAGAGCACAAATGCCATTGAATAATTTATTTTACTTTGATCTGCCTGTCCATCATTGGGCACACTGCAGTTTGTACTGTTGACAGTAGGAGCCACAAACTTCTCAATGATGGGGTCTTCAACAAAGTCTGTGCAGATAACTAATACTATCTAATCTTGAATGATTCATTATGGTTGTCTTTAGCTGCTGACCTGTTTTCCTTTGGAACCAGATAAAATATCCTGATAAGGTTAAGAAGAACTTTGGGGTGACAGGATAATCCTAGATAGAGAGAGCCTGTGAACCCACTGTGGGCTTCTTTGGGCAAGGTCTCCATCAGTTTCAGTTGCCCATCTGTTAAAAAGGAAGGAATGTTGACATGTGAATGTTCTAGGGCACTGTTTCTCAACCAGTGGTACTCATACCACTGGTACTTGGTGTTTAGTGGTACTCGTGGGACCCCCCCCCCGACCACTGCCACCTGGCAGCAAGACCAACAATACAACACGACAAGCAGTGATAGGAGGCTCAGCTTGGTGAGCAGAACTCCAACGTGCAGTTTTCGTGGGCTTAAAAATGCCCTCCTTTCTCCCCTCAGCCTCTTACTGGTGTTTGCCATGTTGTACCTGGCCTCCCAATACGGAAGTAGCTGGTAGTGAAACCATCTCCCGTTACTTCCAGTGGTACTTCCAATAGATGGGCCACACGAAGTGTTATGGTGGGGAAAAACATTTAGAAATGCTGTTCTAGGGATTAAAAATACATTGTGCACTCAGGTACTATCCTGGAGCAAATCATCTTTGGTATTAGGAATGCAAGTAAAATCTCTCATACTGTTGCAGAGGGTGTTTTTACTTTTATTCTGTTACAGCAGCTGAAGAATTCATAATTTCCAAGAGGTTTATGAAACTAGTCTGCTCATTGGCATCTAAAAGTAGTGTAGTATGGATTTTATGTGAATGCACCCTATATTAGTACTGATTGAAAACAAATGATTGATTTTTTTTGGTTTGTTTCAGTTTATCGATCCGCATAATAAGCCAGCTGCTCAAAGCAGTACAAAGGCATTTTTCTTTGGTTGCCTTGCTACCAGAGAGCAGTATTCCATTCAGTGCCGTGTGTTGCTGGTGGGCCATGCAAAAGTGTACACTGACTTCAAAATAGAAATCTTTCAACAATTCAACAGTGCTACTCATACAAAATTCTACAATAAAGAAAACATCTGTCCATATACTGAAGATCATTATCTTGTTTTAGTAAAACCAAGTATTTTCATTTGGATACATATCTGTTGAGTTATTTGAGAGCCTTGAATTTAGATACAGTCCTGATCAATAAAATATCTGATAACTAATTGGATAAAATTTCAGTAGAAAACATACACATTCTTATTGGCTAAACTAGTCTATGACCACTGGATATCATGGCACAACTTGAAAGGAAATTAATTAGGGCATTTGAGAGATTTTTCCAAACTAAGCCAACAGCTGGTTTTGGTCAACTCTATTTTACTAATGGGAGGGGGCCAATTAATTTGGGATGAAAATTAAAGATGGAGAAGAACATATCATTGGATAATTTAGTTTATCTTACTGCCAACAAATACAGTCTGTTGTATTTTAGACAAGACAAAAAAACACATTTCTTTTAGAGAGGAGAACTTGTTTTAATAATCTATTCGCTAAGATTGATCTAAAATGTAATGCAAATAGCTATCTTTGTAATTGTCACATTTACATGATAAATATGCAGAAGTCTGTGTCTGGACATTTTGATAGTGTTTCTAAAGTGCAGTCATGCATATCTAGTCAAAACTAAGATAATTCAGTGTGACTTAGTTCCAGGTAAGTGTGTTTTGCTGGTTATTGAAGTGGTTCCAACAGTTTTGATTTGTGCCTTTATAAAGATTGATGATTACCCATCCTGACTGGGAAAACCCTTTGATGGCTCAAAATTTGGTCTGTTTCTCTTAAATGCATTTCGTGTGAACTGTCTAAAATTATACGTAGGGAAGCAACAGCTTAGGTGGTTCTTGCTCAACTAGTGGTAGGGATGGTGGGTTTCGACCAAAGGAAACCCACTACCACTAGAGTGCTGAGAAAGAACCACCAAAGCAGTTGCTTCCCTACAAGTAATTTTAGATATTTCACAGACAATGTATTTAAGCCACCAATTATTTTGCCGGCTTGCTTGCTGCTTGTTGCCAGTATTTCAACATACACTTCATTGAATGGTTGGCAACCTTCAGACTCGAAAGACTATGGTATATAAGCCTACAGCACCCGGTATTCCCAGGCGGTCTCCCATCCAAGTACTAACCAGGCCTGACCCTGCTTAGCTTCCAAGATCAGATGAGATCGGGCATGTGCAGGGTAACAGTTGCTGTCATGGTGTCTTCTGAAATAGAATTAAAATGTGAGGCTAAATCCTGAAGAAAAGAGTTGGTGTAGCTGTGTTCGTTCTTTTTGAAGGAGGTAATGAAATTTACTTATAATTTGTCCAGCACCTTAAATGGAAACAGTAGAGATTTATTGGATATACCCCCAGAAGTTTATGGGAAAGGATGGTGGATTGGTAATTCTTGGGATAGAATCTTGGAGATCTCTGTGGTGACTCTATACTCAGTGATTTTCAACCTTTTTCATGTCACTGCACCCTGACAAGGCACTAAAATTGTCAAGGCACACCATCAGGTTCTTGATAATTGCCAAGGCACACCATGCTGCCAGTGGGGGCCTAACATCCCCATTGGCCCTACTAATAAATGACCTTCCCCCAAATTCCTGTGGCACACCTGTGGCCCATTTGTAGCACACCAATGTGCCATGGCACAGTAGTTGAAAATGGCTGTTATAGCTTATGCCATGCTCCAAGCACTATGTAGGTGTCTGACCTCCTTGTCCATAAAGGAGGAGAATCATACTTTAAGGTAGAGCATATGCTTTGATTTGTCCCTGGGGACTGTCCCTTTTCATCCCAGCACAAGGTCTTCTTTAATGTCTGTTTGTTGGTGTTCTGCATCTTTTTAGATTGTGAACACTTTTGGGATTGGGAGCCAATTAGTTATTTGATTTTTTTCCGGTAAACCGCTTTGTGAACTTTTTTTTGTTGAAAATACTGTTAATAATAATAATAATAATATAGGTATCCAGCTTCGTCCTTGACATCTCCAGTTGAAGGACTTTGGGTATCAGGGCTGGGAAAACCGATGCCTCGTACCTTGGAGACCTGCTTCCATACAGCCTTGGGCTAGGACAGGGAATGAGTGGGTTGACTCAGTACGAGGCAGCATCAGTTAATAGCTTCATAACTATCATTGCATTTTCTCCTGAAGATATAATGTAGCCTTCCAGTAATCTTGATCTCAGTGTATTTTATAGCTTCTGCTGCTTGTAATCCTGAAAATGATTCTCAGTGGTCTGGTTCATGATATCAGTGATGACATTGCAAGTGAAGGTTATACTGTAGTTCTGTCCTCTGCTTTTCTTGTATGATGTTCTCTGTTCTTAAAATAGATGATGTAAGTTTTTGTTGTTGTTGTTGGGATTTTTGTTTGTTTATAGTGGGAAACCTTTATAGGCATGTAGAACACTGTAATAATTCAGAACAATTTTTGGAAAAAATTGAATATTTAATGAGACATAAATAGCTCATGTCTCTTTTTCCCACATGGCTATTTCTCTTTTCCTAAAGCTGACATCAGGTATAGGAGAAAGCTAATATCTTCTTATAGAATTAAAAAAGAAGAAATCATATAATAGAGTCTATAGAGCATTGAAGAAATTACTTGTAGGATACTGACTCCTAGCTGGATAACATGAACTAGCCTTTCCCATCTGTAGCTGTTGCTGTTGGGAACACCATTTTTCTTCATTGTGCAGTTCCTCATTGCCTTTCTTTTGGTGATGACCCAATGTTAGCTGCTTTATTGTTTTAAAAATGAAAGTATTTTGAAAGTAATGAACTATGGAACCCAGCAATGACAATCTGTATATGTATTAACAAAATAAAACAATGCGTTTCTAATGACAGTTGATATGGAAGATGGGAACCAACAATAAGATGCCATTGACACAGCATTCTCATGGGGTTAGTTGCACTGAACTGCACTAGTTTCCCTCAGTGAATGTAAAAAGTCTATAAATCTCTCTCCCTGTCTCAGCCCCCAAGGCATTGTCGTGTGGCGACTGGAACTCTTTCTTGAAAAGGACCTGTGCTTATAAAGACGGGCCTGCTTGTTGAACTAGCAACATTAGAATCTTGTTAAATCAAAGCGCCAGTGTGACATGTTTGGATGGAGAGGAACAGGGTTAGAATTTTCGGATGTGCTCTGACGATAGCTCTCGCAGCCACTTAATGTTGATGGAGGTTGATCTGACTTGGTTGTCAAGGAAACTGGAGTTACTGGTCCTGAATAGGTGTTTAGGTTTGTATTTGCGAAGACAGGCTAATAGTGGACTGTAACATACATAAAACTCTTTCTTGGTGGTGCCCCTATAAATGGTACCTGCCGTTGAGCGATGCTTCCTACACAGAGTGCTGGTGTGGTAAGCGGCTGAGCTGAAAGTTGGTTTGAATCCAGACTTTGCCATGTACTCACTAGATGTCCTTAGGCAAGACATTCCCTCTCGGCCAACTTCCTAGTGGTGATATGGGGATAATAATTTGCCTTTCAGGGTTGTTGTAAGCATAACAAGAAGATAATATATGTGTGTGTCCGTCTTGCTATCTGGTGCCTGAAGTAAGTCAAGGTTCACATGGGCCCTCCTGGGTTCCCCACTGGTTAGTCTGTCCTTGGTCCTCCTCTGCTCAGCTCTTCTTGGGTCCTTCCTTCAGGGTCTCAGAAACTGCCCTAGAGGAGGTGTTTATCCTCTACCACAGGTTACTCCTTCTGTCACTGGGCTGGCCTTTTGAATCTCCCAAAACTCAGCAGCTTGGTTGCCCTCCAGCTGGAGAGTGTTTTCCTCATCAGGCTTGCTTACATGTTTAAATTCCCTGGGGCTCCTGGCTAGCCCTGTCCCTTCCTGCCTCTTTCTCCTTCTCAACAGCCTTCCCTCACCTGCTTCTCCACTTGCAGGGATGTGGGTGGGCTGATTTCCTGTCCCTCCTGGTAAACTCATTCTCTGATGATGGGGAACACTCTGCACATTTAGAAAGTGATATGCAAACAATAAATACTAATTGCAGTTTGTGTGTGTATGTGTGTGTGTGTGTGAGAGAGAGAGAGAGAGAGATGTGGTGTGGTGTGGTGTGGTGTGGCGTGGCGTGGCCTTTTCATAGAATAACTAGGAAAATAACATGAAGAAGGGAAGGTATAAAGATGTAATGATATGTGGTTTTGCAGAAAAGTTAGAAAGGTATAGCAACCAAAATAACTAGCAGATTTAGTATCTTATACTGAAAATTTTTTTACAGATTCCAAACTGTCAAACAGAAGTAAAAGCAATACTTAGATTATTGTTGAGATGCATTGTAAACATAGTCCACTGCAGCCATTCCTTGTTGATGTATTTTTTTAATTCCTTCCAAGAAAACAAATTCGAAGCACTGTGATTTGTTGCCTAAGAAAATAGTTAGCTGCTGGTGCACTTTGAAAAAGAGCTCCATACACTTTGCATCAACATCACTCCCTCTGTTAAATATTCTTTTTCTTCTTCTGACTTGTGTGGTTTATGTCTGTTTATATTTTCACTAATTGCCTTCTTTAGGCACTCTCTGGGATATGCCCCACAAACATTCAGTGCATTAGCATTTCTAGAGTAATGAATAGGCCAGTGGTCAAAGCATCACAGAAGCTATAGCAGCTGAGACTGTGCTTTTAAGCAATGACATCCAGAATCACTGAACTGGAAACTGGTAAAAGGAGAGGGCATTATTTGTTGTAGTAAAGACTGCCACAAGTACATTTTTCCTGTCTGTGAGTGACTACAGATGTGAGAATTGGGGAACAATGACCTACAGCTGATTTAAAGTTTTAGAAAAATTATGTGATACAGACTTCCTGGTACAGTGCCACTTCAGAAATGCAACCCACCAATCACATGTTCCCCTTTCCCAGTCAAAAACACCTCCATGTGAAGACCTAGTGTGTGGGAGAAGTTGTTTAACTCAGCCTTCTCCGTGATATTTCAATGTCTTATATTCATGAAGATTTTCATTTGGGAGATTATTCAAATATGCAGTCTCCCACCAACATTTTGAAATAGTGCAGTTTTTTTTTGGTCTTAATGTTCAAATTAGCTGTCAGTGCACATCAAAAAGGATTTAGGTCAAATTGTTCAATGGCCCAGAGGTTATCTACACCTAGAGAAAACTAATCAGGCAGCTCAATCCACCTTAACTCTGTGTGTAGCAATGCAGTGGCGCCAGTGTGATACCTGCTGCATCCCACGGGTGAGTTTTGGCCTATGGAGGCTCCTGCGGACAAGGGGACATTTGTTCCCTTGCCCCAATGTAAGCCCCTACTGGCCCATTGGTTCTACTCGGATCTGGACCAGTGATATTGCAAGTCCGTGTGGACCTGTGAAGGTGGATTGCATCTGGATAGGAAGGTTGGATTCAGTGAATGCTGCTGCTGCTGCCAAATCTGCCCTTTCCCAGTCCGGATCCACCCTGCTCCCTGCCCCCATTGCTGAACCGTCCACCCTCTGTGTGATCTTACCTGGTCTGATGGTCATTCGACTTGAGTCAGCCCACATGCTTTGGTGTGTCACCTTTTGCGACAGTCAGTTTTTAAATAAAGATGAAATCATAGATGTACAGCATAGTCCTAATCAAGCGCTGCATTGCCATGTGGGGATTTATATAGGATTGAGCTGTTAAACTGAATTTTCCATTTCTACTTCAGATATTTTCTAAACTGTAATGTATAAGAGAACTTGTTATACCAAGTAAGACAACTTAAATTGTAATTAAATAAACCTAGGAAGGTACATTCTAACTACATGCAACTTTTAAAAAACAACTGTTTTTAAAAATAATAGATGTTACTACCGTATTTTTCGCTCTATAAGACGCACTTTTTCCCCCCCAAAAAGTGGGGGAAAAAGTGTGTGCGTCTTATGGAGCGAATACTGAAAAAAAAAAAAACTCCGCCCCTGGCCCCGCCCCCTGCCCGCTCTGCTCGGCTCCGCTTCCCAGGAAAGCGTGGGTGGGGTGGCAGTCTTGCTGAGCAAGCCCGCGTGTCTACTCAGAAGTAAGTCTTAGAGTCACTGGGGCTCACTCCCAGGAAAGCGTGGGTGGGATGGCAGGCAGGGGTGCTCATTATGTCGATCCTCGAGCTACCAGTCCATCTCCAGGCGAAATGAGTCAATCGCCGGCTTCTCTCCTGTCCACGCATCCCTAGGAGAGAGCCCCTGGCAGGCTTGTGAGCCCAGGGAGCGAGCCTAGGGAGTGAGTCCAGGGAGCCCAGGGATTGAGACAGGCTCCTCCCTGGGAGAGGAGGCGCTGGCAGGCTTTTCTCCCGTCCACTCATCCCTGGGAGTGAGCCCCATTGGCTCTACTGGGGCTGACTTACCTTTCCCCTGCTTTTGCACTGGTATGTATGGAGATCTGCACCCCCCCCCCACTTCCATCTGTTGGTTCTGTGTGCAGAGGGTTTTGCAATGGTCTTGCTGTGATGCCTATACAGAGATCTTACCTGCCCCACGCTTTTCCCCTGCTTTTGCACTGGTATGTATGGAGATCTGCACCCCCCCCCCACTTCCATCTGTTGGTTCTGTGTGCAAGGGGTTCTGCACTGGTCTTGCTGTGATGCCTATACAGAGATCTTACCTGCCCCACACTTTTCCCCTGCTTTTGCACTGCTATGTATGGAGATCTGCGCCTCCCCCACTTCCATCTGTTGGTTCTGTGTGCAAAGGGTTTTGCAATGGTCTTGCTGTGATGCCTATACAGAGATCTTACCTGCCCCACACTTTTCCCCTGCTTTTGCACTGGTATGTATGGAGATCTGCACCCCCCCCCCACTTCCATGTGTTGGTTCTGTGTGCAAAGGGTTTTGCAATGGTCTTGCTGTGATGCCTATACAGAGATCTTACCTGCCCCACACTTTTCCCCTGCTTTTGCACTGGTATGTATGGAGATCTGCGCCTCCCCCACTTCCATCTGTTGGTTCTGTGTGCAAAGGGTTTTGCAATGGTCTTGCTGTGATGCCTATACAGAGATCTTACCTGCCCCACACTTTCCCCCTGCTTTTGCACTGGTATGTATGGAGATCTGCACCCCCCCCCCCCACTTCCATGTGTTGGTTCTGTGTGCAAAGGGTTTTGCAATGGTCTTGCTGTGATGCCTATACAGAGATCTTACCTGCCCCACACTTTTCCCCTGCTTTTGCACTGCTATGTATGGAGATCTGCGCCTCCCCCACTTCCATCTGTTGGTTCTGTGTGCAAAGGGTTTTGCAATGGTCTTGCTGTGATGCCTATACAGAGATCTTACCTGCCCCACGCTTTTCCCCTGCTTTTGCACTGGTATGTATGGAGATCTGCACCCCCCCCCCCACTTCCATCTGTTGGTTCTGTGTGCAAGGGGTTCTGCACTGGTCTTGCTGTGATGCCTATACAGAGATCTTACCTGCCCCACACTTTTCCCCTGCTTTTGCACTGCCATGTATGGAGATCTGCGCCCCCCCCCCACTTCCATGTGTTGGTTCTGTGTGCAAAGGGTTTTGCAATGGTCTTGCTGTGATGCCTATACAGAGATCTTACCTGCCCCACACTTTTCCCCTGCTTTTGCACTGGTATGTATGGAGATCTGCACCCCCCCAACTTCCATCTGTTGGTTCTGTGTGCAAGGGGTTTTGCAATGGTCTTGCTGTGATGCCTATACAGAGATCTTACCTGCCCCACGCTTTTCCCCTGCTTTTGCACTGGCATGTATGGAGATCTGCACCCCCCCTTCCATCTGTTGGTTCTGTGTGCAAGGGGTTTTGCACTGGTCTTGCTGTGATGCCTATACAAAGATCTTACCTCCCCCACACCTTTCCCCTGTTTTTGCACTGGTCTGTATAGAGATCTGCTCCCCCCCCCCCTTATATTGGAATCCAGGAAGATCTGGTGAGGAGGTAGATGTGGTGTCAGCAGTGGCCCCTTTAAGGGTAAGGCCTGGGCATCCAGCAGAGAGTTGCTGCACAGCTGCAGCCACTGGAAGGCAATAGGGCCCTCAGGGATATAAGGAGTACCAGAGGCAGAAAGGGTTTGTGGGTTTTGAAGAAGTGCAGGTTGGAGGTAGGGGAGGAGACTGACTGGGTTTATTGAATTTGGAATCTGACTGTGGATTGTGACTGGACTTGGATACCCTGATGGATTTAACTGACCTACCTGGAACCTGACCTTGGACTGTAATTTGGCTTATTGGCTCTGGACTCTGATTTGGTAACTCTGAATGATGGGACTGATTTACTTGGCATCTGTGGACTGGAACTGGACTCATTTTTGCTTGCTGCACTGGTGAATTGCACAAGGGGGACTGATCAGCCTTAAGCGGGCACAAGGCCCAGTGGATTGGAATTTGGCAGAACATCATTGTAGTAGAAAGATAATGTGATCCCCTATTTGTATGCACCTACTTTTGTGAGCTTCATAAATTCTGACTCTAGCGATGATGAGTTCTTGGTGTTTCCAGAAAACTAGAGTGCTCAAACCTTTAAGTCTCTCCATTTGTTAATGACAGTGATAATGGTTCTTAATGCCACTGTTGACTGCTGTTCACTTTACATGGTTCAAATGTTATTCTGTTATAGTTTATTAAATATTTTATTACACTATTTGGTTCAGAATATTTTTTTCCTTGTTTTTCTCCTCTAAAAACTAGGTGCGTCTTATGGTCAGGTGCGTCTTATGGAGCGAAAAATACGGTAATTTAATAATCTCTTGTTCATGACTTGTGTTAAGATGGTAATTTGATGTTAATTGAACAAAACTCCACATCGGTTGCAGTTTTATGTCAAAGCACGTACAGTGGGCCCTCCATATCTGCAGATTTGGAACTCACAGATGTCATCATCAGTGGGTTCCGAATTCACAGCTGGACCCTACTGAAGACCTCCCAGACGTGACTGGAGCTTTATTCAGGTCATATCTGGGAGGCTTTTGCTTTTCACTTTAAAAGCCTCCGGGTAGCATTTGCAAGGCTTCTGAGGGCCGCAGAAGGACTCAGGACATGTCAGAACCTGTTCCAGTCATGTTTGGAGGATCTAGGTGGCCCAAATCTGCATCTGTGAATTTCGGTATCTGTGGGGGTTCCGGGAATGGAACCTCTGCAAGTAATGAGGGCCAAACCAAAAAATTTTGTTTTTTGTCTTTCACTTTTTCAGCACGTATCCAAGATTTTGGAACAAGGTATTTTCATTCCTGATCTTGTCTGATCTTGGAAGCTAAGCAGGGTCAGGCCTGGTTAGTACTTGGATGGGAGACCGCTTGGGAACACTGGGTGCTGTAGGCTTATACCATAGTCTTTCAAGACTGAAGGTTGCCAACCATTTTTCTTTTTACTTTGCAGAATTGCCCAGAACATTGTAGAAGCAAGGGCTGGAAGTTACTTGATCAACTAATGTTTTTTCCATGAGAAAAGTAAATGTTCTTATATTTGATTAGTCAATTCATAGATATTCATGACTTGTTTGAACAAACTGCAGAGGTTAGGTAGTTAAA
This sequence comes from Tiliqua scincoides, assembly GCF_035046505.1. NCBI lineage: Eukaryota > Metazoa > Chordata > Lepidosauria > Squamata > Scincidae > Tiliqua > Tiliqua scincoides. The sequence continues at coordinate 71,028,056 of NC_089822.1, forward strand.
GGATATAATATGAAAGTGGACTCATTAGGTTATCCTGTTGATATGGAGGACCTACACCAATTTGTCAGTTGATGGGCCCTGATAAGCAGTCATTTTAATAACTCTTCTTGGTACTTGTTCATGTATATGTTCAATATTAATAGATTTTTAGCATAGTGTGTTTTGTACTATTTATTTATTTATTTGTAGAGTTTATATCCCACCTTTCCACTCTAGAAAAGAACACTCAAGGCAGCTAACAAGTGAAATATAAACAAGCAAGGCACTGCATAAAAGGGGAGGGTATAGAGCTGGTGATCAGGGATCCAAGATGATGAGCCACTCAGCAACAAGGGCCACAGCAAAGGGTCATACAGTCTGCTGATCCACTGTCTTGATCCATGGGTGAAGAGCCACGAGCAAAGAGCCCTTTGGCTTTTGCCCTTTGGCTCGCACCAAAGGCTCGCACCTCTGGCATGCCAGAGGCTGATGTACCTGAAAACGTGGGGAGGAGGAGGAGGAGGAGAAAAGGCAGTTGGAGTCCAGCAGCTAGCCCACAGGGGTTCCAGTCCTTCTCCTTGCCCTGCCCTGCCCTTGACTTGAGATGCCAAAAGCCTTCTCTCCCAGCTGTTCCACTGAGTGGAGACTGTTCCCACTCAGCCTTACCTTCTGATATGCTTTTAAATCAGCCTATTTTGAAAATGAGAAACATGTAGTTGAAATTCTAAATATTAAAAGTGATTTCAAACTTAGAAATACATTTTAAAAATCCCTTCCATGTAGCCATTTTTCCTAAGCACTTTATGTACAGTTCAGGAGGCAATAGCACCAATTTGCTCTGTAGTAATTAGACAAAGATATTGGCAAACTGGGTTTTGTGAAGCCTGCCAATGACTGGCCTGTGAAAGGCACTATGTAGAAAGAGAGACTGAAGATGCCTGGATGTGTTCTTAGAGGAATGAAGCTGTCCTCTATACGAACTGCATAGCAGAGAACATTTATATATCTGAAAACAATGCAGTGGTTCTCACACATTTAAAACCGGGATGCACTTTTTAGAATAAGTATCTGTCAGGACCCACCGGAAGTGATGTCATGACCGGAAGTGACATCATCAAGCAGGAAAATTTTTGACAATCCTAGGCTTCAATCCTACCCACACTTACCCAGAAGTAAGTTCCATTGACTATAATTGTTAAAAAAATAGACATAGTAGCTTGTTAAAATTACTGGTCTGTATTATTTCCCGAAATGCATTCTCATACTATGGTAGCATCAAGTCTAATCCTTGTTGGCATCCTTCAGTCTCGGAAGACTATGGTGTCACGCTCTGAATGGTGGTTCTGGAACAGAGTGTCCTCTCCAGTGCGCGAAGCCTGGGTAAAGTAGGTATGGAGGATAGGCTGTTACCCATGCAGCAAATCCTCCCTCTCCACGTTGCTGAAATGGTCCAATGGAAAGGCAGAGGTCAGTATGGTTGGTTCCAGCGGCGTCGCAGGAGTTGCCAGAACACGACTGTGTTCAGCCATGAAATGCCTCAGGGACTCCGGCTCCGGATTTTGCCTTGAGGTTGACTCCTGAAGCCTTTTCCATAACTGGATGTAGCCACAAGGCAGTGGAGGTTTGGGATCAGAGTTTTCCTTCTGTCAGATGAGCTTCCTTCCCAGGCTGAGTCCCAGGCTGATGGGCTGAGTCCCATCTACCCAGTGGCTGTTTAGTCACCTCTTACGACAAGTACAGCCAAACTGAGGGCCTATTCTTATCCCCAGCCCCCAGGGGATAAGTCTAATATATAAAAAATCTAATATATAGATTATATATAATATAGTCTAATATATAAGTCTAATATATAAAAGTCTAATATATAAAAAATAAAATATTGAAATGAATGCGGACCCTCCTGAAATTGACTCGTGACACACTTAGTGAACATAAGAACATAAGAACAGCCCCACAGTCCTGTGAGAGTCCCCACAGTCCCGACCCACAGTTTGAGAAACACTGCCATAATGAAAAGGAAGATCATTGAGGCCTGATTGTATTCTGACTGAAGATGTGTTCTTCATAGTCCTGATTGATGGGATAATATATAAGTAAACTTTTTTAAAATAAAATATCTTTATGAGTATTTGGTGACCTAACAATCATACAATATAAGAATGAGCACTGATCAGCCTTTAAAGTAGTTGCCAGAAATTTTTTTTTTTTTTTTGCTAAAAATATAGCTGTTTCATTGTCCGGGGATCCTCTGCAAAAGGCACGAGACCATGTGATTTGGAGTGAAATGGACCATGTTTATTGATCTATAACAATTGATCTGTAACAGTTGATTAATTCAGAACTGCAGCAGGTCCTATCTACACAAACTCTCCCCCCCCCCTTTTAAGTGCAGGCACTTAGTCTGGAGGCTACAGATGCAACTGTCTCTTTCCCCTTAGGCAAAACACCCTGACTCTAACCTGAGGTTGCTTCTCAGCTACCCCAGCTTTCAATGTCAGCCCTGAAAAAGGGGTCAAGGCAGCTGAATCATTCTGCCTACCCCGAGCTTTTGAGACAGATATCATGATTCAAGCTCAACTGATCACCAGCTTGCATCCCCAAGCCAGACATCCTCTTGAGACCAATTCTGGTTCTCCATCTGACTCTCCGTTACCGCAGAATAGATGCTGAATCCTTACTCCTACTCCCTGTCCCGCACTGTACCTGCCAGTCTTGGCTGTCCTGGCTAAACACCATATATAGTCTGCAGTAGTATTCACTCCAAATGCCAATCAGAAGCGAAGAATGCTTCCACATCCCCTAATGGCAACCAGCTAATCCCAGACTATTGTGATGGGTGGGTGGGCTGGATCATGAGCTGCTCCAGTCTTGGAATGCAGAGGGATGGAGGCCACATGCAAGCTGCGCATCTCTGGCCCCACCCTTGGCTTGCTCAGGCAGCAGTCAGGTGCCCAGCTTAATCCCATGCCTTATGCAGGCTGGGACCAGGAAAAGGAAGCCCCCACCACATCCAAGGGCAGCCAGTGGCATTCCATGGAGCTCAGACTGTAATCTAGAAAATAAGGCTAGTGACTGTATGCAATTGAAAAACATCAGTATGATTGCAGTTACACATGGGGTTTATATACAACAAATCTTATAAGTTTTCCAGACGGCTTGCGTGTTGCTGCCAGCACTTGGTCTTTGTCCAACATATTGTTCTTAATTGCTAAGTCTTAACATAGTTGAAAAGCCTTTCGGGTAACTTAGAAATTTAGTTCCTTTTTCAAATATTTTAGAGACATATATTTTTGTCTACAGTCCTTTATTATGCCCAGTTCTAATTATTGTGGGTTTTTGATAGATGTAGATGAGAGGAAAAGTTTTTCTGTGCTAAAGTTGTTGATGAAACATTGACATAAATTATCACTCTTATACCAGTTTGGGTGTGCATCATCAGGTTCTGCTAGCAAAATTACAGGTACTTTGAGATAATTTTAAAACCACTGTTTACAGGAACTGTTTAAGACGTAAAGACATATTTGTGTTTTTCATGGTAGACATTTTTATTTGTGGTCTGCTTTGGAATGTCTTGTAAAAATTCCAGAGAATAACTTTTTAAATGATTATTTAATGGTGGATTAAAAGGAAATTGTTTAACGACAAGCCTGAATGCTTGAAAAGAGTATCTCAAGTCTTCAGTTAAATTCTGTTTCCTGTTAACTTCGTCTTTTCAAGTGTTCAGGCTGCCAGCAGGCAGTCTGCATGATGCTTGTATTCTTATAACAACCCTGTAAAGAACATTTTTGTTCAGGTAAGCATTTAAATAATGTTAATGGGTGTGCAGGGGCTGCAGGGGAGTGTGCAGACAGGGTACCCCATATCTATGGGGGAGTCCCTGGAATGGATCCCCTGAGGATATGGGGGCATGCGTGTAACCATATAATTTATAGTCTGAACCAGGATAATTTTGAGAGTGAAAGGGAGGAATTAATTGATTAATGACAGGTGTTCATCACTTAACAAAGGGGATGCATTCTGTGATCCTCATTGCTAAACAAATCTGTTGTTAAGCGAAGGGAGCAGCATTGCAAGTCTGTCAGTTTCTTCCTCAGAAGCAGCACAGAACAACATCAAGGGGTCACACACGCCTCATATCTTGGAGCTTGAAGGATCATGCTCAGCAGTACACTTCAGGCAAGTGGGAGTTCCTCTTCAGTGATCAGGAGGAGAAAAAGGACAACCACCACAGGAGACTTTGCAAGATGCTTGGGGATTAGAGAGGGGAAGGTGACAGCCATCATATATGTGGTCGGTCATTGATTGGAACATCACTAAGTGACACACCTGTAATTAAAATTATATAGTTTTTTGAAATATTTGCCTTTTCACTGACAAATTGGTCTTTTTAATAGATCGTTATGTTGCTGAACATTAAAGAAACATAAACCGGATAATTATTCTTGGTGCCTATTCATGTACTTTAAACCAATTTAAATACTTATTGGGAAACCCTTACAACCCTACAATTAAAATAGGCAAGCTTAACCAATCTAATATTTTAAATTAATGAACAAAAAATTGCCTTTATGAAGAGGCAGAAAACAATGTACCAGATACCAGTGTGACAAGACAACCAAGAGGGGAGATCAACCAGACTGAAGACAAAACAGGAAAAGGGAGGGGGGATGAACTGCAAAAAGTGAAAGGAAACTGCAAACCCTCCCCCGTCCAAAAAGGGAATGAAACACTGTGCCGAAAACAAGGCAGTAACATGGAAGCTCAAAGCCTCTGCTGGAACTATGATGAAAAGAATGAACTGTCACATTCGGACACTAGACAAGCTGGCTGAAAGCCATAAGGTCAAGGAAGTGCTGCTGCTCTGGATTGAAACAGGGCTCCCCCCATTTAAGCCAGATACCAGCCAGTTATCTGTATCAACTTTAAGTAGTGTTCCCCCTGAGCAGATGCAAGAAAGATAGTGGAGAGTGCTCAAATTTCAGAACTGGAATTCACAGTACTTTTGTAGTGGAGAGTCCTTAGGATATCTGGAATTCTCCCTTTTTCTGTAGTTTTGTAACGTGTAGGAGGAGCGCAGTGATTCTCAGCAGAGCTTTTTCCATATTTTTCCCTTTCTGCAAAAGAGAATGAATCCAGACTATTATTTATTTCCCTATCATTACTGCCACTGGCAGTGCCACTGCCACTTTGGCCATTTGTATATGCAGTAGAATAATTCAAAGAAAGCTCTAAAGTCAATTACATGCAGAGTATTCAATCCACCACTTCATGTGTTAACTGTTAATTCATGCTTTTTCGCTGTTCACACTGTTTAAAAACACATCTATTTTTATTGTTGAGCTGCTAGTGTTCTGTCAAGGTGATGAGGAGAGAAAATTGTTAAAAGCAATACTACATTTTTTATTATTCCGTGGAGAAGCTTACTGTCTTGACTTTGGAGTCAATCCAGTGTGGTATCTGTGACAGAGCCTAGTTTCCTCTTCTCTCTCAGCTCATACACATGTCTGCTCAGTACACCATACAATTAGACAAGCTTTTCTCAATGTTTGTGCCCTGCCATACCACTCCGCGTGGTCTGCCTATTGGAAGTAATACCAGAAGTAACTGGAGATGATGTCATCATGAGTTACTTCCAGGTTGGGAGGCCGGATGTGACACTACAAACAATAGCAATAGGCTCAGGTCAGAAAGGAGGGTTTTCTGAGCATGCAAAAAGCGCACACTGGAGCTCTGCTGCCAAGCTGAGCCTTCTATCACTATTTGTTGTGTCGCATTGCTGGTCTCACTGCTGGGCAGTGGGTGTCTGGGGTTCTTGTGAGTACCACCAGACGCTGCCTCAAGTACCAGTGTTTCCTGTACCACTGGTTGAGAAACACTGCATTAGACTAATTTTTATTTATTTTTCACATTTTTATTCTGCCCTTTCTCCAAAGAGCTCAGGGCGGTTTATACAGCTACTCTCCTTCTTCTTGTCCTCATAACAACCCTGTGAGATAGGTGAGGCTGAGAGAAAGTGACTGGCCCAAGGTCACCCAGGAAGCTTTGTGGCTGAGGGGGGATTTGAACCTGGATCATCCAGGTCTATGTCCACCTCCCAAACCACTACACCACCCTGGCTTTCCACCTAATGCCTCCTCAGAACACCTGGACACAATGAGAAGTTGCAGGGTGAAACAACAAGTGGCTTCTGATTGTGTGTGGGAGGCCCTCTGAAGTGTGTGCTTGGCATCCATGGATGCTCAAATCTGCAGAAGCACGCCCACAGATAAGGAGGGACCACTGTACAGGTTAGGTTCCAGGGGGCTATAATTAAGTTGAAATGTACTTAAGTCTTCGTTCTTTCTAGCCAAGCATGATTGCACCTGTGCAAAAGCACCACCAGAGTACCCCTGCACTTGCACAAAAGTGCTGATGCAACCACCTTGGACATCTGTGACCCGGGAGGCCAGTGTATAGGGAATGATGCCCACACAAAACATGAACATATATGAGACATACAAAATTATGCATGAGAAGGATAAAGTGGATAGAGAGATGCTCTTTACACTCTCATATAACACCAGAACCAGGGGACAACCACTAAAATTGAGTGTTCGGAGAGTTAGGACAGACAAAAGAAAATATTTCTTTACTTGGCGTGTGGTGTCTGTGGAACTCCTTGCCACAGGATGTGGTGACGGCATCTGGCCTGGATGCCTTTAAAAGGGGATTGGACAAGTTTCTGGAGGAAAACTCCATTATGGGTTACAAGCCATGATGTGTATGTGCAACCTCCTGATTTTAGAAATGGGCTATGTCAGATGCAAGGGAGGGCACCAGGATGCAGGTCTCTTGTTATCAGGTGTGCTCCCTGGGGCATTTGGTGGGGCCACTGTGAGATACAGGAAGCTGGACTACGTAGATGGGCCTATGGCCTGATCCAGTGGGGCTGTTCTTATGTTCTTAAGAAACTCGTGGTAATTTTCTATGGAATAAGTGTGTGTTAGGAAGCAGGGTGGGTCCCTCATCCCATGGGCTCTATGCAACAGAATATCTAAGTCCTTCCCTCTTGTCTGCCTCCTAATTCTTGAGTTTGCAGCCTTCTGTGTGACTTTTTAAACATATAGGGACAAATCATGTGGACCTCAACATCTATTAGTTTGGTGGGTGAGTCCTAGATTGTCCTTCTGAGGAGCCTTTCCTTGCCGCAGCTTCTTCTCTTCTTGTTTTTGGCTTTAAAGGGCAGCCACCTCTTCCTTTTGCTTGTGGTGAGCAGGAGAGACAGCAGGTCAAGCAGTTTTTGACCTGTCTACTTAGAATGGGGGGGGGGGGAGGCCAGCAGCACTTGGATCTTCTTTCCACTGGAGGAAAGGGAAGGCAGTATCTGTGTATGTCAACCTAGGTATACCTACTCAGAAGTAAGCCCCATTGTGTTCCATAGGGCTTGCTCCCAGGAAATACCAGTGGTTCAGAAACCCCTACAGGGAAGTTGGGAACTTGGTAAATGTTTGCATGGGTGGGGAGGGGCTTGTTTTTTTACCTGCGGAGCAGAGCTGGCCTCTTGCAGGCTCCTGTGACTCGAAGCCCCCTACAGTGTCCTCCCTGGCTTGCAAACAGCCCTTATCTCTGATCAGTAGTTACTTCTGGTTTTTCCACAAAAACCAGAAATAACTGCTGATTGGAGATAAGGGCTGTTTACACAGCCAGGGAGGACATTGAATGGGGCTGCAAGCCTCCAGGAGCCTGCAAGAGGTCAACTCTGTCCCTCAGGTAAAAAACAAGCCCCTTGGTAGCGACTGAGCTGCGATTGCAATCTGATAAGATACTGCTACATCAGGAATATTTCAAGATATTTTGTGCTTTTAATATGAAGCATGAAGTTGTTAATTAGTGGTAAATGAGAGTGTGTGTTTTGCTCATAAAAACTGACAAGCTAGGGACCTGTGAAGGAACATGGTTGCAGGGGTTGGTAATCAATTGGGAGCTCCTTCTCACACAACAGCGCAATATAGATGAACTTGGGCTACATCAGTAACTTCCTCCGTCTGTAGCCTTGAACTTCAGCAGTCTAATAGTCTAGTGCAGGGATGCTCAAACCCCAGCCCGGGGGCCACACGGCCCTCAGGGTCTCCCAATTCAACCCATGGAGAGTCCCCAGTCTCCAATGAGCTTCTGGCCCTCTGGAGATTTGCTGGAGCCCGTGCTGGCCTGATGCAACTGCTCTCAGCGTGAGGGCGACTGTTCGACCTCTTGCGTGAGCTGTGGGATGAAGGCTTCCTCCACTGCTTACTCTTTCACCTCTGTGATGCAGCAGCGGCAGCAGAGGAAAGGCCGGCCTTGCTTTGCGCAAGGCCTTTTATAGGCCTTGACCTATTGCAAGACCTTCATTCATTCGTATGAGTTCCATCTCTAATATATTCATTTATGTAAATTTATTCAAATTTGAAATGTAAATGAATTATTATTTTTTTGCTGGCCCCAGACAGAGTCAGAGAGATGATGTGGCCCTCCTGCAAAAAGTTTGGACACCCCTGGTCTAGTGCAATTGCCTTATAGTACTTCTGAGGTAAACAAAGCTCCTTTCAGGGCTTTGAAAGGGGCCAAACTCCTTAAAATTATATGGTATCTTGGATAGGCCAGGAAGAGAGTTAAAGCTGGGATGACACGTATCCCCTTCCCTCACAACCCCAATACCCCCTTCCAGGATAGTATAAGATCCAGGACATGTGTTACTTTAATCAGATGGTTTTGTTGTTTTCACATGGCTTTTATGGTTGCCTGCTTGGAATTCCACACTGACATTTTCACCCTTGTTTTGTGTTCTCACACAGGTGACAGAGTTCCTTCCCCCCCCCCTTGGCTTGTGTTTTCAGTCTTTTCCATGTGGTTACATTAATGTTTGATAGGAAATTCACATGTTAATGTGTTACATGTGTGCTCTGAAGTAGACCTCAATATTTTCACAAGGAGTGCCATGTTTGACATGGACCGGAGTGAGGTTTGACTGAAATTTTCCATAGTCAAACAGCTCCATTCTGTGAATGTTTGTGTGCCTTTTCAGTGGAAAACAACCATGGAAGGTGAGTAAATTCCTATGGAGTAATTGAACATTTGTTTTGTTTCTAATGAAAAGCCCTGTCCCAGACAGTCTAAGACCTTCCCATTCCACCTTACAACTGACACTCAATTGTCCCCTACATTTCATGGCTCTAGAAGGGAATGCTCAATGCTTGTCATGCTGTGTTCTTTAATTTTATGAACTAATATTTTACTGTGTCGCTAAATATGCAAAAATCCCTACTTTTTCTACACAGTTGGCTCTGATTCACTTGGACTTTAAATTATGTTGCAGACGGGTTAGAATCATTCCATAAGAACATAAGAACATAAGAACAGCCCCACTGGATCAGGCCATAGGCCCATCTAGTCCAGCTTCCTGTATCTCACAGCGGCCCACCAAATGCCCCAGGGAGCACACCAGATAACAAGAGACCTCATCCTGGTGCTCTCCCCTACATCTGGCATTCTGACTTAACCCATTCCTAAAATCAGGAGGTTGCGCATACACATCATGGCTTGTACCCCATAATGGATTTTTCCTCCAGAAACTCGTCCAATCCCCTTTTAAAGGCGTCTAGGCTAGACGCCAGCACCACATCCTGTGGCAAGGAGTTCCACAGACCGACCACGCGCTGAGTAAAGAAATATTTTCTTTTGTCTGTCCTAACCCGCCCAACACTCAATTTTAGTGGATGTCCCCTGGTTCTGGTATTATGTGAGAGTGTAAAGAGCATCTCCCTATCCACTCTGTCCATCCCCTGCATAATTTTGTATGTCTCAATCATGTCCCCCCTCAAGCGTCTCTTTTCTAGGCTGAAGAGGCCCAAACGCCGTAGCCTTTCCTCATAAGGAAGGTGCCCCAGCCCCGTAATCATCTTAGTCGCTCTTTTTTGCACCTTTTCCATTTCCACTATGTCTTTTTTGAGATGCGGCGACCAGAACTGGACACAATACTCCAGGTGTGGCCTTACCATCGATTTGTACAACGGCATTATAATACTAGCCGTTTTGTTCTCAATACCCTTCCTAATGATCCCAAGCATAGAATTGGCCTTCTTCACTGCCACCGCACATTGGGTTGACACTTTCATCGACCTGTCCACCACCACCCCAAGATCTCTCTCCTGATCTGTCACAGACAGCTCAGAACCCATCAGCCTATATCTAAAGTTTTGATTTTTTGCCCCAATGTGCATGACTTTACACTTACTGACATTGAAGCGCATCTGCCATTTTGCTGCCCATTCTGCCAGTCTGGAGAGATCCTTCTGGAGCTCCTCACAATCACTTCTGGTCTTTACCACTCGGAAAAGTTTGGTGTCGTCTGCAAACTTAGCCACTTCACTGCTCAACCCTGTCTCCAGGTCATTTATGAAGAGGTTGAAAAGCACCGGTCCCAGGACAGATCCTTGGGGCACACCGCTTTTCACCTCTCTCCATTGTGAAAATTGCCCATTGACACCCACTCTCTGCTTCCTGGCCTCCAACCAGTTCTCAATCCACGAGAGGACCTGTCCTCTAATTCCCTGACTGTGGAGTTTTTTCAGTAGCCTTTGGTGAGGGACCGTGTCAAACGCCTTCTGAAAGTCCAGATATATAATGTCCACGGGTTCTCCCGCATCCACATGCCTGTTGACCTTTTCAAAGAATTCTATAAGGTTCGTGAGGCAAGACTTACCCTTACAGAAGCCATGCTGACTCTCCCTCAGCAAGGCCTGTTTGTCTATGTGTTTTGAGATCCTATTTTTGATGAGGCATTCCACCATCTTACCCGGTATGGATGTTAGGCTGACCGGCCTATAGTTTCCCGGGTCCCCCCTCTTTCCCTTTTTAAAAATAGGCGTGACATTTGCTATCCTCCAATCTTCTGGCACTGTGGCCGTTTTGAGGGACAAGTTGCATACCTTAGCCAAGAGATCTGCAACTTCATTCTTCAATTCCTTAATAACCCTTGGGTGTATGCCATCAGGGCCCGGTGACTTATTGATCTTTAATTTATCAATGAGGTCTGAAACATCTTCTCTTTTAACCTCTATCTGACTTAACTCCTCGGTCAGGAGGGGCCGTTCGGGCAGCGGTATCTGCCCGAGGTCTTCTGCCGTGAAGACAGATGCAAAGAACTCATTTAATTTCTCTGCCATCTCTAAGTCTCCTTTTATCTCCCCTTTCCCTCCCTCACCATCCAGAGGGCCAACCGCTTCTCTGGCGGGTTTCCTGCTTCTAACATATTTGAAGAAGCTTTTATTATTTTATTATTTTATTCCGTATATTCTGCTGCTGCCACATATTAAAAATGCACATTAAGAACATAAGAACAGCCCCACTGGATCAGGCCATAGGCCCATCTAGTCCAGCTTCCTGTATCTCACAGCGGCCCACCAAATGCCCCAAGGAGCACACCAGATAACAAGAGACCTCATTCTGGTGCCTTCCCTTGCATCTGGCATTCTGACATAGCCCATTTCTAAAATCAGGAGGTTGCACATATGCATCATGGCTTGTAACCCATAATGGATTTTTCCTCCAGAAACTTGTCCAATCCCCTTCTAAAGGCGTCCAGGCCAAACGCCATCACCACATCCTGTGGCAAGGAGTTCCACAGACCAACCACACGCGGAGTAAAGAAATGTTTTCTTTTGTCTGTTCTAACTCTCAGAACACTCAATTTTAGTGAATGTCCCCTGGTTCTGGTGTTATGTGAGAGTGTAAAGAGCATCTCTCTATCCACTTTATCCTTCTCATGCATAATTTTGTATGTCTCAATCATGTTCCCCCTCAGGCGTCTCTTTTCTAGGCTGAAGAGGCCCAAATGCCGTAGCCTTTCCTCATAAAGAAGGTGCCCCAGCTCAGTAATCATCTTAGTCGCTCTCTTTTGCACCTTTTCCATTTCCACTATGTCTTTTTTGAGATGTGGTGACTAGAACTGGACACAAAACTCCAGGTGTGGCCTTACCATCGATTTGTACAACGGCATTATAATATTAGCCGTTTTGTTCTCAATACCTTTTCTAATTATCCCAAGCATAGAATTGGTCTTCTTTACTGCCGCCGCACATTGAGTCGACACTTTCATTGACCTGTCCACGACCACCCCAAGATCTCTCTCCTGATGACAGACAGCTCAGAACCCATCAGCCTATATGTAATGTTTTGATTTTTTGCCCCAATGTGCATGACCTTACACTTACTGACATTGAAGCACATCTGCCATTTTGCTGCCCATTCTGCCAGTCTGGAGAGATCCTTCTGGAGCTCCTCACAATCACTTCTGGTCTTCACCACTTGGAAAAGTTTGGTGTTGTCTGCAAACTTTGCCACCTCACTGCTCAACCCTGTCTCGCGGTCATTTATGAAGAGATATACTCTTCTGCAGTATTAGTGCACTGCACTAATGGACTAGTGCACTAGTCCACTGCAGTATTAGTGGTATACTTTGGATTTTTGTTACTTCAACATTACTTTAGTCCAGATTGTTTATTTCATATTGCGTCACGGGAATAACATAAATCAGTGGTACTCAAACCGGTGAGTTGTGACCCACCAGCTCATGTAAAGCTTCCCCTGCCCCTTTAAGGGGCGGGGGAAAGGGAGAGGCAGTGACATGATCTCCAGGATCGTGTCACTAAGGGTGGGCGATGGGGGTGTTTGTACTTACTAAGGGCTGCTGCAAGCTGTAGGAGGTGCGGGAAGCCCTGCACTGCTCTCTGCAGGGCTCCTCAAGGCTTCCACTTCCAGGAAGTGGTTTCCGATAGCATTTTTTTCTAGCATTCTAAGTCTTGGGAAGCCTCATGGAGGGCTGCGTGGGGCTTTCCACACCTCCTGCAGCTTGCAACAGCCCTCAGTAAGTACAAACACCCCCTTTGCCCCCCCTTAATGACACGTTCCTGGGTATTGGGTCACTGCCTCTCCCCTTCCCCCACCCCTTAAAGGGGCAGGGGAAGTTTTACATGAGCTGGTCGGTCACGACTCACCGGTTTCAGTACCACTGAGTACCACTTCACCTCTCTCAGCAACGTGATCCTGGGGATCTCATCACTGCCCTCCCCCCCTCCCCTGCGAAGACTTACCTCGGGAGTTTACTCCTGAAAAGTTTGAGAACAATTGTCATAAATGTTTTCCCATTGTCCCTTTGATGCCAAAAAGAGTTCTGTGATTAGATTTGGAGGAAGAATTGGAATGTTTCCCCCACTAAGCCTGTTTCCTGCACCAATGTTGTATTTGCCAGTTTTTTTTTAAATGTGCTTTTTGTATTTCAGAATTGTTGAATTACCCTGTGCAGAAGATATTTATATTTTGATATATTAAACTTCTGGACAAGGAGCCCCTTCAATACAACTGAATAGGATGGATAACAAGAGTTTTATTTTTATGTTCCACTGCCCACAGAGGAGATTTTATTTACATTACAAATGAGACAGTTATACACATGAGAATATATTTCAGAAAAAGGTTTAATGTATCCATAGAAAGCAGTTAACTAAGAAAATAACATTGACACAGATAACTTTTCTCTTGTTTGAGAAATTGAATTTTACAATGATCATCACGTCGTTATGATTATGACTTCATATCAGTTACTACTAATCTTTTGATCATCTGAATAACACAGTCCAATACACATTTTGCTTCCTTAAACATTACACCAATTCCTGGGTATATTTGGGGTGCCACATTTGGTTTTGGAGACAGGGCATAGCCTCTTTAGTGAATGGTTCAAGCAGCTTCCTCATGAGGAAGCCTACACCATGGTTTCCTCATGAGGAAGCTGCTTGAACCATTCACTAATGAGGCTATACTATATCTCCAAAACTAGATGTGATAGGGCAAAACAGATGCCATTTTTTGAATCGGCACCCCAAATTCATATCAAACCACCATAAAGTTTGGGAAAAACTTTTCTGACCCTCAGCTTTATAGGCCTGTGTAATTAGTGGTTGGTGGTGGTTTCATTTTGCTGATTGCAGTGGTGCATTTTGGGATTTGAAAAATTATGCATTTTTGCAATGTTTTGCCAAGGCACCTGTGGTTTCAAAGTAATTTATAGTCCTTTCTTCAATCCTTCACTTCAGTAGTGAAATCAATATGTTGTGCAATTGATGCTAAGCCAGATCCTATTGCTCAAGGTGGGCATTTCCCAGGAAATATGCCTAGGATACTTCCTCCCTCTTTACACTCCTTATTTTTGAACACCACATGTTTGCATTGCTCGGTGTACCTGGAGTGGACCCCACTTCTCTTCTATTTCCTTCTTCTTCTAAAAGAGTGGTATAATAGCCAGTTCAAATATACAGAGAAAGCATGTGGAACATACCTCTAGTGCAGGGGTGCCCAAACTTTTTGGCAGGAGGGCCACATCATCTCTCTGACACTGTGTCAGGGGCCGGGGGGGGGGGGAGAATTAATTTACATTTCAAATTTGAATAAATTTACATAAATGAATATATTGGAGATGGAACTTATATAAATGAATGGTCGTACAACAGCTCAAGGCCTATAAAAGGCCTTGCACAAAGCAAGGTCAGCCTTTCCTTTGCTGCTGCTGCATCACAGATATGAAACAGCAAGTAGTGGAGGGAGCCCTCGTCCCGCAGCTCATGCAAGAGGTCTAATACTTGGCTGTCACACTGCGAGCAGTTACATAAGGCCAGTGCGGGCTCCAGCAAGTCTCTGAAGGGCCAGAGGCTCATTGGAGACTGGGGGCTCCCTGAGGGCCAGATTGGGAGTCCTTGAGGGCCACAAGTGGCCCCAGGGCCGGGGTTTGGGCACCCCTGCTCTAATGTGTTTAGTGTGTACCACTTTGGGGGGGAGGGTTGAATGCCTACTGACGTTAATCGTGTTGTTTAAAAAAGTGTCATGTTTGGGGAAGTTAGCACACCATCTCAAACCCTCCTCTTTGAAGAACTAGTTTTTCATGTCAAGGAGATTTCCCCCATTTTTTCCCCTTAAAAATATTCTTTTAAAAATATACTAGATAACGTATCTGAATGTTTTTGTATCTGCAGCCTGAAATAGTACATCCCAGAAGTAATTTATCACATTTTTTTGTGCTTTTAAGGCTCTGCTCATAGCTGTGTTGTATCAGTGACATCCTAGGAGGGAGGACATTATTGTATTTCAAGGGTACCGGAAGCTACTGGGACCTTGGCTCATAAGCGTTACAATTTTGCTTCAGTGCAGTGGTAGGCTGTAAAACAGAAGTAAAGTTGTATAGTGGATTGTATCCTAAGATGATCTTCTACCAGCAGAATAAGCCCTGTTCGTACATGGGGGAAGGGGGAATAACATCCATTTCCCCTTCACACTGGAGTCCTGTCCCCTGAAAATTTGTTCCCGCACAGATATTCAGAGGATGCAGGTAACTGTAGAGAGAAAGGGAGATCAGAAAAAATATGTCCTTTCTGTTGGGCCTTAGCTGCCTCCTTCGTTCCCCCTTTTTTCCAAAGGGGGAACGGAGGAGGTAGCTGCACGGAAGTCATTGCGGTGACAATGACGTCACTGCAATTACTTCCGGGTCACGGGTGGGGGGGTGGAAAAGGGGTGGGGGACAGAAGACTGGGGGTTACCCCGAGACCCCCAGGTACGCCACTGCCTCAGGGGGCTGCATTGTGGCTGTGCCAGTGCTGGAAGGTTGGATAGGATTGGGCCCCAAGTGCCCCAAGGCCAAGAAACAAAATATAATTAGTTCAGACTGTTACAGCACCAACAGTATGTTTTACAGCTAAGTGAAAAACTGCAAATCTCTTCCCAATGAGCTCATAATCTAAAATTTGAAACTGGGAAGAGAAAAAAGGGAGGAGAGGTTTAAGGAAATCAAGAGTAGGGAGAGATGCATGCAACAAATCAGTGCAGTTGCCTTAGACATGCATTGCAATGAATGGGTTGTATCCAAAGTTTTTTCTCCTGTGAACTGAATGAAAACTTTGGTTATAACCCCAATATTGATATATTTAATTTGTATTTTTAACTTTGGGAATTTTACAGTTTCCTTTTTGCTATGACATATTTTTATTTTATTTTTCATGCCACCCTTCCTCCAAGGAGCTCAGGTTGGGGTACATGGTTCCTTCCCTCCTTTTGTTTTCCTGAGAACCCTGTTAGGTAGGTGAATGAGGCTGAGAGATACTGATTGGCCAAAGGTCACCTTGGTAAGCTTCATGGCTGTGCAGGGATTTGAACCTGGATCTTCGAGGTCTAAGTTCAATATCCAACCACTACATCAGCGGTTCCCAAAGTCCTACTTGGACATTGAGACTGCTTTAAGTTGTTGCAGGGGTGGGGTGGGAGCTATGGGGTTTGCCCTGACAGCGCCGTAGTGATCGTGGCGCTGTGGGAACCCAGGGACATCCCCACATACGTGGGGGCGATCTGCAGCCTCCTAGCGCTGTCAGGGTCTCATTCCTGACCCACTTCCCTTAAGGAGGAATGGCCCAGGTTTGGCTCTCAATACTACATCATGACCCATGACTTTGGGAATCATTGCGCTATACCATCTTGGCTTTCATATGGTTAACAGACAATAAAAGTCCTGCTGCTACTGCTGCTACTACTACATTGGGGATTCACCAACAGAAAGCTTTGAGGATGGATTTGGAAGGAGGAAGGCGCTAACATTTTCCTTCTGCTTCTTATAGCTTGAACTGTGAGAGTAAATACATTGAAATAGTTCTTGAAAATTAGTGAACTACATTTTGGGACCTGTTTTGTAAATACTAATTACGCTCGTGGTCTTAAATTATGCATTGAGAAAAATGATCTTGATCCTTCTAACTAGAATAGGATTTCATTATATTTGTTTCCAAACAAATCTGTAGATATAAACAAGTAATATTATAATGACAAAACACCTGTTACTAAGTTATTTACAGTGAAAATGCAGCTGCCACTTTTGTCGATTACTACTATAATTTACTTATGTATTTAGCAAAGGGTAGTAGTTGTACGACTCACTGTTATGTGTTGGAAAAGGATAATTTAAGTATTTATAGAGCACAAATTCTTAGAGTCCAATCCTGGGCTTGTTGCTGGTGCGCACTGTCGCAAACGTGCTGTAAGGCACATTTGCGAGGCCTACCTAGGTGCTCCATGCCAGCATAGTTAAAGGGAGATAATTGACATTGGTCAGCAGCAGCAAACAAAACTTTCGCACTCTTCTTGCTGCTCAGATGATTTGACAGCAGCTTGTATGTGCAGACAGGCATTCAGAGGTGGGGGGTGGCACTGCAGCAAGTTCGAGGGCTTGATTAGAGGCTCTCACGGGCCAGAGTTTATACATGTCTTATAGACTGTGACACATAGGAAAGATGGACCCCCTAGGACCTTTAGAGACTGGATGAAGCAAAAATTTTAACCATGCTGCTCTTGCCTGAGATCTCGCATCAGCAAGGAGATGTGCACTACCTGTGAGTTGTCTTCTGTAAAGGTTACAGTTCATTTTGGGATCTAAGCCAATTTCATGATTTTTTTTTTTTTTTTTGCATACAGTACTTTATTTTGTTTTAACTGCTTGATGTGAATTTGACATGTGCTTTGATTTTAATGGGTGACTTTTCCATCTGCATTGATGTTTCTTCATTAGGACTTCCAGTCTAGTGCTCATTCTCTACTAGACTTCTACAAGAAAACCGTTCTTGTTTCCTAAAATGTGGGCGTTATGTAAAGGCTGCCTCTATATGGTAATTCACATTTTGCAAGGCAGATGGTTTTCACAGGTGCATAGTATATCACCCGCTGAAAACTGCACTGTGTGCCAGGGTACCATGTGCACACATGGGGGGAAGGGATAACGGTGACTATGAATGAAAATGAAATTGGTCGGGCAGAAGACTGTATCTAGGTAATCCAATGGTCAAACAGGTTTCAGCAGAATAGCCCTGTGAATGCACTGTAGATAAAATTTGTAATTAGGCTTCTGTCTCTGTCTATTGTCAAATTGCTGCTATGTAGAGTGCAAGGTAATTTTGAGGATAATAATAATAATACAGGTATTTATATACCGCCTTTCTTGGTCTTTATTCAAGACTTTATTCAAGGTGGTTTACATAGGCAGGCTTATTTAAATCCCCATAGGGATTTTTACAATTGAAAGAAGGTTCTTTCTTTCAAGAACCACAACATTCAGGTGTTTCATTCTGATCTGGTTTCACATTCTGGCCTCTATCCTCCCACGCTCAGAGCAGATGGAATAGCTCAGCTTCAGCTTGTCAGCTGCTTCAAGGTCGCACGGTGCCGGTGGCCTCAAACTGGCGACCTTGTGGATGTTATCTTCAGGCAAATGGAGGCTCTACCCTCTAGCCCAGACCTCCTGCCCTCAGGATCAGGGTTGTTCCTATGAGAGTAATATGGTCTTAATTAAAAATTTACCCAATCTATGTTCTTCGGCAATCCTCTTTCATGTTAACAAGCTTTGTATGATATTAGTCCTTGTATTCCAGATACTTACATATTTATGTCAGATTTGAACATTTTCAACATGAATATACAGTTTGATCCCCTTATCCATGGGTTTCAGATCCACAGATTTGACTCCAATACATGACCGGAAGTCTTTGTTTTGCTAAACTGGAAGTGCCTTTCCAAAGGTTCTGGCCAGCCTTCTGACATGTGGAGAAGGCTCAGAAGCTCAGAGGGCCCGAGGCTCAGAGGTCCTCCTGAAGACCTCCAAAAGGCACTTTCAGGTTTTGGCTGAAACTGCAAGTGCCCTTCAGAGACCTTCCAGAGGTGATCTGAAGGTGCTTCTGGGTGCATACAGGAGGTCCTTTGAAGGCCCTCCACATCCACAAAATTGGTATCTGTGGGGGTCTGGGAACTGATCCCACGTGGATACAGACAGCCAACCTGTAATTTCTCCCCTAATCACAGTGTTCATAGTTAGAATGCCTGGGGATGCACACTCCTGTAGAAGAATTATAGTGTGTGGGGGGTGGTGGGGGTGGGGAATCATCTGTGTTCTTCCTACTAATGGAATTGGATGTGGATGTATGGCATGAACTTGAAATGATCTTTCCCAATTGAATCTGCTCGCTCTTTCAATGTAGGCACATTTGCAAAGTAGCTTTGTAGTCCATAGCATTCAATTAAAGGTACAGAAAATTCCTCTGAATGGAATACATCTCCCACCATCACACATGGCTATGTTCAAATTGAAAAGTCAATGTCATTAAAGCGGCATGGTGCAGCTGACGCAGACTGCACAGTTTGTAGAGATACGTGGCTAGTTCTCTTTCCTTTTTATATAATACAGAAGGAGCTTGGTGTGTACATGCAACTGGGTTCAGAAGTGTGCAAAATGTACTTTCGAACCCTTTCAAAATCTGCCTGTGGATGTCCACTTTGTATCCCCTGCAGGTTTGGAAACCTTCCTTTTGCTGCAATTATTTAGGTCATTTTTGTGCTCAGTGAAAAAGAGTTTCCCATAGGTAATATTTTTCAGGCTTGACATTTTCTGCTTAACACTCTTTTCCCCTCCTCACCTTGAGAGAATGTCTGCCTAAATGCTCCTTAAACATTTGCCCTTTTCTTTGTTATTTTGTACTTTGGAAGCTATTGTCCTTTGAGGCAGAGTCTTACTATACGCTGCTGGGCAGCCTGCACTTAAGAAGTAGCCCTCCTTTCTCTCCCTGGCCATTTTTGCAAAATAAATAAATAAATAAATAAAATAAAACTGCAGGAGTGTAGGAATGAATTATTTCCTCAGTTTGGCAGACAAGATGGCTGACAAAATCTAAGCTGAATGAGAAGTGAAAGAAGGAGAAACTGAGAGAATTATGAATATCTTCTTTGTCTGGGAACTATCTAGGCTAGGCAAGAGCCTACAACACTAACTTTATTACCTGATTTAGGAATTCAGGGCCCAATCCTATCCAACTTTCCAGTGTCAGTGCATCTGCAATGTAATCCTGAGGAAAGGAACAAATGTTCCCTTACCTGGTCTCCATGACTGTTCCCCTAGTGCAAGATGCAGCACATGCCTCCTTGGTACAGTTGCACTAGCACTGGAAAATTGGATAGGATTTGGCCTTCATAGCTCAAGAGTAAAGTTCATTTAGATCAGCGATTTTCAATCTTTTTCATCTCATGGCACACTGACAAGGTACTAAAATTGTCAAGGTACACCATTAGTTTTTTGACAACTGGCAAGGCACACCATGCTGCTGGTGGGGGGCTCACATCCCTACTGATCCTACTAAGCAATGACCCTCCCTCAAACTCCCACGGCACACCTGCAGACTATTCATAGCATACCAATGTACCATGGCACAGTGGTTGAAAATGGATTATTTTTCTTCAGATACGTTAGAAGCAGGAAACCTGCCAGAGAAGTGGTTGGCCCTCTGGATGGTGAGGGAGGGAAAGGGGAGATTAAAGGAGACTTAGAGATGGCAGCGAAATTAAATGAGTTCTTTGCATCTATCTTCACGGCAGAAGACCTCGGGCAAATACCGCTGCCCGAGCGGCCCCTCCTGACCAAGGAATTAAGTCAGATAGAGGTTGAAAGAGAAGATGTTTCAGACCTCATTAATAAATTAAAGATCAATAAGTCACCGGGCCCTGATGGCATCCACCCAAGAGTTATTAAGGAATTGAAGAATGAAGTTGCAGATCTCTTGACTAAAATATGCAACTTGTCCCTCAAAACGGCCACAGTACCAGAGGATTGGAGGATAGCAAGGTGTCATACCAATCTTTAAAAAGGGAAAGAGGGGGGACCCAGGAAACTATAGGCCTGACAGCCTAACATCTGTACCAGGTAAGATGGTGGAATGCCTCATCAAAGATAGAATCTCAAAACACATAGACGAACAGGCCTTGCTGAGAGAGAATCAGCATGGCTTCTGTAAGGGTAAATCTTGCCTCACAAACCTTTTAGAATTTTTGAAAAGGTCAGCAGGCATGTGGATGCGGGAGAACCCGTGGACATTATATATCTGGACTTTCAGAAGGCATTTGACACGGTCCCTCACCAAAGGCTACTGAAAAAACTCCACAGTCAGGGAATTAGAGGGCAGGTCCTCTCCTGGATTGAGACCTGGTTGAAGACCAGGAAACGGAGAGTGGGTGTCAGTGGGCAATTTTCACAATGGAGAGAGGTGAAAAGTGGTGTGCCCCAAGGATCTGTCCTGGGACTGGTGCTTTTCAACCTCTTTATAAATGACCTGGAAACAGGATTGAGCAGTGAGGTGGTGAACACTGCTCAAACATTTCCAAGTGGTGAAGACCAGAAGTGATTGTGAGGAGCTCCAGAAGGATCTCTCCAAACTGGCAGAATGGGCAGCAAAATGGCAGGTGCGTTTCAATGTAAGTAAGTGTAAAGTCATGCACATTGGGGCAAAAAATCAAAAGTTCACATATAGGCTGATGGGTTCTGAGCTGTCTGTGACAGATCAGGAGAGAGATCTTGGGGTGGTGGTGGACAGGTCGATGAAAGTGTCGACCCAATGTGCGACGGCAGTAAAGAAGGCCAATTCTATGTTTGGGATCATTAGAAAAGGTATTGAGAACAAAACGGCTAATATTATAATGCCGTTGTACAAATCGATGGTAAGGCCACACCAAGGAGTATTGTGCCCAGTTCTGGTCGCCACATCTCAAAAAGGACATAGTGGAAATGGGAAAGGTGCAAAAGAGAGCAACTAAGATGATTACTGGGCTAGGGCACCTTCCTTAAGAGGAAAGGCTATGGTGTTTGGGCCTCTTCAGCCTAGAAAAGAGACGCCTGAGGGGGGACATGATTGAGACATACAAAATTATGCATGGGAAGGATAAAGTGGATAGAGAGATGCTCTTTATACTCTCATATAACACCAGAACCAGGGGACATCCACGAAATTTGAGTGTTGGGAGGGTTAGGACAGACAAAAGAAAATATTTCTTTACTCAGCATGTGGTCGGTCTGTGGAACTCCTTGCCACAGGATGTGGTGATGGCGTCTGGCCTGGACGCCTTTAAAAGGAGATTGGACAAGTTTCTGGAGGAAAAATCCATTATGGGTTACAAGCCATGATGCGTATGTGCGACCTCCTGATTTTAGAAATGGGCTATGTCAGAATGCCAGATGCAAGGGAGGGCACCAGGATGCAGGTCTCTTGTTATCTGGTGTGCTCCCTGGGGCATTTGGTGGGCCGCTGTGAGATACAGGAAGCTGGACCAGATGGGCCTATGGCCTGATCCACTGGGGCTGTTCTTATGTTCTTATGTTAGGTGGACAGCAAATTTTTATGTGTAAATCTGTAAATTTATGATGTTGCTCTAGTTTGATTTAAAAAGATATAGAAACCTGAACCAGAGTTACATCTGAAAGACATTTCCCTGCAACATTAAAAAAAAAAAGTGCTGGCGCTTTATAACTGATAAATGGAAACAGCAGCAAAAAGCATTTCCCTTTCCACCAATATCAGACAATGGATGTCTCAGGTATTCGCATGTGTCCAAGAATCACATAACTTCAGAGCTGGCAGTGTTGCGGTAGAGTTCTCTGTTATTACCTGTCAGACATTCCAGTGGTAATGCAGCCACAGCAGTTAAGATTGTTTTGATATTTCGGGTCTCTCTATGGAAGTTTTGTGTTTTGTGAGGCAGCAGTGCCTTCAACTGACATAGCACAGTCTATGGATCCAAGCCATTATTAATTATTTTTAAAATGCTGGCTTGTCTTTGCATTCTACGCAAGTCTTAATTCCACTTGACAATGTGCAGTTCTCTGCTTTTTACTCTTTAAGCCAGTATCTCACCTTTTAATTAAAATTTCTTAGGGCCCAATCCTATCCTACTTTTCAGTGCTGATGCAGCCACAATACAGCCCTGAGGCAAGGGAGAAGCCTTCCTACCTTGAGAAGGCTGTTGTGACTACCCCTCCAACAAAAGATGCAGCACACGCCCCATTGGCGTAGCTGCATCAGTGCTGGAAAGTTGGATAGGTTCAGGCCACTAATGTTCCTTATTGGCTTTCCATTTTGCCTAAATATGACAGAATATATTGTGCCTGAATAGCACACAGCATGAGAAAGACACTCTGCTAGTTCTGTCTCCCTGCTTTTGCTGTATGTCAGGGGGCTAGAGAAAGCTCTTAAGTGCTGGAGAGAGCAGATACAATTAACTGTTTGCTGTTGCATTTCTTCAAATTGAAATGTCTGTTGTCTTCTTAGCCTTTGGCATTTTGTGCTCTATAATAGACATTGTTAGAGCAATGCTGGGAATGTTTGCAAAGCTTTTATTTACAGGTTCAGATCTGGGCACTTTAGGGAAGCAGGTTATAGTTTCTTTTCATGCACGAGGTGAATTTTTGCAATCTCTTGCTAACAATGGAAATTTTCTTAATATAGCCACTATTACTTGCTCCTTGAGTGTCTTGACATTTCATCTGCCATTCAAAAATATGCATATTTGAAAAATGTATATAATGGTATCTATGATTTAGAAAATAAAAAGTTTTTTCATAAACCAGAACATTATACTTAACGAAAGAGCATTGACAATGGACATTTAATTGATAGAATGTTGTCTTGATAAAAGCAGAAAATTAGCTTCCTACAATTCTTTCTCCCAAGCATATAGTGGGATTGAAAGTTCTGAGGAGGTGGGGTTGTTTTCAGTGGCTGAGGAAGATCACAGCATCGTAAAACTGACTGAGGGGTTACTCTTCTGCCTCTACTAATCCTAAGGCAAGGTGCCTTATACACGTGATGCCTCGGTATCGGTTCCCGGACGCCCCACGGATACTAAAAACCACGGATAATGAAATCTGCGGTTTTGGCACCATTAAACCCTCTGAAGGCAGCCAGAGCTGAGCTCCAGTCACCTCTGAAAGGTTTTCTGAAGCCCACAGAGTCCATGTGCGTCCGCCCATGGCCTGTGTGAGCTTCAGAATGGCTCCAGAGTGCAAAAAAATGCAACTTCAGTTTCCTAAGACAAACTGGAAACAACGTTTTTGCCTTAATAAGACATTCTGAGGCCCAGGGAAGCCCCGAAGGAATCCCTGAGGAAACAGGAAGTCATGTTTTTTCACGCTCCAGGGCTGAGGCCACATCGCTGTGGGCAGATGCGAGCGGCCTCTGTGGGCTTAAGAAAACTGTCTGGAGGTGACCAGAGCCATGCTCCGGTTGTCTTCGAAGGTTTCAGGTTCAGCCACATCTGGCTCAACACGGGTCCAGAGAATCAGTGTTGAGCCAGATCCACGGATGTTATATCTGTAGATAAAAAGTCTCAACCTGTAGATTGAGACACAGGAGTTTAATGTGATCTTATTCGTGAGAAGGCCCCATCCTGGTCTTGTAGACTGTGGTTTCCCAAGCTGCAGTTGCCCCCTAAGTTGTGGATACATGCAGTATCTTGCCGCAAGACCTAATGTTCCTTCCACTTCCATACATTCAGAGTTCAGTGACTATCTGGGAAGTGTACATGACCCCATATTTATGAGGAACAACATTAGCAGGAATAACAGAGAATTTGGTTATTCAGTGTATTGAAATTGAAATCAGGGTGGCCAACCTCAGATGAAGCTCTGAGTGGCCTTAGGCCTGGAGCTTATTGTGCTGATGACCACGTGCTCTCTGCAGCAGTGTGGTGCAAGGAGACAAGTTTTCCCCACCTTCGGAGTTCTCCTCAGCAGCAGGAGGCTTCTGCGCATGTTGACTGGCTGCTGCAGAGGGCCAGCAGGAACATGCTGCTCCGCTTCGCCTCCTATTTCCCCTGAATTCGCTGGCGCTTCAGTACAGGGAATGGCTGATAAAGGCTGAGATGGGGGCACAACAATCATCCAGGGCAGGCAACCTTAGAAGCGTGGATTGGGAAAGGTGGTTCCCCTTGATTCTCACAGGAGCCCAAATTTTAGAGTACAGGTGTGCCCCCTTATCTGCAGGGGTTCTGCTCTGGAACCTCCTGTGAATACCTGAAACTGCATATGTGGGTGAACATCCATCCCCATGGTCTTGGGGGGCCGCCCCGCTCCAGTTTCTCTATAAAACCCAAAGTGGTTTTTTTGCCTCTTGAGCTTGGCAGGGGCCTGGGACGGATGTCCCCAGTCTTTGCTGAGCTCAAATGCCCCTCCAGAGATGAGAACAGAGCTTCTCTTGCCTACAGAAGGGGTGTGCATGGTTGTGGGGGGCTGATTTATTAGCTGTTTGCTAATAAAATTGCGTTCATTGGAAATATTTGTATTCAGTAAGGAACCAATGGAATTGTGGTGAAACTGCTGGTGAAAAAGCAGAATGAGAATGTGTTAAATAGATAAATGCTGGCACGTGGTTTAATGAGTAAATCTGCTTCTGGACACCTAGGATGATGCATACTTAGCAGAATTGGCCAAACCATCCAGGAGGTTCAGAAATCGGCTCCTGGTTTCTCTTCCTGAGTCGCAGGAGCTCCACAAAGCTGCTGTTAAGAAGAGATCTTACAATATTATTTGTCAAGGTATTATGTAAGCATATTCTGGAATCTCAAAAAGGCATTGTGCAAGATAGAAGATGTTTCTTTGTAATTGCAATTTCAAAAACACGCTCTCTTTTTGTGGAAGAAAGATATGAAGGAAGAATGAATTATTCCCATGCCTTGATGAGGTAAATGTGAGATCGCCTTATAGGCAAGTGTCTATGGTAGACCTTCAGTTCTTTGATTTTGGGTACAATCCTATCCTGCACTGGAACAGGCAAGCCAAGAGGCTTGTGCTGTATCCAGCGCAGGATTGTGGCCATAAGTGGCTCAGCCAGAGGCAAGGGGAAACTTTTCCCCTTACAACTGGGTAAGGGCCACTGCCCCATGGGTCTCTTCATACTTCCTTTCTCCCCACAAACAGGGGTTGGATCCAACCCCACCTCTCGCTCCCCACCCTCCCACACCTAGGGCCGCCCACTGCCCACCCTTCCCCCTCTCAGGAACTACTCCTCCCCACCTCCCCCCCCACCTCCCCAACCAGGCTGATGCAAGAGTTGAAGAGGAAGCCAGCATGGAGGCTTTCATCAGCCTCCGCAGGCTGGCACTTCTTGGAGTGCCGACCTGGCTTCCTCTCAAGGGACTTGTGTCAGCCCAAGGGCGCCTCTGGATTGCGACCTTAATTTATCTTATGATCATAAGACAACCCCTGTTGGATCAGACTAAGGGTTCATCTAGTTTTGTACAGGTATAACCTAATTATCCATGGATTTTTCACCTGTAGTTTTATCTCAACACAATGAGAAGAGCCCTTTAAAGGAAAAATGGCCCTTTACTCAGCCTTGCTTACCAATGTAATGCGTCCCGTCCCTCTGGAAGGTTTGAAAGAATGCAAAGCAGAAATGATTATCACCTCCACTTTGCATTCTCTTGGCATTCTTTCCACATGCTCCGGGGGAAGGGAGGGGATGCTTGCCTCTGAGTGCTCTGAAACTAAGCTGTTGATTGGTTGATTGCCTGCCTGCTGCTGCTCTCCCGCATTACAATGGTAAGCGAGGCTATTTTTAAACTGCTGGGTAAAAGGAGGTTTTCTTTTTTATATATTGACTTCATTTAACGTGATTTTTGGCATCTGCAGAAGTTCTGGGAATGGAACCCCTGTGGATACCGAGACACAACCTGTAGAGGCATATTTTCTCTCCCATCATTGTTCCCCTGCAACTAGTATTCAAAGTCATACTTCCACTGAACCTGTATGTAGCACAGGGACATCATGACTATAGCCATTGATAGACCTGTCCTCCATGTCAGTGTCCAATCTCCTTTTAAAGCCATCAGAGCTAGTGACCATCACCAACATTGGTAAGTCTTTTTGTCTAATCCAAACTTGGTTCTCAAGTTTTGAGGATTAATGTCAGTTGTAGATGTTCATGTTGAGATATCCAGTTGTTCTTTGGTTGCGTTCTACTTTGCTCGCAGAAATGTTTTCCCAGCAATGAATAGTTAAACCATTTTTAAGAGCTTATTGAAGCACATAAATGGGATCATGGATATGTGGAATTTAACTGGCATAAATCCCACTTTGCCCCAGTATAGGCTGCTGCACACTGGCTGAAATGTTGAGTAGAGATATTTTAAAAAACTGTTCAGTGGAATTTCCAGCTGTTCTTCCTTTATTGATCCCAAGTCTCAACTTCCATATGACAGCTGGGGAAGAACTTTGGCTGCAGAATAGGAAATTTCAATGTCTTCCACTCTTTGGCAGAGACAAACACAGCTTAGGATGCTCTTGAGGCTTTAAGCTTGGCAGAAATTAGATGACACTAGCCTCTTCCAGAACAAGTGACCTTCAAATACGTAGTTAAGGTGCATTACTTTTCTACTTACATTGCCACTGAGTATCCATTTATGGTACTCAAAACAAAACAATGGTCTTTATCTTGGAATAGTTGACACTCAGTTGTTTTGTTTGATATATATCAGTCAAAAGTACTGCAGCAAACGTTTAGGCAGGGGAATATGAGAAATGTTGTTTGCATACAACAATAAATTTAATATATGAAACAGTGCTGATATTGCAAAAATGGTCAGGGTTTCTTAGTTCTGAGATATATGTATATGGGTTTAACCTACATATAGGTTAAATTAAAAGGGGAAGGGGATGAAAGGCAACATTGCGCCACGCACATACACACAGAGTATAATGGTATTGCTTCAACAGTTGACCTTCAGTTCTGATTCTTATCATTGCTATATCTATGCACAGCTCCAGTGGAAACAAAGAGTGTCTCTGTATTTTCTTTGCAGTTATGTAGTTTATTTTCAGGCATTTTGTCAAGGAGGAAAGAATGTTTGTAGCTTTTGTCACTGTCATGCAAGCACCCATCTCCTGAGGAAACCCCATTGCTCCCTAAATGACAGCACTGTGCATATACTGGGACTGACATAGGGAGCAGCTTGTTATACTCTGTTCTGTCCAGAGCTCTGGGACATATATTTCACATAGCATTCTTTCTTCAAATATATAGTGAAGTCCCATGACTGACTGGTTTTGCCAGTGAAACAGTGGCCTTGACCAAAACCTCCTTCCCTGCTTGGTTTAGCTCATATCTAGTTCTTGGTTCAGTCCGCTTACCTGCCTCCAGAGACACTTGAATGTCTGTTAATTTCAAACAAGCCTATTAGAGCTAGGAGGCTAGTCTCTCCAAAACGGGATAAATGAGGGCTGGCCAGCTGCATTAATTTGCGAGTGGCCAGCCTAGCTGGATAAAAGGCAGGATGCTGTTCTGTTAGGAGCAGGGTTAAATCCTAAGAAGAGCTTTATCTCCAGTGCCAGGGGGATGGTGAATGGTAAGTGAACTGTTTAAGGGCCCAATCCTATCCAACTTCTCAGCCCTGGTGCAGCTGCAGTGCAGCCCCTAGTTGTGGAGGACTCCATAACTACCCTCCCACCACTGGATGCAGCACAAACCCCATTGGCATGGCTACACCAGGGCTAGAAAGTTGGATAGGATTTGGCCCTAAGTCAGGAAAGGCTTAGTTAAAACTTGTTTCTTTTGAAGTTTTGCTTCTTGATTTCAAGTATAGAATTTGACTGCTTATCCCTTGTCCCGCTTTCCCTCCCAATAAACCTTTTTCCTTTCGTTAAACCAAAACAGTCTGCCTAATTCTTGAATCTAAGAAGCAATCAACCTGTCATGTCTGTAGCCTTACACAGCCATAGTGCTACCCAGAAAAGGGCTTAGATGTGTGTAATTGTATGGGGGGGGGGGTCTGTGGTGAGAAGCAAAGCAAGGACATTAGTCAAGACGCCTTCCCATCTGTCTTCCTCCTGAGGTAACTTAATGAGCGGTTTTTGGTTGATAGACACATTCACAGCTGGGTGGGAGGCTTGTACTGTACCTTATTTGTGGTGCTAGCACCATGGTGCTAGGGCTAGATAACTTGATTCTATCTCACATCTATGACAGGGGCAGGTTCTCAGTGTGGTCTCATGTGACTGTAGGGTGCTGAGAAACTGTCATTCCCACAGGTGACTGCGGTCCTTCTCAGCACTATCCTGGAGAGCACTATCAGGGCCTTTGCACAAACCACATTATTGGCTATTCCAGCGGTTCTCAAACTCTCTGAGATTAGGGCAAGGTCAGTAAGCCCTTGCAGGGGGAGCAGCGGCGGTGGCATGATCCCCAGGATCGCGTCGCTAAGGGGGCTGCAGGGACTGGTGTTTCCTTACCAGTCCCTGCTGCAGCCTCCCGGGGGTGCAGGGAGCCCTGTGCGACCATCTGCAGGTCTCCCTGAAGCTTAGAAAGTGAAAGTGGAGCGATAGGAAAACCAGAAGTGGAGCGTGATCTCTCTGCTTTCTCTTTTTAAGCTTCAGGGAGCCCTGCAGACGGTCGCACAGGGCTCCCCACATCCCCAGGAAGCTGCTGCAGGGACTGGTAAGTAAATGCCAGTCCCTGCACCCCCTTAGCAACGCAATCCTGGAGATCGCGTTGCTGCCTCCCCCCAGCCCTTAAGGGGGCAGAGGCCAGGGCCCTCAGGCTGGGGTGTCGCAACGCCCTATTTTGAGAAGCCCTGGGCTATTCCTTCACAATAGCTTGAATCACAGTAGTGTTTCAACTTCAGCCCAGTCCTAACTAATGCCCTGCACGGTGGTGTAGCAGCACCCACACAGCACCCACTGTATCCCTTGGGGGACTTCTGAGCCACCAGAGGCCTTCTCAGGGTAAGGGAACATTTGTTTCCTTGCCCTTGGATAAGTCCCTAACAGGGTGGAGACTGGGGGGGGGGGGGAGGGCATTTGAAAAGGGCCAGAAGGGGGCTTTTATAAGCAGCATTGTCTCTTCTGGTATCATATCACCCTTTCCAGCCTTGATCCAGTTCCCTGGGTCCACTTGGATTTGTGCCAGCTTATGAGCAGGCATAGGTCCAAGCATACCTTTGGGTCCTCCAGGACGATCCCCGTAAGATACAGATGCTTTGTTGGCGCAGGTGCATCGGTAGGTGGGGGGGGGGATTTCGTTAGGATTAGGCTGTGAATTATTTAAAAGACGGATTAAAGCAGTTCTTTTGTATGAATTCAGCTGGGAAAAGAAATAGCTGAACTTATCAGTGAAATGTCCCTAAGAAGACAGATTTAAAGTTTCCAGCACTGGATTTAAATTTACATTTGTAAAAATAGAGATGATCCTTTTGTTAGAAAAGTAACAGAAAAATAAAACTGAAATGTCTTAAGTGACCCCTTACTCAAGTTTACAGTATCCTTTAACAAAAATAGATTTTGTGGAACCATATTAAGAAGTGTCTTCTTTTTGTCAAATATAATAAAAATTCCAATTCCTGTTGAAGTCAGAACAGGATTAGCAGCCTAATACAACCTAAATCCCTGTGTGGTGATAAAGCAGCACTGGCAAAGGCTATGCTATATCCTGGCCAGTATATTTGGCTGCTGGAGGTCTCAGGGTAAAGGTAACATTACCCCAGCAGCCCCAACAGGTCAACTCAGACTTGTGCCAGTGATATTGCAGGTGCAAATCTGCCCTGGAAAGAGCCTCTGTATTTGATGCTTACTGGCACTGCTGATCCTACTCACTCTTGGTCCTGATCTGCCCATTCCCACCCTGTTCAGCCCCCGCCCTCTCCCTGTCCGTGAGCTGGACTTACCTGCTCCAGCGGGCCACTGTTGCTTCTTCAGTGCCAATAGGTGTGCCTGGGTCTTGCACTGCTGCAAAGAGCTTTATGGAGTTTTTGCAGTAGTGAGGTCCGGTGGAACATATGGTCTGCTGGCACACGCCCTCCATAGGATTGGGTCACTAGAAGCTGCTTTTATTTATATCATTTAATAATTACCAAATATGTATAAGGTACTTTTGAATCTGAAAATCTTTATGCATGTGTACATGTAATAAAGGGCTGGGAGGGAGGTGGAGAAGGGGTGGAACGAGGCAAGAGGTGGGTGGAATGAGGAGGCAATAGGGTGGGGAGAAGGGCGGATTTGGTGGCTTTTTCAAAACTCTAAGCATCTGGGGGGGCAGAGGCAACTAAATGGCTGTACTTTTCTGAGCTCTTGTAAGCTCTTGGAAAGCATGCTATTTCCTCCCAAAAAACAGTGGGTCTGAGGAGATCATAAGAACATAAGAACAGCCCCACTGGATCAGGCCAAAGGCCCATCTAGTCCAGCTTCCTGTATCTCACAGCGGCCCACCAAATGCCCCAGGGAGCACGCCAGATAACAAGAGACCTCATCCTGGTGCCCTCCCTTGCATCTGGCATTCTGACATAACCCATTTCTAAAATCAGGAGGTTGCGCATACACATCATGGCTTGTACCCCATAATGGATTTTTCCTCCAGAAACTTGTCCAATCCCCTTTTAAAGGCGTCTAGCCTAGACGCCAGCACCACATCCTGCGGCAAGGAGTTCCACAGACCGACCACATGCTAAGTAAAGAAATATTTTCTTTTGTCTTTCCTAACCTGCCCAACACTCAATTTTAGTGGATGTCCTCTGGTTCTGGTATTATGTGAGAGTGTAAAGAGCATCTCCCTATCCACTCTGTCTATCCCCTGCATAATTTTGTATGTCTCAATCACGTCCCCCCTCAGGCGTCTCTTTTCTAGGCTGAAGAGGCCCAAACGCCGTAGCCTTTCCTCATAAGGAAGTTGCCCCAGGCCTGTAATCATCTTAGTCTCTCTCTTTTGCACCTTTTCCATTTCCACTATGTCCTTTTTGAGATGTGGCGACCAGAACTGGACACAATACCCCAGGTGTGACCTTACCATCGATTTGTACAAGGGCATTATAATATTAGCCTTTGTTCTCTTTTCTAGACCTTTTCTAATGATCCCAAGCATAGAATTGGCCTTCTTTACTGCCGCCGCACATTGGGTCGACACTTTCATCGACCTGTCCACCACCACCCCAAGATCTCTCTCCTGATCTGTCACAGACAGCTCAGAACCCATCAGCCTATATGTGAAGTTTTGATTTTTTGCCCCAATGTGCATGACTTTACACTTACTGACATTGAAGCGCATCTGCCATTTTGCTGCCCATTCTGCCAGTCTGGAGAGATCCTTCTGAAGCTCCTCACAATCACTTCTGGTCTTCACCACTTGGAAAAGTTTGGTGTCGTCTGCAAACCTAGCCACTTCACTGCTCAACCCTGTCTCCAGGTCATTTATGAAGAGGTTGAAAAGCACCGGTCCCAGGACAGATCCTTGGGGCACACCACTTTTCACCTCTCTCCATTGTGAAAATTGCCCATTGACACCCACTCTCTGCTTCCTGGCCTCCAACCAGTTCTCAATCCAGGAGAGGACCTGTCCTCTAATTCCCTGACTGTGGAGTTTTTTCAGTAGCCTTTGGTGAGGGACCGTGTCAAACGCCTTCTGAAAGTCCAGATATATAATGTCCACGGGTTCTCCCAAATCCACATGCCTATTGACCTTTTCAAAGAATTCTATAAGGTTCGTGAGGCAAGACTTACCCTTGCAGAAGCCATGCTGACTCTCCCTCAGCAAGTCCTGTTCATCTATGTGTTTTGAGATCCTATCTTTGATTAGGCATTCCACCATCTTACCTGGTATGGATGTTAGGCTGACCGGCCTATAGTTTCCCGGGTCCCCCCTCTTTCCCTTTTTAAAAATAGGCGTGACATTTGCTATCCGCCAATCTTCTGGTACCGTGGCTGTTTTGAGGGACAAGTTGCATACCTTAGTCAAGAGATCAGCAACTTCATTCTTCAATTCCTTAATAACTCTTGGGTGGATGCCATCAGGGCCCGGTGACTTATTGATCTTTAATTTATCAATGAGGTCTGAAACATCTTCTCTTTTAACCTCTATCTGACAACTCCTCAGTCAGGAGGGGCCGTTCGGGCAACGGTATCTGCCCGAGGTCTTCTGCCGTGAAGACAGATGCAAAGAACTCATTTACTTTCTCTGCCATCTCTAAGTCTCATTTTATCTCCCCTTTCCCTCCCTCACCATCCAGAGGGCCAACCGCTTCTCTGGCGGGTTTCCTGCTTCTAACATATTTGAAGAAGCTTTTATTATTCCCCTTGATGTTGCTGGCCATGCGTTCCTCATAGTCTCGCTTGGCCTCCCGTATCACCTTCTTACATTTCTTTTGCCACAGTTTATGTTCCTTTTTATTCTCCTCATTAGGACAAGACTTCCATTTACGGAAGGAAGCTTCCTTGCCCTTCACAGCCTCTCTAACTTGGCTGGTTAGCCATGCGGGCACTCTCCTGGATTTAGTGGAACCCTTCTTTCTTTGCGGTATACACCTCTGCTGGGCCTCTATTACTGTTGTTTTAAGCAGCCTCCATGCACTCTGGAGAGATTGGACTCTTTTTACCCTCCCTTTCAACCTCCTTCTAACCAGCCTCCTCGTTTGGGGGAAGTCCGCCCGTCGGAAGTCAAGGGTTTTTGTTAGAGATTTGCCTGGTATTCTTCCCCCCAACGTGCATGTCAAAACGGATGGCCGCATGATCACTGTTCCCAAATGGCTCAGTAACGTTTACATCTCTAACCAGGTCCTGCATACCGCACAATATTAAATCCAGAGTCACCTGTCCTCTGGTGGGCTCCGTGACTAGCTGCTCTAAGCCACAGTCATTTAGCATGTCAAGAAATCCGGTTTCCTTATCGTGACCAGAACACAAATTGACCCAGTCAATATGAGGATAATTGAAGTCCCCCATGATTGCAACCCTGTTCCTCCTTGTCACCTCCCTGATCTGTTTCCTCATTTCAAGGTCCCCATCCGATTTCTGGTCTGGAGGACGATAGCACGCCCCCAGTATTACATCGCTGCACAAGCCTGGTAATTTAACCCACAGAGATTCTACAGTGGAGTCGGACCCACCTTCAATCTCTACTTTGCTGGATTCTATCCCTTCCTTAACATAAAGGGCCACCCCACCTCCAATACGCCCCTGCCTGTCCCTCCTGTAGAGTTTATAGCCCAGGATTGCGGTATCCCACTGATTCTCTGCATTCCACCAGGTTTCCGTTATGCCCACTATGTTAATGTTTTCCCTTGTCACCAGACATTCCAGTTCTCCCACCTTTGCTCGTAGACTTCGGGCATTCGCATAAAAGCATTTGTACACGGAATGCCCTAGGATGGGCTGCTTATTCGCTCCTTTGTCCCCGCATCCTCTCAGTGTGCCAAACCGTCTATCACATCCCATCCAAGGATCTGTTATCAGGAGAACTAAGAACACATGAATTACCAAGATAAATCCATGTGAAATTCATCAGAACTTTCTACAGAGATAAAATATTGAAGATCCCACAGGAAAAGGAATGGATGGTGGAGGGTAGCAAAGTGAAAATTCTGAGACATGTCCCATGGAGAGTGAGAAAGAAGAGAAAAGAATATGAAGAGCTAGCAAAATTTTTAAGAGGAAAGCAAATACCATATAGATGGCTTCTTCCAGAAGGTATGTTTTTTCAATTCCAGTCACAGATATATAAATTCAACAATGAAAGCAGAAAATTTTTTGAGTACAGTGATGAAAGGTGAGACGAGAAATGAAGAAAATGAGGAAGAGGAACTGAGAAGAAAACTAGGAAGTGTAGAAATGGAGCTGGAAGAAAAGAAATCAGATGATTCAGAGATAATGGAGGAATCAGAGAAGGAAGAAACTAGAGGTGCAAGGAGGCACTCACCAATAGTAACAAGAAGAAGACAAAAAGTGAAGGTGAATAGTAAAAAGAAATATGATGGTTAAGGGAGGATGGAGTATTTACTCTGTCAACATAAATGGCTTAAATTCACCTCAAAAACAAAAGAAAGTCTTCCTTCAATTGCAAAAGTTATTTGCTTAATATTATCTTAGATATTATAGATAAAGAAAATGATGTGTATTTAGTCATTATGATATTAACTGCTGTAAGGATTTTATATGCTAGATACTGGAAAGATATTAAAATTCCAATTATTCTATTCTATTAAAAATAGAAGATTCTAAAATGAATTAAAATTCATTTTAGAACTAAAAATTCTATTAAAATGAATTAATAGAGAAAATAATGAAAGTGGTGGAAATGGATAGGCTTACAGAGATTTTGGATCAACAGCGCAAACCGACAGAGCAATGGAGACCATTTTATGCTTGGTTGAAAATGAAGTTGTAGATGTATAAGATAGGCATTTAGATGAATATATTGTATACATGATATATTATACAGGATATGATATGATAGATAAATGATATTAAGAGGCTAAACTAGAAGAGGAACAAGATTAGAAAATATGTATGATTAAATATATGATTGCCTGCACCCTCCAATAGTGTGTTTTTGTGTTTTTTGTGTGTTGTGTATTGAGTTTGTGTTTGTTATGTGTTTGTTCATATTTGTTGTTTGTTTTTATTTTGGAAAATAATAAAAAAAACTCTGAGCATCTCTCCTAACTTCTTTTCTGACATAAATTATTGTATCTGGGCTGGGAGGAAAAGATCTATGATGTTCCACACATCTTCGTTTTATTCAGATTTAAAGAAAAAAGAAAAGGCTGTTAGTCTTAATTCTATCTAATTTTGACTAATTTGGTTAGGATGCAATAACCCATCTCACCATTTGCAGTGACACCTCTCTCCTTCCCTGTGGGTATGTTCAGTCTGTATTTAAAGGGGAGGAAGGAACTGCTGTATTTGTGCGCTACAGCCTCTGCCCTAATTTGGACACAGTGTACTTAGAAATATGTTCCTCTTTCTGTTGTGAGATGTAGATTCAGAGAATGTCACTCTTCATTAAGGGTTTAATTATGTTTAGAAAGCAAGCAGACTGTGTGCTCAGCTGCCTTGGATCAGCTAATTCAACCAACGGAAAGCCACTCTCTGCTTGAATTAAATAGGAAGGCTGTCTTAAACAATGAGCATAAAATGTCCAGATTCAGGTTCTGTGCTTTGCAAAACAAATAAAATAAGCTACCTTGATGACAAAGTGTCTTCAGAATGCTCTGGCTTTTTATGTGACTTATCTTTAGAGATGAGGATAGAGATGTGGAATGGGGACTGCTTCACGTTACTACAGTCATAATGATCATAATGTTTGACTGACATCCACATTCTGGTCATTTTTTTCCCCATCTTGTGCACGCCATAGGTTGCTGTGACTGCTTCTGAATCCCCTGCACGTGCCTGTGTGGTGTATGTTAGGTGTATTTTTTTCAGTTTTAATAGGTACATAGTGTAGGCCTGGTAACATATACCCACTAAAACTGTAGCATGAGTAGGATTTTTTTGATATTCAAAATAATTTGTTCAGCAGTAAACCAGTCAAGGGGAAAATTATTTTTAGAGTGCCTGGAATTAAATAAAACTTGATTCAGTGTTACTGAAAAATATTTACTGTCCCATAGCTAAGCTTCCAACTGATGCAATCAAACATGTCTGAAATTCAAAAGAAATATTCAAGAAATATACCTTTAGGGCACAATCCTAACCCACTTTCCTGCACTGACATAAGGGCAATGCAGCTCCGAGGTAAGGGAATAAACATTCCCTTTGTTTGAGGAGGCCTTTGTAAGTGCCACCCAGCTGCAGGATGCAGCACATGCTCCATTGGCACCCGTGCTATGCCCGTGCTGGAAAGTTGGTTAGGATTTGGGCCTTAAAGTCCTATATGGCTTAGGGCAGGATACCTGAAGATCCATCTCTCCATATGAAATAGCCCAGGGGTGCTCAATAGGTGGATCGCGATCTACTGGTAGATCGCCAGGCAAAATGAGTAGATTGAGGAGCCCTGTCTCTCCAAACTGTTAATATGTCAGTTTCGTCTAGTGACTAGATGAAACTGACATATTTAGCTGACACTAAACTGACACTGAAACTGACACTTTAGCTGCTCTTCAGGCATGCAGCAACAAAACTGACGAAACTGACTAGACTCCAGCAGGGGCTCCATACATTAAAGGGGGTGTCTGTCAGACGCTTCCTTCCCCCCTGGTAGATCTCCGGGCCTTGCTGGGTTTCAAAGTAGCTCTCGAGCCAAAAAGTGTGAGCACCCCTGAAATAGCCCATTGTCTAAGGCTAGTTAGAGGGTTCTTCCTGCAGGTGCTTCATTTTCAGAGGCTTGGCGGGAAGCAGCATGGGGAAGGACTTCTCACAGGTGCAGTTCCCGCCCTGAG
The DNA here is from genome assembly GCF_035046505.1 of Tiliqua scincoides. Taxonomy (NCBI): domain Eukaryota; kingdom Metazoa; phylum Chordata; class Lepidosauria; order Squamata; family Scincidae; genus Tiliqua; species Tiliqua scincoides. The sequence goes on from NC_089822.1 coordinate 71,065,079, forward strand.
ATGAGGTTGGACTTAGGGACAACCTGAGACCTCCTGGTGCAGCATGCCATTTCTACCCTTTTTACCCAATAATGTGCCAGCTTCTGTCATTCTCCAGTGTTCTGGCTCAGTACTCCAGATTTCCTCTTCCTCTCTTCAAGAAGGGGAAGAGAGGTCGCCCCCCTTCCTTTTCTAATCCAGAGAGTGGGACCAGCAGCAGGGGAGGCAAATAGGCAGAGATGAGTGCCTCTTACTGAACTGCTGTCTGAGGCAACCACTTTGGTTAGCCTCATGGTTAGGCTGGCCTCAGCTGAACCTCTCTCTACATGTGTTTCAGCAGCATCATAATTTTTTTCTTTTTCTGGTTGCCTTTTATGATGTGGGTGGACTCCCTTTTTATTTTGGGTAGATTTTTTTTTGTTCACTATTCTGTGGTTTTTATTTTGTTTTATTTGATTTGCTTTATGTATTTAAATTTTTGTTATTGTCACTGTAAGCTACATTATTAAACAACATGAGGATGGTTAAATAAGTGTGCTGTATATTTGTTGCATTTAGTTGAATTTTCAGTAAGGGACTTGATGAGGAACCAAGTCTCTGGTTCCTTGTCTGAATAATGGCAGGTGCACAAGTGATGTGCGCAGCCTATCAGAGCTGACCCAAGACCTCATTGTACCTGAGGCAGCATGTTGGCTGCTAACATCCTTGCCTGATGATATGTCAGCTTCTTGGTGCTAATTCTCTGGATCGAAAAAGGGAGACAGGACAGAGTGGAAGAGAGGAGAGTGGTAGGCTGCAGCTTCTCTTCTGAAGCAACTGCCTCAGCCAGCTATGTGAATGGACAAAGCCCTGCAATTTCTGTTTGTGCTTCCAGAATAAAATTTGTAGGGTGAACTCTTCTGCTGAGAGATTCTGGAGCTCATGCAGTATACCACATACAGTTCACCAAATGTAGGAAAGCTACATGTGTTTTTGTCTGTTAGACAAAATGCTGGAAAAACAAAAAAGTATCCCCTCATGCATCTGCCATTTCCTTGTTTATGTAATGTTTGAGGCTACCCCAATTTGCAGCATAGTGCTAGGAACGATTACAAAGTAGTTGTGGGGAAAAAAGCTAGCTGAAGGTACAAGGTATTTATCATGGGTAATAGCTTTAACAGGTGGATATTGCTAGCAACCCGGAGAACATGAATTCCATGTAGTGTTTTCATTGCCATTCTCTCAGAGGAATAAAATTGTTTCCGTTCAATACTATTTGTAGATTGGCGCATGCTTGGGGCTCTGAGGCACACTGGCAGCTAAGCACTGCAACAGGAGAGAAGCTGGTGGTGGTAACACCTGCCTCTTCACAACATTATTCAAACGTATGTCAAATCCTTTAAACCTAGCAAACAGGGAGGTGCTCTTTCTTTTGTCTGAAGGATGAGGGAACAGGAAAAAGAAGAATGTGCAGATCTTAATCTTGCAAGTGCCACGCTCAGGAAAGTGTCAATTTCTTCCCTCTTATATAACATGCTCTTGGTTATTAGCCTAACTTTAAAGCTAATTGAAATGTTAGCATTAGTAATATTAGCTAAAAATGCAACATAAAAGATGCACACACAAGCCACAATTAGCTGAAGTTTTTCTCCCTGTGAACACAACGTTAGGAACATAGGAAGCTGTCTTATACTGAGCCAGACCATCCATCTACCTTAGTACTACTGACACCGACCAACAGTGAATCTACCATGTTTCAAACACAATTTTTCTCTGCCTGACCTGGAGATGCTAGGGATTAAACCTTGGGCCTTCTACATGCAAAGCAGATGTGCTTTCAGTGAGCTATGCCCCTTCCCTAAAAAGATGCAGTACTTTTGTCTCCCCCAAAATAGGAAGCAACCATCAGTTGTTATGTTGTCCAGGTGGAAACTTGACAGAGGCACTAACGTTCACTAATTGTCTATAAATGGGCCACCCTGTGCTCCTTGGAGGAAGAGCAGCACAGAAATTTATCTAATATTTTTTTCCAAATTGTAGTTGCTTTGAGGCATCCAAGTGCTGGTACGTATTCTCCAGAGAATGAAAACAGGAATGAGAAATGATAGCCTAGTCCTCAGGTGCTGCATCTTGACCTGAAAATTTTATCCAGCAACTCCTCAGGCTTTGCCAGCATAATTTTCAAACATGTCTTCTCAACCATGAGGATTAGAACTGCACTTTAAAAACAAAAAAAGCACCCTGAGATCCTCAGTAAGTTCAATTCTTTGCCATTGCTACATTTTATTATTATTTTTTTCTACAGTTGTGTGAAAACATGGTATAAATGCAGCCCTAAATATGCATTTGTTTTAGTGGTAATGGCACTAGTAATTTATATTTGCCACACCTGAAGCAGCTTAGCTGTGATACCCCAGCTTTTTAGCCAATGCACCCCTCCCCTTTGGAGGAAATCTGCATAGTATTTGGTTATTTATAGTGGTCTTAGTCCTCCTTGTTTTGATGCGTTTTTTTTAGCAGGGGGAGAGTAACTGGCCCACCTCACCCCAGCAGTGTTTGTTCTAATGGCTGTCTGCTGGTATTCTTTTGCATTTTTTTAGATTGTGAGCCCTTTTGGGACAGGGAGCCATTTAGTTATTTGATTTTTCTCTGTAAACCGCTTTGTGAACTTTTAGTTGAAAAGCGGTATATAAATACTGTTAATAATAATAATAATAATAATAATAATAATAATAATGTGTTAGTCTGAATTACTGATTACGGTAACTAACCTATTAAAGGTAATATCATCTTATGAGCGAAAGTTGTAGCTTTTGTTATGCCATATTTGTGCATGGTGCTTTACAAAGTACATCAGGAGAGGTACCTGAACACAATCTAAAATTTGACCTGGAGACAACAGAGAAAAGGGAGAAAGTGGAAACAGGGTCCAGCAGGGGAAGAATATGCATTTATTTCGATCTCATGAGCTCAGCCTTGGTTACATTAGGACAAGGTTTCCCAACATGACACCCACATGTACTTAGTGAGAGACGAGACTAGGGCTGCAATCCTAACCACGCTTTCCTGAGAGTAAGCCCCATTTAACAAAAATAGGACTTACTTCTGAGTAGACCTGGTTAGGATTGTGCCCTAGGTCATAGTTCCAAAGGTTGTTGTAAGTATTTTATTTTACACTTTCATTACCTCAAGGGATTCCCCTATATTAAGGTCTCCGCAATATGCAAATATTAAAAGACAGTTAAATAAGCAAAAACTACTACAGTGTCTTCTTTACAATATGGATATCATAACAATAATTTTTCAACATAGTCATTTTCTTCAGGGTTGTCAACAAACTAAATAATTTTTAGTTAATATCTGCCTTTTAACTAATTTTGTTAAAAATTTTGCAATTTTGCGTTTTGCAAGCATGCTCTTGCTAGTTAATGTGAATGCAGGGATCAAGATTTGAAGTGGGGAATTGAATGGAAGCGGTACTAACCTTTTCCACAACTACTGATCTTCTCCCCAGTGAGGTAGTTGTCCAGTATGGCAGGCTTCATCTCAGAGTCAGAATGGGATTGGTGAACCCTGTTTTTCTTTCATAAATCTGTAAATCTGCCCTGAAGCTGAATAAACTGTTTGCATAGAGCTCCAGGGCACTGCTAACCCCAGAGAGAGGCACTTGTCAATTTTGCTATATTCTCATAAAATCATAACTTTTTTCTTAGGTTAATTAAGGCCTTATGCAACATAGCAGTTTTGGTATTTCTGTTTTGTCCTTATTAACAAAAGAGTTTTGGGAACAGGAAAGCAGAGAAAGATTATGTCTAAGATGTTCCAAGACAAAGGTCAAAATCCAAAGAGCAGGTGCATTCAAAAGTTTGCGTATTCCCAGTGGGATTTTTTTACAATGCTTTTAAAAAAAAAATAAGACATCTAAACGGCTTTTGGCAATTCCCTCAATTTCAAAAGCAGCTTACCATGCAGAATTCTAGGGTGAGGAGAATACTGCTGTTTGAGAAACACAATTCTGTAGTCTCCTTGGACACACAGACAAAATGCTGCAGTTCTTTGGATCCTGGCTAATCAGGTTCACAGTGCATTAAATGTACATATGTTTCTCATATTGATTTGGAATTGGTTCAGATGATATGCTGGTGGTTAGCTTTTACTTTAAAAAAATCTCATGCAGGTGAAATACCCGGGTTAGAATAAGTACCTCACCCAAGATTATTCTTTCCTTTCTGTGAAACTAGAATCTCTCAAGTTATGATTTTCCAAGTTCTTCAGTGGCACACAGGGTCTGCATGTTTTCAGAACAACTTCGAGAGGTTTAGAAGGAAAGAGTTGGCACTTGCTCTTCATGTTGAGTGTGTAGTACCTGTGTTTTGTGCGTGCCAGGATTAATGAGCTCTGTAAGCTCACCAGCCCCGACTTTTGGTTTGCAGCTGATACAGCTGATGACTACAGAAGATAACTTGGAAAATTCCAAGTAGCTCTGCAATGAAGCTGACAGTGTCCCAAGTGAAACTGATAGCAATAGAGATGTTCTAATATCTGGAAGATTTTGATAGCCAGCAATGTTTCAGTCACAGAGATGCTGGATATTACAACTTTTACTGTATTTAGTTCCTAGGAAAACACAATTGTTTGTTAGTGCAGTGATTGCTATATAGGATGTGGTTATTTGTGTGTCAAAGGAACCTGTGAAGTTACTTGTGAGATGAATGGTGCTGGTGAGGGGTTGGTGCAGTTAGACTTGTGGTGCAAGTGGATGGGTTGCAAAAATAGTTATAGTGTTGTCTGCCTTTTAAAAACGAACTTGTTAGATTGCACACATGTAGGGGAGAGGAAATGCTCAGCTTTCAGCTGAAGACTTGTAGGGTAAGCACAAATGAGAATAATTTTTCTACCATGCTTCAGAAGGTGGTAATGTATGAAGCAAATTCTGAATTATTACAATTCTATGCATTATAAATATCTGAATCCACTCCATTTTAAAAGTATTGTTATATAGGCTGAAGTTTTTTGTCTGATAAAAGAGTGAAACACTAGCCCTTTCAGTCTTATTCTCCAGTGTTGTCATCTGTTAACTAGTTGTGTCACACATATGCATCATTTTTCTGTCCAGAACTAAGTGACTCATTCCACTGTTTACTTGAAGTGAGCATAATAATAAAATAACCATCTGGGAAATTGTCCAAGGCTGCTGTCATGTTCCCACTAAATTGGGAGCAAGCCCCACTGAACACAGTAAGGTATCCAAAAAATGGTTGGCAACCTTCAGTCTCGAAAGACTATGGTATAAACCTACAGCACCCGGTATTCCCAAGCGGTCGCCCATCCAAGTACTGACCCTGCCTAGCTTTCGAGATCAGACGAGGCATGTGTGGGGAGCTCCCCTCTCCTCCAGAGGGTGGTGGTGGGGGCATTCCCTGGTATCTGCAGTTTCACTTAATTGTGGAGGGCTTTCAAAATGGAACCCCTGCGAATACCGGGGCATGCCTGTACTGTGATGCCTGCAGTTTGATGTCATGTCTAAAAGATTAGTGTGAACAAGGAGTTAATCCCCAAATTGGTTTGACATGTGTTTGGTACTTTACTTATTATACCCACCTATCTTGTGAGCACCATTGTTTATCTTGGGTCATAGAATGTGGTGTGGAATGATGTCACAGACTGACAATACTATAGGTTTGTTGGTGACAGAACTTCTATTGGTCTCACAGGAAATTGTATGTCGAACTTGAGCTTTCCATCTATTAATACTACATGAAGCCTGATAAGCATGGCAGGTAAAACCTCCAAATCAGATCCTCTTTAGTTTGCTAAAATGTGTAAATGGGTTTAGGATAGGATCATGAATTCTGGCTAGAAAGTCTTAATGTCGATTCTGTAGTTCTTCTAGCCCACTTTTACTAGCTTGTAACTGAATCATTGTAACTGAAATCATGGAACTGAATCACTGAGCAACTCACTGCTCAGTTGGACATTTAAGGTGCTTGATCTTCTTTGCCAGAAATGTAAATGACTTTTTGGTAAAGTCATGGTGTGTGTGTGTTTTGGGAGGGGAGGGGTTTGTTTTGTTGTTGTTGTTGCTGCTGTTTATTTGTTTTATAACTATGCTAAATCATTTCAAATAGCTTTACTGACCAAGTGAAAGGTAGTATACCAAGGATAACTTACTGCTTTTTAGTGCCTTGTAGAAACTTGTTTGAAGTTTTTACTTGAAAAACACTCTGTGCACACCCACCAAATTTGATTTTGTTGAAGGCAAAAAATCCACTGTTAAGGAACACGGTTATGCTTATTAAAAGTTTTTTTTAAAAATTTTGTCATTTCCATTAAAAATGCTTAAAATGGCTTACAAATTACAGATTAAATTAATGATAAAACACAAAATAAACAAGTAAAAGGGGATTGCAAAAATCAACAATTCAAAATACACAATATGGCAAGCCAAATGTGTACCAAAAAAGGAAGGTCTTTGCAAATCAATGGAAGCCCATCAGAAAATGGGACAAGATGGTTGTCCCTTGGTAGAGAGTACCAAAGGCTATACATGGCTTCAAAAAGGCCCTCTTCTGTTCTGTGTCCCAATCACACAATTCAGAATGGTGTGTAGAGAGTAAGATTTTTGTTGGCCATAAAAAGGGTGGCAAAGAATTCCCCTCTCCCCTGTTAGCATAATATTGAAATTATTCATGGAAGTAGTAGTATTTAATGGAGGAATAGAACAAAATGTTTCTGTGAACTAAGGAGTAGTGTGGAACGTGGTTGAAAAATGTGTTTACCCACAAGTTGTATTTTTATTCATTCTTCACTCCATGCCTGTGCAGTTCCCATTAGAAAGGTAATTGGGGTTGTTTCCTTGCAACAAGAGAGCAATATAACTCTGTGCTAATTTTTTAAACTGAAAGAACTTATTGCAAATCATCAGAGGGATAAATTGAATTTCAGACAAACCTGGATGCTCTATGAAACGTTCCCATACAGACGCTTTTGGAATATACAAATATGGGCATACAACTACAAATACATTTGTTAAAAAACAGACAAAGGGAGTCGCTAGTCATCTGTGAGCCCTCTCCACCATAGGCTGAGCTGTTATAACAGCAAAGAATAATTTATTTACTTCAGCATTCTAACTGCAGACAGGGAAGGGTCAGTCACCAAATGCCCATGTACTCTTCAAGCAGCCAGGATCAGTATTTTTTATTTATCTAAGGGCCCAATCCTATCCAACTTTCCAGCACAGTTGTAGCTGCAATGCAGCCCTGAGGTCAGGTAACATATGTTCCCTGACCTTGAGGAGGTCTCCATGACCCCCCCCCCCCACTGCAAGAAGCAGCACATGCCTTGTTGACATGGTTGTATTGCCACTGGAAGATTGGTGACGATGGGGCCCTAAAGTATTTTATCCCATCTTTCCTCTCCTGAAGGCAAATCACAGCATATAAAAACAATACAATAAAAATACATTCAAGAATTAACACCAACAAAAAATACATTTAATATACTGTTTGACACCAACAGTATATGCAGCATCATGAAATTAAACAGAATTAAACCTTATACAGGATCAGAAAACGATATCAAAACAGAGTGGCTAAGAGAAGGCAGAACAGATCAACATAAACTTAGGCCCAAAAGGCTAAACAGAACAGAAATATTTTCAGTTACTGTTGGAAGATTGGCTCCCTGATAGTGGAAGTGTGAGAGCCAATCTTATATAGAGAGGCAAGGAATTCTATAGAATGGATGCCACTGCAGAGAGAGCCCTCTCACATGTCACCTCCAAACACACCTGCCAGTGATGGAACACGTGACATGACCCTCTCTATTGATCTCATCACAGTTTCCGAATGTTGATAGAACCAACTAATATAAGGGAAACTCAGCTGGGAAAATCACTCGCACAGGAAACTAGGTACAGAAAATGGGATGTGCAGACAGTGGAAGAGCTGGAAAAGCGTTTTGGGCGCTGGGGGATCAAAGGGTAGAGAGAGTTGAATTCAACACATTGATTTGAAATAACTGTTCCAATGTTGAATTCTTTCTGTGCAGCCAGCGGAGGCGCTTGGCCTTCAGTGTGGAGCCAGGAAGGCCAGAAATCAACCTGTTAATTTCCTTTCTTCAGGAGGCCAAGTCATCCATCAGAATTTGAGTGCAGAGCCAGGAGTGCTTAGAAAGCACTTTCTGGTATGTGCCAGATCATTAGAGCACAGCTGCTGCTGTGAGTAATTAATGGGAGAATGCAGCATTTTTTTTTCCTAGGTGTAGTGTCTCTTTATTTGCAGAGCCATGTGACACTACATGTCTCTGTGTTGCAGGATGGAAAATTACAGTGAGGTATTTGAATTTAATTTTAGACGCTTTTAGAAGAGAAGGGAGCTTAGGTTATTCACAATTCTTAGTGGGCACCCAATGAGCATTGAAGAAATACAAGTCATCTTTGTTTCTCTCTGCTGGTGTTTGTGTTCTTATTTTGCATTCCTGAATTTGATCTTCTCTTGTGAAAATGGGCATCCAGCTGCAGATGCAGAGAGAGGCTACCTTGCATGGTTCTTACCACCGCATGGCAGGCAGTAGACCAAGAGAGGAGGGCTCTGGCATGCTGCACAAAAGCGGCACACAGGCCTCTCTCTTCCTCTTTTCATTTGGCTTGAACAGAGAATCTGGAGGAGCCTGTGGGTAAATCCAGGTTTTGAGCCATGGTAATTTGCCCAACAGAGGTCTCGGGCGTGGTCAACTGTCTCCTCCTAGTTATGCCCACTCTGGTGCCTGCACTGGAGTTGAGTCAGGACCCGTTGCATCTGCCAATTATTGCCCGGCACTGTAATTTCACATAAATCGTGGCCCTATTTCTTCCAAGATCTGTGTCTAGTGTGTTTTGTGCGGGGGGGGGGGGGATATTTAGGCAATGATTTTGCTTTTATGTTAGGTAGTTAATGAGGCATTCTTTGCATGATTACTTGGAAGTTGACCCCTTTGTGTTCAGGGCATCTTATTCCCAGCTTAAGTGTGCATAGGATTGATGTTTAAAGCACTCTGTTACATGGCCAATGCCAGAAACTTCTATATTTGATTGGTTTCACACTTTTGTGATCTATATCAATTTGTCAAAGTATTAATGTTCTGGCTGTCTCCATTTTTGAAGTTGTCCACATCATGGTTTGGTGGTTGTGGTTCAGTTTGGGACACCTAGGTTCAAGTGGCCACCTCTGCTGTGGTGTCTGACCACGGGGAGGTCACTCTCAGCATATTTTCTCACATGTAAAATGGGAATAATAGTGTTGTACATGACCTTACTTTGAATATGATGTAGATGTTAAAATAGGTTGTGAACTAACCATGTTGAATACTGAAAGTCCCAGGTGCTGGGAAGAGGCGCATGCACAAAGGCAGAGGTGATGCCAGCACTCTCTCTGCCTGTAGACTGACTGCAGCAGGGATAGACTGGAATCTAAGGCATGAAACACAGACACTGAGGCTTGAAAGTCTTCTGGATTGCTCCCATTAGTCCCTGGGAGAATACTGCAGATTCTCAGAGAGTCCTGGAGGCTTAACAACCGTAATTAGTCTCCATACTTTTATACTACAATTCAAAATATTAATCCAGGCTTGTAGTAGTCATTGTCTTGGTCATATTTTGGTGTCTAAGCAAAGGAGGGTTTATCCAGCTCAGTACATAGTTTGTTTTAGACCACCAATATAAATTAGTGTGACAAGCAAATATTTTTACCCTTACCCTAGGTAAAGCCCCAGCCTGCTCCGTTGGGCAATTTGGATCTGCTCCTGCTGAACAGCTGACGCAAGTCCAAATCGTGTCAGGGTCTCAGGCCTGTGGATGAGGACAGGCTATGATGTGCGTGGCTAGTGCTGGTCCCGCCCCCTTCCTGGGACCCAATCTGCCCATCCTTTTGCCCTGTTTCACCCCCTCCCTGCCCTCCCTTGCCCTGCCCCTGCTCTAGTCAGAGCAACTCTTACTGTCTCCAGTGTGTATTCACTTTGGATCTGACACTATTGGGATGGTGCAGGCCTTCCCACTGGTGCTCCTACCTGCTAGGCTGTTGCAATGTGTTTTACGGCACATTTACAACAGTCTAGGCCTAAGATTGTGTCGTAATAGTTGTATATTTTTTGTAGGCTATAACCCACTTAATTGACTACATGAAATCCTCAGTTGGCAGGTATATAATAAATTATGCGGGGGGAGGGGAGACTGTAAACAAATGGCCATTAAATGCAAGATGCATAGTCTGAAAATTCTGTGTAAAGCTTAAATGTATGGATAAGCACAGCAACAGTTCACAAGAGCTCCATAGCTTCTGTTGGTGACGTCACCTCATCCCTAATTCTACTGAAAGGTTAATATATGTGGGAAACATCCCCCTTATCCAGATCCTAATGGCTTGTTCACATTATGAGAGAATCCGGATCCTAATGGCTTGTTCATCTTATAAGGGAACTCTCTGCAAGCATAGTCTCCAAGCACACAGAATGCTGTGAGCACACCCAGCAAACTCCCCCTGACTCTCCCCGTCAAAGAGAGCTTGTAACTGCAGACAGATGTTCTCCATGGGGAAAGTGGGAGCTTAAAGTTGTCGGTGTTTTTATTATTTTAAGTGAATTAGCTTAATGATCCAATAGCTATCTTTTAGCACAAGGACTAAAAACCAAGAACTAAAATGTTTGCCTGCCCCTGTCATCATCAGTGAACAAAACTCTTTCCAGCTCTGACCCAGAGAACTAAACCGGGAGTGGTTAAGTGTAAATTACACCGTTCATTGCTAGATTCACAGATTTCAGGCTCCGCATCCATGGTAAGAATGTGTTAAATATTTATTAGCATGACACATCCATTTATAGTCATTTCAAGTTATAAACACTCCTGTTTGGCAGGCACCTTTTTCCTTTTCTCTAAATTGCAGTAAACCACAGAGTACAATTTATATTTTACTCTTGAGTGCATGACTTGATGACTGTTCGCATTCCAGAGACTCCCCTATTTATAATGATGCATTTCAAAGCCTTCAGCTACAGTTAGCAGAGTAAAAATGGGTTTCGACCAGCTTGCATTGGAAGGATGGAGGTGGGGAGCGAGCACAAGCCATGCTTACCAACAAGCAGTGCCAATTTATTTTCCTGTTCTTTTTTGCAGGGCTCGCTAATATTTCTGAGTTTATTTCCTGCCTTCAAAGCAGAAGAGAGAAAACATTCAAGGCAAGTGATTATATCTAGTTCTTCTTTATTAAGGCCAAGCTACATGTTACAGTACATTAAATGTGTCATTTTTCCTTGATTTTTTTAAAAAAATTAATATTGCATCTATGAAGGGATTAGGATTGGGATTGTGGTGCATAGACAGAAGATATTTAACCTCTTCCAGCTATGCTGTGGTCCTAGTGAACATTGCCCCCCCCCCCAGCTAATAATAACTCTGTGAGGGTTGCTTCCATTGATTGGTGCCAAATGCTTTTTAGAGGCAAGAACTGTAGTTTTGCATGGATGACCCATTCCATGTTAGAGCTCTTTTTCCCACTGTGGATTTAGTTGTGACTACCTGCTCTCATCTTGGTTCTTGCTTTGCTGAGTCTCTGCTGTAGCCCTCTTTTTTTTTCTTGCTGTTTCTACCAAATGTCCTTTACCATTTGTATAAAGATCTTTTATGTTCAATGATCTGTCATCTTATAGTATTTGCTATGCATATGATTACCTATATTATTTCAGGTGAATTTGCCTGTATTTCGTAGGGCGCAATCCTAACCTGACGTTAGGCTGGCCCGAGTCCCTTGGGCCAGCCAGGGAGGGTCACAAACATGACATAAAGCACGCTTGCGCCACCACGGGAGCCAGGCCGGCGCTCGCAGAAGCGCCAGCCTGTGGAGGCCGATGGGGGCCTCCATGCCGGCTTCCTCCCAGCTCCTTGCATAGGCTTAGATGAGCTGATGCAAGGATGACAGGTAGGCATGGGGGAGGTAGGGAGTGGGGGGGAGGGCAATGGGTGGCCCCGGGGACGGGCGGGGAGTGGGGGGCTGGGCTGCGATCTGGCACTTATGCCAGATCCCAACCCCCTTCTCCGGGGAGAACGAAGCGGCTTCAAGCCGCTCTGCTCTCCTTGGACTTGTGCCATCTCAAGAGGTGGCGCAAGTCTGAGGAGACCCATAGGCGCCAGCAGCCCTTACCCAGGGGTAAGGGAAAAGTTTCCCCTTGCCTCTGGCTAAGCCACCTCTGGCCACAATCCTGCGCTGGATACAGCGCAAGCCTCCTGGCTTGCCTGTTCCAGTGCAAGTTAGGATTGTGCCCTTAGTGTATTCTTCTGTGTTCCTTGCAGGGTTTTTTTCCCCTTTAACGATTCCCTCCTCCGGTTTTATTTGTGCCTTGCAGAGTGTCCCTCATACTGTCTTGTCGACCTGCCTATTCAGTTCTGGCTAGTCAGCTAATAATTATGTCTTGTACATTTTTCTCGGCTCTCCTCTGTGTTTCTGCCTGTATCATAAATGAACTTTTCTATTACTGAATTTAGACTTGCTGCTCATAAAATTGTAGTGTATGACTTACTCACAAATTTTACAACATATAAGACAAATGACTTTCTGTGAAAGCAGAAATACTTCATTTTACATTTAATATTTGTATCAGCACTGCAAAGCTATTTTTAAAAAAATACCCATCCCTGTGCAGTGACTTCTCTTATTGTGATTTCTTGCAGCCTCAATGCACAAAATGTCAATAGCATAAGTGAGGCACTTTCTAGAGCCTGCCATGAATCATTTTGAGGGACCACCTGAAGGAGAAGTAAATGATGATCTAGGAAGTAGAGAGGTGAACGAGTCTGTGGAGGCCGACCTGGAGCATTCCGAGGTAGAGGAAGAACAGCAACAGTATGCTGTTCATTACCAGAGGTGTGCCAATGGCAGCCATGAGGGACATTCTCGACTAGAAGAGGAGGGCACATTAGCACGGTCAGCAAGTACAGAGAGTGGTTTCCATAATCACACGGATACTGCTGAGGGAGACATCATAGCTGCAACAGATGATGCCTATGAAGGAGACAGAGTGCTAGAAAATGAGGATGAAAGCGCCTATGCAGTTCAGTATAGGCCTGAGGCAGAGGAGTACACAGAAAATGCCGAGGCAGAGCATGCTGAGACTGTTCATAACCGAACTCTTCCCAACCACTTGCACTTTCATTCCATTGAGCATGAAGAAGCCATGAATGCTGCCTATTCAGGCTACGTGTACACCCACCGGCTCTTCCACCGAGGAGATGACGATCAGTATGCAGAGCCCTATGCCGACTATGGGCTGCAGGAACACGTATATGAGGAGATAGGCGACACACCTGACCTTGATGTCAGGGAAGGCCTTAGACTCTATGAGCAAGAGAGGGAGGAAGCCGACAACTACCGAAAAGAAGCTCTGGGAGCACGTCTCCACCACTACGATGAACGCTCCGATGGAGAGTCTGACAGTCCTGAAAAGGAGGCAGAGTTTGCTCCCTATCCGAGGATGGACAGTTACGAGCAAGAGGAAGACATTGACCAAATTGTGGCTGAAGTCAAGCAGAGCATGAGTTCTCAGAGCTTAGACAAAGCCGCTGAAGACATGCCAGAAGCAGAGCAGAATGTGGACACTAGCAATGCTCCTGTTAACATGCGTCATGAAAGCAACAGTCAACTTTTAGTTGGCTCTAGGCCCTCTGTTAATGTAGGAGAATCGGTGCAGAGGTATAGCAAAGAAAAAAGGGATGCAATATCACTAGCTATCAAAGACATTAAAGAAGCTATTGAGGAAGTGAAGACAAGGACCATTCGTTCTCCTTATACCCCTGATGAACCCAAAGAACCCATTTGGGTGATGAGACAAGACATCAGCCCAACCCAGGATGGTGAAGATCAGAGGCCACTAGAGGGCGATGTAAGTATACCAAACTGCAGGATTATTTGTTAATGCTATTTTGTGTCCATCTGACAAATCCTGCAATCTTCACATTAGCATTATTGGTATAGTCTTGCTTTTTGCTATTTGAAGCAAAAGATTACATATCCTTAAAATAGAATGATCTATATATATATATGCTACTTTTGAAGCATATATATATATGCTACTTTTGAAGCAAAAGGTAACATCACATAAAAATATATGAAATCATAGAAATTAAAATATGCAAAGAACTATTTCATATAATATATTTGAGAATCAAAGTTGTTTCTCTATAAATTTCATTTGGTATCACCTGGTGATCTATAAGTTACCCCTTGATCTTTACTGTAGTATATTGGCAACCAATGAAATATCAAAAATCAAATGCAATCAGAGTTGTTTATCTTAGGTCAGGGGTGTCCAAAGTTTTTGGCAGGAGGGCCACATCATCTCTCTGGCACTGTGTCAGGGGCCGGGGGGAAAAATTAATTTACATTTAAAATTTGAATAAATTTACATAAGTTTACATAAATGAATACATTATTATTGGCAACCTTCAGTCTCGAAAGACTATGGTATCGCGCTCTGAAAGGTGGTTCTGGCACAGCGTCTAGTGTGGCTGAAAAGGCCAATCCGGGAGTGACAATCCCTTCTACACCGGGAGCAAGTGCAGTCTGTCCCTGGTCTGTCTCCCTGGCTATGGGCCTTCCTTCTTTGCCTCTTAGCCTCAGACTGTTGGCAAAGTGTCTCTTCAAACTGGGAAAGGCCATGCTGCACAGCCTGCCTCCAAGCGGACCGCTCAGAGGCCAGGGTTTCCCACTTGTTGAGGTCCATCCCTAAGGCCTTCAGATCCCTCTTGCAGATGTCCTTGTATCGCAGCTGTGGTCTACCTGTAGGGCGCTTTCCTTGCACGAGTTCACCATAGAGGAGATCCTTTGGGATCCGGCCATCATCCATTCTCACGACATGACTGAGCCAACGCAGGCGTCTGTTTCAGCAGTACATACATGCTAGGGATTCCAGCACGTTCCAGGACTGTGTTGTTAGGAACTTTGTCCTGCCAGGTGATGCCGAGAATGCGTCGGAGGCAGCGCATGTGGAAAGCGTTCAGTTTCCTCTCCTGTTGTGAGCGAAGAGTCCATGACTCGCTGCAGTACAGAAATGTACTCAGGACGCAAGCTCTGTAGACCTGGATCTTGGTATGTTCCGTCAGCTTCTTGTTGGACCAAACTCTCTTTGTGAGTCTGGAAAACGTGGTAGCTGCTTTACCCATGCGTTTGTTTAGCTCAGTATCGAGAGAAAGAGTGTCGGAGATCGTTGAGCCAAGGTACACAAAGTCATGGACAACCTCCAGTTCATGCGCAGAGATTGTAATGCAGGGAGTTTGCATGAATACATTAAAGATGAACTTACATGAATGAATGCAGGTCTTGCAATAGCTCAAGGCCTATAAAAGGCCTTGCACAAAGCAAGGCTGGCCTTTACTTTGCTGCTGCTACTGCATCACAGAGGTGAAACAACAAGCAGTGGAGGGAGCCCTCATCCCACAGCTAACGTGAGAGGTCAAACAGTCGCCCTCATGCTGAGAGCAGTTGCATCGGGCCGGTGTGGGCTCCAACAAATCTCCAGAGGGCCAGAGGCTCATTGAAGACTAGGGGCTCCCTGAGGGCCGCATTGAGAGGCCTTGAGGGCCGCAAGTGGCCCCAGGGCCAGGGTTTGGGCACCCCTGTCTTAGGTTATAGATATTAAAGTTTGGTGAGACATGTATCCTTTTGTCCTAATCAGTTTCATTAATGCATTTGCTTCTGACATAGGCAGAGTTGGAACCCTGCTATTTGTCTAATGCAGATCATCTTCCAGCCAGAATGAATACTGGTAACTAGAGCAGGGTAAGAATGGGCAGCTGTACTTGAGTTAAAAAAAAAAAAATCAGGAGTCTATAGTTTCTCTTTCAGAAAATATGAGTACAGCTTGTTTTATTTTCTGAAGCATTGCTTTCTGCTCAGTTGTGATAGCAACTGCATTGTAGTTAAGTTATGATTAAATGTTATTCAGGAGAAGCAAAATTCAAACTAGCAGCATCAGATATGATAACGATATCTTGGAGGCAAGAGAATGACTTAACAGTTGGCAATATTCAAGGGTCCCACTTACAATTTTTCTGTTTGAGTAAAACAAAATTCCATAGGGGTTTCACTTAGTATAAATTTAGAAACCACTATAAGAGTACAGTAATACCTTCAGTAATCGGGGGGCATCCATTTCTGAAAAGTCAAGTACTATGGGAAGCAACGCTATAGACCAGGTTTTCTCAAACTGTGGATTGGGACCCACTTGGTGGGTCATGACCTGATTTCTGGTGGGTCCCACAGAGCCTTCAATGAAAACATAGGTGATGGAAAGATCAGGTAACGAATTGCCTCAAGTCCTGAGGCTATTTAGGCTGCAATCCTAACCACAATTTCCTGGAGTAAGCCCCATTGAACAAAATAGGACTTACTTCTGAGTAGATCTGGTTAGGATTGTGCCCTCAGAAAGATAGCTGCTAACTGCCCTGTAAAAAGCTGAGCTGCAGTTTGCAAGTATGTGTAAATATAGGAAGATAAATGTTTGAGCATCTTTTTTCTTGTGTGTGTGTTTTTTCCATCAGTGACAGGGAGTGGAGGCTGGGTCTCATAGTCAATCCCATCAAGCCATGAAGCTATTCATTAGGGCTGCCTCATTATGAGAAATGAATCAAGTTTTTTTGCAAATAAATAAATAAAATATTACTTATAAATAAACAAAGAAATATTACTGTATATACTCGCCTATAAGTCAAAAAAATTATACCTAAGAATTGACCCTGAAGCCTTCGGTCTTCAATACAGTGAATGAAGCAGAAGCCTCTGGGAGCTTCTGGGAAGCTTAGCAGCTGTCTGATGAAGTGGGGGATGGGACAGGGCTGAGGAGTAGGACACGGGGTGGAGGAAAAAGGAGAATTTTTACTAGTAATTACAGTATTCAGAGGTCCCCATTTTAGCTTCTTTAGACAGTAAGAGAAGTGAAGGTACTCATGGGAATTGTAGTCTGTATGAGGGTTGCTGCTGTGGAAGTGCAGCACTTACTCCTCAGAAAGGCTCCTCACAAGCCCCTTTATCTCCCTTTCTTTTTGCTGCTGCCTCAGAACAGTTCCTGGTAAGTCATTTTCAAAGAATGTGACACACTCCTCTGGTTAGGAGTCTGGTTTTTAAAACAGGAAGATGTCATCCTCCTTTCCATCTGAAACAAAGTCCCAGACTGCAATTCAGTGCACCATTTCTTAAGAATAGCGCCCATGGAAAGCAATGGGTCTACTTCTGAGTCAATAGGGTTGCAACTATGTGTAACTACACTTGCTCATGCTCATTCCTTGTTGCTTGTCTCTCTGCTGTGAATTAAACTACACACTCCCAGTAATGTGTTCTAAGTTGTATATTATGTGCTGAGCCTCTGGCTTAACACACCAGGTGCCTTAAAAAAATTTGAGTAATGGTTCTATCGGTATGTTGTTTGCAGTGCACTTACTCTGACAGTGTTTACACAAAGGTTGTGGAGACCAGAGTTTTAAAAAAATGTATCTTAGGATATCTTACTATATTTTTAATAGAGGCTATATAGTTCCTAGGTAACAATTACTGGTAGATAATTTTTTGGGATCTGACCTCAGATAAAATCAGACAAAACTATAGTTAGGCACCTTCCTAAGTTTATTTACACACACACACACTCCTGACTTATCTAATAGAAAATTACATTATTTTGGCTCAAAACCTTCCCTCGTCTTATCTGTGAGATCAACTTATAGGCAAGTGTCTGTGGTATTTCTTTCTGAATCACCTTTTTTAAAGTCTTGTACAGCTAGGAGGGTCCCGATAGAGTGTTATTTTAAAATTGGGTCCCAGTGCTAAAAGGTTTGAGAACCACTACTGTAGGTGAAGCAATAGGAGATAAAGCAGGAAGCTCACGATGATTTATGAGAATACATTGCTCTCATTGGCTACAGTAACTGCCAATCAACACAGAAGAAAGAGTACTGTAAGTGTCTCTCATTCTTTAAGAAGGAGGTGCCTATGAGGCTTGAGAAACTTGCATTTTCTCCAGATATAAGTTGACTCAGTATGGTGATGGTACATGTCCCATCCAATAGATGTAGCAACCATTTTCTATACACAGCTGCTCTCACTCTGTGACGCAGAAGGTAGTTAGTAATAGCTCTCCTTTTGCTTACAGACATCATACAGTATAGATGGTTTTTGTACATGGATAGGCTAGTTTGTGAAATTGAATTTGTTCTTCCTTTTGCCCTTCTTTTGTTTTGTTTTGTTCATAACTTAGGTTAACGTTACCGGTTTTCCTGAGTTCTCCATCTAGTGCTAGAGCAGCTTTGCAGAGCCTCAGTTTTTTTCCACAGCAGGGCTACTCTATTATTAATAAGGGTAACAGAGAAGGCTGCATTGAATAATTGAGCAGGTTTCAGATACTGCATGAGCCTTAAAGAATGTGACCAGCTTCAGTGGAGGTGATGCTGTGCTTATTGTTTGCTAAGCCAAAGTTTTATAATTGCTGTTTGAAACACAGATGGGAATTCCACTGGGCCTTCTATTGATAGTGTTAACTCCAAAAATTATGCAGTGAGCCAAATAATTTTTGAACATGTGCTTGAATAGTCAGATGTTTGCTGACTAATGTACTGTACTACCAAGGAAAAAGGATCTAGGATTATCCATATTCTAAAAGGATTCAGAATTCTGTAAATTATTTGTTTCTTATGTTAAAGCAATATATGGAAAAGACAAAAGCAGTGAGCAAACTGATCCTAAGCATTTTTACTTTTATAATTATCCTACTGATTTCAGTTATGTTAAAGTATGCTGAGAATTGCAGTCAAATACCATGTTCCTTTGCATTTTGACTCAGAAGTATGTCTTACTGTGTTCAGTGAGACTTGACTCTAGGTAAACATATACAGGATTGCTGCCTTAGCCCAATCTTAACTGGGCCTGGTGCCGGCATAACATGCTGCTTTATGGCAGTTGCAAAGCAGTCTCTGCCTGTGTGTGCTGCAGGCTGTTGGCAGGGAGGCCAAAGTGGGCTCCTGAATGCCAGCAGACAGTCCAAGACTCATTGGAGCAGGTTAAATCTGTCCAGGGGTAAAAAAGGATGGGCTGGGGGGGGGCGTTGGGTGAAATGGAGGAGGGATGAGCAGAATGGGCCAGAGATGGGGAGGAGCGTGGATCAATTCTGTGAGGGAGTGGGTTCAGCAGTGGCAGACACCAAATCCTCACCTTCTTCATGGGCCTGATCCACCTTCACGGATCAGCTCAGCCGTATGCCAGCTATCAAACTGATGCAGGTCCAAGTTGACCCACCAGGCCAAGTGGGACAAGGGAACAAATGTCTCCATACCCTGAGGAACCTCTGGAGGTTGAAAATCCCCTGCAGGATGGAGGATTTTAATTGCTAGATACTGGAAGGACATTAAAATTCCAATGAAAGATGAATTAATAAAGAAAATAATGAAAGTGGCAGAAATGGATAGACTTATAGAGATTTTGAATCAACAGTGAAAACCGACACAGATTGAGCAATGGAGACCATTCTGCGCTTGGCTGAAAATGAAGTTGTAGATGTAGAAGATAGGGCATTTAGAAGAACGTATTGTATACATGATATATTACATATAATGATATGATAGACAAATGATATTAAGAGGCTAAACTAGAAGAGGAACAAGATTAGGAGATATGTATTGATTGATTAGATATACTGATATATGATTGCCTGCACCAATTGCCTCCAATGGTGTGTTCGTGTGTTGTGTATTGAGTTTGTGTTTGTTATGTGTTCGTTTATATTTGTTTTTTTTCTGTTTTTTTTTTGGAAAATAATAAAAAATTAAAAAAAAAAAAGAAAATCCCCCGCAGGATGAGGTGGAGGCCTTGCTAGCACCTCTGCATTGCCACACAGGGAGTTGCAGTGGATTGCCTGAGTTTGTTTTAGATTTTGCAAAATAGAATTACCCCTATGATAAACTTGAGTGCAACCTCCAGGAATCCGCTGCAATTTTATCACAAGCAACTTTCATATGATAGTTATGCATTTATATATAAATATGGTTTCTCATAAGAGAATATAACTTTTTTTGAAAATAACATTTTCAGATGCTTTCAAATACATGTTATGTTTTGATACATGTAGTTTGGAGCACTCAATGCTGCAGCATTGCTGAAGCTAGCATTGTTCTATGCCTGTACAGGAGACCACTGGAAGTCCTATGTGAACCCATCCAAGCTTT
The DNA here is from genome assembly GCF_035046505.1 of Tiliqua scincoides. Lineage (NCBI taxonomy): Eukaryota > Metazoa > Chordata > Lepidosauria > Squamata > Scincidae > Tiliqua > Tiliqua scincoides. Next base: position 71,085,267 of record NC_089822.1, read on the forward strand.
GCAAAAGAAAAAGTTGAATAGGCACATAATAAATAAACCAAGTGACCTGGATACAAATTCAGAAAGTAAAATATTTTGAAGGCAGTATCTGTTACTGTACAGCCCAGATTGATTCTTCTGAGCATTTAATGGTGCTGAATTTTTCTGTGATCTTACCAGAACTGTTCAGAAAGGACAAATGCTGGTTTTACCAAAATTTTAGGGAGAAGACATTTTGCCAAATATCCCTTGGAGTAGCAACAAGAAGAGAGTGATATAAGACCTACCAGTTCGGGCTTTTATGGCTCATAATTACCGGAACACGTGAAAGAATTTTATCCAGTTTTGAAGGATTAATGCTTTTGCTGCAGATGTGGAACAAGCTGTAAATCTGAGGGTTGTATCGAAAGAAAGTTAGCCATGACCACATCCTATTGACGCTACTGGGACAGCAGTTATTGGGACCTGCAAATAACATGTCCCATTGATTTTGGTGGTGCTTAGTCATGATTGTATTTCTGTGAATACAGTCCTATATAAATATGACTCTTTTTTTCTTCACATAGTTACTTTCACCTCTCCATTTTGATGTGAATAGGACATGCAAGTCAGAAAACAGAGGATTGAATTCAGAGTTCTTTAGCAGGTTTTTCCTGCCCCTTCGTCCCCACAGCAGTCCCCTCTGCCCATGACCTTTTCCTTTGGGAGGTGGGATAATTGGGGGACTGTGGGAGGAGGGAGAAACTTTCAAAAATTTGTGCAGGCATCTTGCACTGCAGAGCTCTGTTTTGCAGAACTAATCTACACCTGTTTTCTGGGGATTTCTTCTTATCAACGTTTGATCATATGACACCGCCTTCTACTGAGTTGGATAATTGGCTCTTGTAGTCTGATATTGTTTTCAGTGACTGACAGTGAGGGCCTTTTTTAGCCCTACCTGGAGATGCCAGGGATTGGACATGGGCCCTTCTGTATCCAAAGCATATGTGCAGATGTATGAAATATGATCCTTCCAACCTTCTACCTACATGACATCCCACACTGTTTCAAGAGTGACTTTTGACAGGACTCAGGGAGCTGCAATTGGGAAAGATGGAGTGGGGAAGAGCTCTTGCATGCATGTTGTTCCACTCATGAAGATTTGGGTCCAAGTCAGTGAAAGTACTTTTCTTCCACAGCCTAGCCCTGTATTCATCACAAGCTCCTTGAGCTAAATCAGGACTCATTCCATAACAATGGTAAGGGGAAAATAGTTGCATAGAAATTGCCTCTTTGTCCTTTCTGGGTTTCATCTTGAGGATGTCCCTGAGAATCTGTTCCTTTTCCTGCTGGGTCTGTAGACTGAAGCATTCACTGACATAGCTAAATCTTGCCTATTTTGTTTTTTCACTCCACAGCAAGCACTTTCAAGTCCAGAACAAGTGAAACATGCTGAGTTGGTAAATCCTACTTCTTTAGGCTGGTTGACCAAATTAATACAGCCACTGAAAACAATGATATATTTATTTCTCATTACTGCAGTTCAACTGCATTTCACAAATACAAATGCAAATATTGCAGTAACCTTATACATGTTTTCAGTCCACTTTAGATAAACCCTTAGCTTTGTATCTAGCAGTATTTGCTACCAATTCTCAAATAAAAATCTAGGGAATTCAACCAACTCACATTTTATGCTAGACTACATAGTATTATACCAGTATTGCTATAATTCTGATACAAATATGCTTCTGCAATACAACAGTAAATTAAAAACTTTTGTGAAACACTTGCAGTTTGACATCTCAAATGACATGGCGTGTTCTTGGAGGACAGCCATTCAGCAACAAAGAAGGTTAATCTGCATAGGTAGGACACTGCAGGCATCTCCTCTTACAGGTTTCATTTTCAAATCCCAGGCAAATAATACCTCCAGAAAAAGTAATCTGGAGGCACTTGCTGGTTTGTAGGTGATTCTGCAATTGAAGCAGGACAACGGCATTATCAAAATGGAGAATTTTTGGATGTATCAGGCTGAGTATCTTAGGAAGATGGTAGGTAAACTCTGATATGAGAGTGAATGGGGCTTTAGGAAATTTTTACTTAACCCTCTAAAACAGGGGTCTCCAAACCCCAGCCCGGGGACCAGATGCGGCCCGCGGAGAGCCTCTATCTGGCCTGCGGCCAGTCTCTGATCCCCTGAGAGCCTCTGGCCCAGTTGACCAAACACAACCAGAGTTGTGCTTGTGGAGTGGGGGAATGGGGGTCCATTTAAGTGTGTGTGCTTTATTTCTTGTGCTGTGTTGGTGCTTGGAGAAATCCTGGACATTTGAGCCCATGCATTTCAGTCATTCATCTAAGTTCCATCTCTAATGTATTTAAATTTTATATTTCTCTTTTTTTTACGGCCCTCAACACCATGCCAGATATTTGATGCGGCCCTTCAGCCGAAAAGTTTGGAGATCCCTGCTCTAAACAATATTCTGTTAACTGCAGACCAAACCTCTATTAGGCTTGTAGGACGTCAATTAAAAGTGACTCTTGTAGATATGGATGACCTGGAAGCAGCCATTATTTAACTGGATAGTTTTGTTTTAAAATATGTGCCAAATGTGTAATAGAGTTTTCAGTCCTAAAGCTTTATTTATCTTTGAAGCAAAGCTTATGGTAATATAAAAGGTCATGGGAAGACCTTTTACTCTGTCTTCAACTCCTTGGAGAGGATGGGTATGATAAAAATGTAATAAATATATAAATAGGATCTTTTTAACATACTTTTTTTGTTACTGATATATTGCATAAAAAGAACTATAAATGGGAATACTTGTTTATTGTGGGAATTTGTGTCCAACTGCAGATGATAAGGTACAAAAGGTCTTGCAGTAGGAACAGATGCAGTAGGACAGCAGGCAAGCATCTATGTAATTCTTAAATACAATATCGCTGCAAGCACTGGTGTCTCCATAGTACCATTAATGGTTCAAAGGGTGAAATCCTGTAAGGGTAGTGAATCTTTTTTACATGTGAGTTTTTGAGAGATAAAATGTTTTAAGAAGGTGGCTTGATGAAAAGGTGGCTCTCATGATGAAAATACAAATTTCTTTATTGGCCAGCTAGGTTCCTTCCCCTGGGGGCTGGGGATAAGAATAGGCCCTCAGTTTGGCTGTACTTGTCGTAAGAGGCGACTAAACAGCCACCGGGTCGATGGGACTCGTCAGCCTGGGAAGGCAGCTCATCTGAGAGAAGGAAAACTCTGACCCCAAACCTCCACTGCCTTGTGGCTACATCCAGTTATGGAAAAGGCTTCAGGAGTCAACCTCGAGGCAAAATCAGGAGCCGGAGTCCCTGAGGCAGTTCATGGCTGAACACAGTCACGTTCTGGCAACTCCTGCGATGCCGCTGGAACCAACCGTATTGGCTTCTGCCTTTCCATTGGACCATTCCAGCGACGTGGAGAGGGGGGATTTGCTGCATGGGTAACAGCCTATCCTCCATACCTACTTTACCCAGGCTTCGCGCACTGGAGAGGACACTCTGTTCCAGAACCACCATTCAGAGCGTGACACCATAGTCTTCCGAGACTGAAGGATGCCAACAACAAAAGGTTCTGTGAGTTTGAGACAACACAAAAACCTACAAAACTTTTTTACAAGAGACAAAAGTGAGATAAGCACACATACCACAAGCAGTAGTTCCTTTTTTAAGCTCCCTTCAACTCTCTCTGAAAAAACAGTTGTCTGTCTCCAGTTTTTACAGGCTTCTGCTTCTAGGATTTGTGGCAATAGCTATTTCCTTCTTGTGTATCTCTTTTGAGTGTGGAGAAAGAATGTATTGGATAGATTGCTCACCACTGCTTCAGGCAGTGGATACTGAATAATTCCTTTCAGTGCCTGTGTTCTGAATAGATGTTGATGGAGCAGGAAGGTATAGGCTACTGTCACGCAACATTTTTGGGAGCCTATCTGTGCTGTGCATCCTTGACTTGGAGAAGAAGTGATGGCTCTGTTGTATTTAGCTTAGCAATTATCTTTATTGAACCCCCCCCCCCAATAGTATCTCTCCTAATGGCTATTACTGATGTCTTCCTTTTATTTCCTGTTAGATTGAGAGCCCTTTGGGACAGGGAACCGTACCCTTTATAACGTTACATGAAATACTTTGAGAACTTTTGAGCTGAAAAGGGCTATATAAATGTTCTGAATAATAATAAGTGGAAGAGCATCTAAGACTGAAATCCTGCCCACACTTACCAAGGAGGAAGTCCCATAGCGCTCTAGGATACTTACTTATGAGTAGATATGCTCAGGATTGTGGAGCATAAGATTGTGCTGCAAGTATTCCAAGAACAAGTTTAGAAATGGATACAGGAACTTCCCTCTAGTTCTGGGAGGATACCTCTCTAGTTCTTGGGTATGTCATTATTTGTACCCAGTTCTTGCTCTGAGTTGTTCAGTAACATGCAAATGGTCCCTAAAGTAGACTCTAATCCTATCTGCGTTCATGCAAGACCTGCTTAGCCCCAATAGTAGAACTGGATCATGTAGAACTATGTTCTTCAACCTTGGGGTTGGGACACCAATGGGGTTGTGAAGTCTCAGTTGTGGGGTCATGGCAACTTACGAGAATGAAAAAGAATGAAACCGCTGGATTGGAGCACCACCAGATAAAGGGGGAGGCATGCTGCCCACCCCTGCAGGTACCCAGGAGATTTTGTCCCAGTCCTGCTCAGATTCTTAGCAATTGTGCTAAAATAGCTTTCACTAATGTCAGGCTTCATGGTAACTTTTTCTGCTTTCTCTAATAAGAATATTTGGTTACAGGCTGGGAGGGCATTATGGGGGCGAGATGGGGTGGAAGGATAGGGTCCTGGGAGGGGGCAGGATCAACAGTGGGGTCACCAGTCTCATACTTTATTTTTTGGCGTTGTGACATGAAAGAAGTTGCAAACCACTGATGTAGAACTTCAGATCACCTTTCACTAGACCTTTGGCACAAGGACAGTGTGTGAGAAACGCATGGGGTGCATGTGGACATAGAAAAAGAGACTGCTAGAAGGAAGGAGGGAGGAGGGACTGCATGCTAGGGTCAAGTACATCCCACGCATGTACTCTTGTAATGGCAGCATCCCCACCATTAAAACTTGTTGAAGGCTGTAGTTCTGCCCAACATGACAAACTGCCACCACGTTAGAGGTTTGCTGCATTTTGAAAACCTTGGTACATTTTTATCATGCCAAACCACATTGTGTATAAAATTTGCTAGGACCTGACTGTGTACTGATAATCCATCATAGTGTCAGTGATTTCTCTCTGTGTTTAATTTATCCTAGTACTATAATTTCTATTAAATTTGACCAAAAGCAAAGACTGGGGAAATAAAGCCATGGAAGTGTTCTGTGTACAAACATAGCCTTAAATAAACAATCCTCTATCAGACCTGAGTTTAGAAGACTTTGTTTGAAATTCTGTATATTTATTACTGGAACTACTAAATCACTGTAGATCTATGTGGTGTGATTGGATGTGCAGATTAAAGCAAGAAATTAAACTTTAAAGATTTATATTTTTTAAAAAGATATAAACATTATGAAAAAAAGATTTATACAAACATCTGTTTAATTCATGTGTCTATTAAATGATTTCTATCCTGCCTTTCCTGCCTAATAAATATCAATGATTAAGACTGTAAACCTAAATAGATGTACTTGGAAATAAAATTAATGGCATTGTTTAAAAAAAAAAAAGTTTACTGTCTGGGGATAATCTGGTGAAATTTTGTTCTTCAACCCACTTTAGCCTGTCCTGTCCAATCCTCATTCTCAGCCCTCCCCCCAAAGAAACTGATTTACAATTTTTCTTATTTGTTTTGTCACTCTTTTGCATCTAGTCTCCATCTCCTGATTCATCTTCACCTCGAGGTGCTGAATCATCAAGCATGCAACACCGCCAGGATGTTTGTGGTACAGCAGAAACCCCTACCAGTAAGGAGGTAGAGTACACCATTCTTAAAAGCAGGGGTTGGATTGCAAATATTTATCATATTTATGATTCCTTAATTGTGTATGGTACTTTAAATAATTGTAAAAACTTAGGTATGTGTTTACCTCTTCAAAGCAATCTTTATATTAATAGCGAAATCTGGTGGTTTAGTGTCTATCAGTTTGTACACAAAATGGACCATTCACAGACAGATAGTGGTTTATCTAAATACTCAGGGAGACGCCCTAGACTCACAGAAGTACTTCATTGTAAATTAAAAGAAAAAGTACAGGTAAAAAATTAAAACTAAAACATTATTTATTTATCGTGTGGCACATTCACATCACATTTCAATAAAAACTAAAACACTTGATGCAGATGACCATGTTCAGTGGCATCCTGCTACTACATCAATGTGTGAAATGTTGAGGTGTCCTTTGGAGAAAACTAATATCAGTCCACCTTGCCCTTCCTCTGTACTCATGCTGACAAGCAGCCATGAGAACTACATCAGCAGCAGTCTAAGGGCCTTATTCTGAACTCTCAGCACCTCCGCCAGTGCTGAGTGTTGCAAACATGCTGTAAGACACACCCATGACACTCAGCACCTGTTCAGCTCAGTGCCAGTCTGCGTTGAACCAGCACCAGCCAGAGGCCTGTTGCATACCACCCAGAGCAAGGGACGAGCCTCAGGAGGTGAAGAGGTTAGTTGGGGTGGGGAGGGAGAGGCATTCCGAGGCGGGGAGAGGGTGAGGGTAGGAGGAGGGGTGGGACCAGCAAATCTCTGATCCACTGGATCCAGTAACCGCCTGGATCCAGTAACCGTGCGTAGGGCATCCTGGTACAACACGGGGCCGCTTAACTCTGCACCGCAAAATAAAACCAGCATGGACTTGAGTAGCTCCATTGCAGGGCTTGGGCCTTCCCCTGAGGAGATGCCAGCTGCTGTCTGAAGCCCATAGGATAGCCATTTTGGTGCTGCTGCTCCGCTGGGCAGTGGTCAGCTCAGGATTGGGCTGTAAGACTGTTCATTATAACATCCCATGGGAGTGCTAACAGAGTGCCAACCAGAAGAGGCCATAAAGGCAGGGAATGAATCTACTGGTGGGGTGGGCAGAGCCAATTATTTGCTATCAGCCCATAAGAGTGACTGAATTCATCTGAAGCACTTTGCACACTCAGCAGTACAAATGCTACTTATCATTTATTACTTATGTGATTTAGGTTATGAATGCCCTCAATGTAAGTAGTGTCAGTCAAAAGATTACACAAATGTGTTTGTAACACAAATGTTTGTTTCAAAGGATAATAATATGTAAAAACTCTCTCTCTGAAGAAGGAAAGCAAGATTATCGTAAAAGTAGAAACTGTAATAATAGTAGAGCCATTATATCAGTTAATTGAACACTGTGTACTCCATAATACTAAGCTTTTCTCAGAAATACTGTTTGTTGTTTGCTGCTTTATTATCTCTGCCTATTTGAACACAGATGATAAACCACTTTAATCTGCTTGTGGCAATTGGATGAATTATTTAAAAGGATATCAGTGTAGGAGTATCAAAAATAGAGCTGTTGTAATAGATCAGATGGTCTCACAAGAAGTTTTCTCTGTGAAAATAAATGTCACACATTTCCATAACAGTTAATTATCTAAAATCATCTTGTCAGCAGGTGGTCTTCAGTTATTTGGTAGTAACTTGATCTTCCATATTTCTTTTTTCTCTTACTACACTATTCAGTTATTTTCTTGTTCCAAGATACTGTTATATTCCTTAGCTTTGTTTTGTAAAGTTAACCATCATGTCACAAACAAATTTAAATGAACAAATTTAATTCCAAAGTGATTTACAGAGCAAGCCTAACTTGCAGGCCTGCGCTGTATCCAGTGCAAGTTTCAGGATGTCTGAGGCTCGACCCGAGGCAAGGGGAAACTTTTACCCAAGGGAGAGCCGCAGCAGCCCCAATGGGGCTACTCGGATCTGTGCCACTGAAATTGGTGGCGCAAATTCTAGCAGCCTGGGGCTGCCCCGGACCACCTGGAAATGGGGCTAGGATGCGGCATAAGTGCCAGATCCTGGCTCCGCCTCCTGCTCCCCACCTGCACACCCCTGGAAACACCTGCTGCCCACCCTCCTCTATCCTAAAACGCCTTCCTCCTGCCTCCTCCCCACCCTTCCTACACCCCTCCCAACCTCTGTGCCAGCCGAGCTCAGCTGACGCAAACTCATCCGTCCCCGGGGCCTGCTTCAGCAGTGGGAGGCCAACGCACATCCATGTGCAAGCCTAACTCCCCGAAGAGTGGTGTGAAAGTGCTTTATGGCACTTATGTGACACTCTTCGACCAGCACAAGGGATGTGCACCAGCCAATGGTTCGCTTAGGATTGCGTGCTTAGATTATATAGAGTTTGATCTTACATGGTTTTTAAAAAATAGTGAACATTTACTATTGAACAAATAATAACACCAACATCTTTCTTGTCTGCACTGCTATAAATACTACTATTACTTTCTACTGTCCCTTGGCTAAGAGAAAGGTTTTAATATCAAGTCACTGCTCACCATGTGAGAACTCGGCTGCAGCAGGAATCTACCAAGCAGTGAATCCAGAACATACTGAACACTTAAGGCCAGGATATCTTGGCTTATGGCCAAGGTGTCTCAGGAACTACCTTCTTCCATATGAGATGGCCCACCCCTGAAATTGAGGGTGGCCTTCAATGTGTGCTATCAGTCTCTGCAGCTCTGATGGTGGCAACAAGAGGAAGGACTTTCTCTGTAGTGACACCACAACTCCCTGGTGTGGAATTCCCTATGGTTTCCTGGGAGATTTAATCCTGGGGTAAGTCTTTGTGGAGGCAGGGGCAGCGAAGCGATCCCCAGGATCGCACCCCTGTGGGGGAATTCCACTTCCAGTTTAATTGCGCTTCCAACTTTCACTATTTAGAAGCCACAGGGAGACCTGCAAGCACTCCCCAGAGCTCCCTATACCCCCCTGGACTCTGAGAGCACATATGTTTAGTTTAAAAATAGCCCCCCCTTCCCCTGCAGGGGCCCGATCCTGGGGATCACTTCACTACTTTCCCCTGCCCCCACCCCTTAAAGGGAACAGGGCATTGTTACACAAGCTGTTGGGTCGCAACCAGTACCACTGCCCTATTTCAGTACCACTTCAGTACCATTGCCCTATTGAATTAAGAACTGAATGCTCCATTAGTCTCTGAGTGGGCGGCTTAAGACTTCGTAGTACATATTGTTTGTTCCTCAAATATTTCTCTGCTGCTTGTAAGTTTTTTGCTTATAATTTTTTTTTATTTGCTAATGGCTGTTTTATTGCTTTGTGTCTTTTTTGTTGATGGTTTTTATGCATTTACTGAGGTTGTAAGCTGCCCTGGTTTCTTTTCAATATTGAGAAGGGCAGGATATACAATACATTTTTTAAAATAATAACTTTTTCCTTCATCTTTTTAGAGATGTGCTATCATCTATTGAAGATATAATTCCTTAAATCCTGACTTGCCTGTTGTTTTCAGATTTTTTAATAAGTTTCAGCTGCAAGTATGTTTTATGATGAACTATAGACATTCAGTTATAGATTAATCCTTAAATGGCTTTAAAGCCTATCAAAACTTACCCACCTCCCTAGTTTTAGGCACTTGACAAAGTTGCTTCTGTTCTGTCAGGTGTTAGATTGCCTGCCTCATTTATTTTTTCTCTTTAGCTGCTTTTTATTTGTTGTGACAGGTTTTTAGTGGTTTTATAATTTGATTATTATATATTCTATATGCTTTTGTGGCTGTTTTGCTCTTCTCTTGTGAGCTGCCTTGTAGTCTTTTTTGGGAGCTGACAGGTGGAATAGAAATAATTACAGTGGGCCCTCCAAATCCATAGGGATTGATTCTGGGACTCTCCAAATACCAAATCCGCAGAAGTTCAGATCTTGCCTGAAAGTGCTGAGTAGCTTCCTCCTCCTCAGCCGGAATGGTGTGGTTCAGATGCATCCACAGCGAGACCTTGTGGTAGCCATGGCAGATTTCGTTGCCTCATTCCTATCACCTGGTACAGGTTGCTGGTGCCAAAGGTGACAGAGCTCCAGCAGCCCCATCATGGAACAGCGCTGCCTGCTCAAGCAAGCACCTCTAGCTGGAGCAGAGATGCCAACAAGACATGAGTGCCAGAGCAACAGACACTGACTTTTCCACAGTTTTCCTGCCTGCCACACCCCCTCCCCCATGCCACTTTTTTTTTTTGAGCTGCAGTTGGTTGAATCCATGGATTCCATGGATTCAACCAACTGTAGCTCAAAAAAAAAGTGGCATGGGATGGATATGGGACTCATAGATACAGAGGACCCAGTGCACATAAATAAACAAACTTCAGTGAAGCGGAAGCTTATTGAGCAGATTTTTTACACAAATTGGCATATAATTCAAGCATAAGACATATAACAACCCCTTAGATTTTTAGGTTCTTGAGTTCTTTGTCATTTATATGTATGTGTGTGGCATTGTGTGTGCCATTCTTATTCAAAGCAATTTGGAAATGCCTTATTAATGCTAATGGTATACACTGCATGCAAGGAATACCTCTTAATAATTAACTAATACTTTGAAATATGTATCGGTATTTTTTTAATAGGCTGTCTGCAGAGCTTAGGTAACAACTGTTTTGTATGGATAACTTTGTCACTTCTGCATGAAAGATTTTTTTATGCTTACCTCAGCATGCTTTGCTTAATTCGATATCCTGTTCGTTTTAATTACAGTCAAGAAAAAGCTTGGCTTCATTCCCAACCTATGTTGAAGGTAAGCTGTCACACCAATTTTTTTTTAAGCTTTTGTTTAAAATCTGTTTTTATCCAGTGGCAGCTCCGGCTTTTGGGCAATTGGGGCAAAAACCCTGCAAGAACTTGCTTCCCCTTAAGCTCTTCCCCACCGTGGTGCTTAGGAACTAGTCAGCAGATGGACCCAAGTAGTGGTGTAGCTAAGGGAGTGCAGGGGGTAGCAATGGCACCGGGCAACAAACTTTAGGGCGGCAACAAGCTGAACTTGACACTAGTAGCCAAAACTGTGAAAACCTTGGTGTGTACAAGTAATACCATCATGTTATGTATCATTGCAAAGATAATTTAATGCACAATGCAATGAAACAAGCTATACTGGAATATCTGTATTTTATCAAAAGTTATGGCCAATTAATCAGAAAATGAAAACACATCTGTCTTATGGAACAAAAGTGAATTTTCTTAACTCAAAACTGACCTATGAGACTGATTGTTCTGAGAGCCAATGTGATGTTGTTATGATACATAATGGAACCATTAAAGTGTTAATATGAGTCAGCTCTAATTTCCATGTAACATAATATAGTTACCCCTGCTAACTGTGTAAAGAGGCACTTTTTGAAATGGTGCTCCTGTTATATTTAGCGGGGGAGAATAACCATTCCTCTTCACCCCAGCACATCGTCTCTAACTAATAAAGGGCACACTATTTATTTGATTGATTGATTGATGAAATTTGATTTTGTTGTGGGGGAAGCTACAAAATCTTCTTTGACCACAGGTAGCATAGGTGTTACTGAGTGGGGGGGTGGCAGAGCAAGTGGGAGGCAAGCTGCTGGGGGGGGGAGGTGGACATTCCCCCGATTTACACTTTTTTAAGAAGCCCAGGTGTGATGTCACCTATGGTTGTGACATGTGCCAAGCTCAAAATGATGCCCTGGCATCATTTTGAGCTTGGCACCAGGCTACACAATCATTAATTATGCCACTAAACACAAGTGTTTTTCCATGCTGCCACCCATAGCTACAGTGATGGCAATGAAGGAGCACTCTTGCCCATCTACCCAGCCAGAAAAGCTAAGCAGAATTGGTGACAGTCCTCCTTCATTGGTGTTACTATAGTTTATGGGTGGTGGCACAAAGGAGGACATGCAGCATCCATGCTGCCACGTATTTTCTGCCAGCTTTCCAGTAAACCTTTCCATTGGGCCCTGGTCTGCTTCCTGGGTGGTAGTGGAGAGGAGCTGCTGCAGCAAACTGCCCCAGTACAGTGGTACCTCGCATAATGAATGTCCCGCGCAGCGAAAAACTCGCAGAACGAAAGCGTTTTGCAAAGTTTGGTAACTCGCACAACGAATTTTTATGACCCGTGCTTCGCAAGACGAATTTTTGTTTTGTTTTGTTTTGGTTTGACTTAAGGGGGGGATCTTCATGCCAGTTTATGATCCCGTTCACCCTAGTAAGGGGCGGATCTTCATGTCGGTTTATGATCCCGTCCACCCTAGTAAGGGGAGGATCTTTATGTAAGTAAGTCCCATTGTGCTTGCTCCCAGGAAAGTTTGCACAGGATTACAGCTTTCAAACTCCCCACTCAGCATCCCCCCCATCGCTCATTCACCCTCTCACTGCCCCATTTCCTTCACGTTTCCCCCCATGATCATGGCAAAAGCAAGCAATTGAGTGCAGCTGCTCTGTCCTCCCCAGCTTAGAGCACAATCCTGTGCGTGTCTCCTCAGAAGTAAGTCCCATTGTGCTTACTCCCAGGAAAGTGTGCACAGGATTACAGCCTTCAAGCTCCCCACTCAGCATCCCCCCCATTTTTGAAATCCTCTGTACAGTATGTATGCCTTTAAAGAGCACTTAATAAACACTTTGTAAACCAAATTTGACTTTGTTCTGACTTTTCTTGCCCATAGGAACGCATTAATTAAATTTCAATGCATTCCTATGGGAAAACGCGCTTCGCAAAACGAAAAACTCGCATAACGAAAGGACTCGCGGAACGGATTAATTTCGTTATGCGAGGCACCACTGTACCTTTTTACAATTCCCAGATGTCCCAGCTGCCAGTGCTAAGTCAGGGTGGGGGGATAGCAAGGATTTATAAAAATGTGTTAGGGAAAGTGAAGATGATCTGTTGCTGCCACTGTTCCCCAGTCAGCCAGTCAGGAACCAAGTGGGGAGACTTGTCAGGAGAGAATGGGAGCATATGATAGCAGCGGTCTGTCTTCATGCTTTCACAGATGCTATTTAACAATTCCAAAATGCCCTAGCTTTTCATACTGTGGACCTGCCTTATCTGTGGGTCCAGCATCTCCAGATTTCACTATCTGCTGATGCCGCAAATGTGGAGGTCCCCTTTTCAAGCATTTAAAGAAGTAAAAATCAGTAAGATAATAGCCTTCCCTAACTTCATGCAGCAAAAGTGTGCCATTTGCAGGGCACTGATTTTTACTTTTAAAAACATTTTAAAATGGACTCCATTATTTGTAAATATCGGTATCTACAGGGGATGAGGTGGGAACCAAAACCCCAAGGATACAGAGGGACTACTGTTCAGCATTTGGGAATAGAACGTCTGGGAACTACAAAGTGGGGATAGAGAAAGAACTTCTTAATGTGGGTGTTATCTAAGACAAGATCTCTGCATGCAGCAGAATGAAGTGATAGAATCCTAGCTTGATACAGTGGATTATGTCACTTCAGACTACAGGTGAGGGATGCCATCTTTGAATGCTTCATATAAAAACTTTACCAAACACACAACTTAGCACAGCAGGGAGAAGGTTCTAGCTCAGGGGTGTCAAACATAAGGCCTGGGGGCCGGATGCGACCTGCTGAAGCTTTTCATCTGGCAATCAAGCTCTCAGCTGTTGAGCAGTGCTGAGGTGGCACTGCTGAAAAGGCGGCCCATGTGATAATTGGGCTCTCCCATATTTTGAAAATATGATCAAGATTTGCATATTTTTTCTTTTGTCTTTTGCACCTAATGAGTTTCTAAATGAGAAAAAAGTGCTTATTTCTGGTTATGTCCTGTTTAATGACATCACTTTCTGCCTAATGACATCATCTCCAGCCCTCAGCAGGCATCATGAATGCTATATGAATGATATGAGTATGGAATGAGTTTGACACCCCTATTCTAGCTCAACTACGTACACCATGAACTGGTGCAATCTATTTGATTGTCTCAGAACTCTGCTTTCTCATTCTGTAACGTGTAGATCAGCCTAAGGGAAGTTAAATTAAATCTTTAAACCTAGTATAGGGTTTTACAGTTTGCTGAGATTCAGCTCAGAGAAGACAGCTAACTGGTACCTTGCTTATATGCCTCCTCTAAGCTAATGTATGTTTAGCCAACTGCTTCCAGTTCAAAAATTATGGTGCTATCAGGAGGTGTCACTGCTAGAATTTCAGCAGCTGGAGCAGTGGCCCCTACCCTGTGAGCTTCAGAAAAGCAATCCAGGTTTGTCATCTCTAATTGCCATAGTGTTCTCCTGTAGATTGGCACATTGCTACTATTACTACTATTATTATTTATTATTAATAATACTTTTTATTTGCTGCTTTTCAACAGGAGTAGTTTGCAAAGTGTTTTACATAGTAAAATCAATGTCCCCAGAGGGTTCAAAATCTTAAAAAAAAAATACAGAAGACACATTTTTAGGATTGAATTATACCTGGTATTTAACTCCTGCTAGCATAGTACTGTAAAGTTTTGCTGTATTTTTTAAGATTAAAAGTGACTAGTAGTCCCATCCCCAAAAAGTTTCTTGATACTTTTTAAATGCGATTTTAAATTCAATTTGTTTTAATTCAAGTTTGGGGCATCCACATTGTGCCAATATACCAAATGAGGTAACATACCTCTTTGATGCATTAGGTCAAAACTGGAATGGGACTTGAAAACACTTTCAAGCAGGTTTGTTTGTGCATGCTGTTATATCCAGCACTGAAACCAACAATAACTAGCAATAATGTTGATTGCATGCTTCTGATTCCAAACTAAATTATGTTCCAGACTTATTAGGTAACGGCTAGACTTTCGGCGCAGGAGTATGCCATTGGCAGATTCTGTGAAAGAAAAGAGAGCTCCACTTCACAAATACCCTCCTACTTATGAAGTGACCCCTTATGCAAATGTACCTTGCCTTCCATTCACAGAAGGACCTTCCATCAATGGCATGGTGCTGCACCAAACATTTGGATGTCACCCATTGCGTGAGTAAGGGCCCAATCCTATCCAGCTTTCCAGCACCAGTGCAGCTGCAATGCAGCCCCAAGGTAAGGGAACAAATGTTTCCTGACCTTGAGGAGGCCTCTGTGACTACCTTCCCACCACAGGATGCAGTGCACGCCCCATTGGCACGGCTGCACTGGCACTGAAAAATTGGATAGGATTGAGCCCTAAGTCATTCATCTTTTAGATATCTGTACTGTGCACCCCTTAATTCAATTGTGTCTTAGTAATTAGTCCCCTAGTTACTTAAGCGATTTTTCCCTGTTTTTGTTTCTATAATCATTACCTTTCTTCAGAAGTTGGCTATCAGTCTCTATATGAAATGCAGTAAACTAATACTAGAATCCACAGCTTCATAATCCAACCTTAGAGTAGCTAATGCTACAGTGCACTTAGCTAATGCTACAGTAGCTAATGCTATGTGCACTTAGAAACAAGTCTGCAATCCTATTCACACTTTCCTGGGAGTAAGCCCCACTGAATACAATGGGCATGCTGAATGCAATGCTTAGACTTGCATAGGATTGTGCAGTTAGTGAACCGAGTGGAATTTGTTCCCTACTAAGGGAATGTGCAAAGATTGGCCTGTCAAACATGGACTTGAATGGAACTAATATGATCTAATGGTGTGCATGCAGGTTGAAGTGGTTAATGGATGACATTCTTGTGGGGATCGTTTGTTTCTAATTTAGTTGTAGACTTTCTTGAATGCTAATTTGCTTCTTGGGTTTACTGAGTCTGTGCGATTTTTCTCTTCCATTGGAGTAAATCAGTTGCACATTTACAGTAAGGTAGCATTTCAAATTTTGATTCTATCTGTCTTTCAGTTGAAGATAGTTAAATTCATAATTTGCTCTCCTGAGTGTCATTAAGAACCCTGCTTTTGAAGTTCTCAAGAATTAGGATAGTAAGACTGGAATATTATCACTATCTGCATGTGCAGTGAGGATCTCTTTTAGTTGCAGCCGTTCCACTTTTCCCACAGCTGAAAAATCAAGCAGTTTTCATGACTGAACAGAGGCTTGTCTGCGGCAGCCACCACATCTGTAGGTAAAAGTGAATACGAAAGTCAAATAATGCATACTTGCCATCATTCTCTCTCTCTCTCTCTCTCTCTCTCTCTCTCTCTTGCACACTCACACATGCTCTTTGGATCCTGCTCATATTTAGACATAATGTAATCGTGTTATTAGCCTGCCCCTCCTTACTGTGGAAGTGAGGTCAGTGGAAGCAAAAGCTTTTCTTCAGCGTGGAAATCAAACTATGTGACATGCTTGCTGGAAAGCTCTGCTTTCAGTCACATTATCAAGACTCCTTGGCTGAACTGAAATTCTGTCAGTCTAAAATAGGATAAGCATTGTCCTGGTTCAGGCATCACTCCTGACCCAATAAACTGTAGCTTGTTCAAATTTGGCGTAAACTATGAGTTTCACAAGAGAATTAAAAAACAAAGTCCCTTGCTCAGGTGATTTAAAAACAGCCTTGCTGACCTTTGTGATGTTAAGGCATCAGTCAGTCTCTCTCCAGGCAAGCCAGGGACATTTCCCTTCACCCAGAGCAAAGTGATCTTTCTTTCACTTGGGAGGGGAGGGGTGGCTTTGCCTTGGAGAGAGAATCAGCTGGCTGCCCTCTCTCACGTTAACAAGGCTAATGATAAAAACTGTTTTCCTTTAATTTAAAGAGCCTTTCTCATCAAGTTGAGATAGAAAAATCTGTGGAATTTGTGGATAATTAGATTATACCTGCAATCCCTTGAATGACTCTCTACAATAGTAAGAAAAACAGTTTTTAAAACTGTGATTTTAAAGGGATGCATTTTTCCCCTTCTCCAGGGATCCTTCTCATTTGCAGTGGCCATTTGTGTTGAGTCAAATCCGTGTATAAAAAATCAGTGTATAACAAGGTTGTATCTGTCTTATGCCTTAAGATGTTGTGGATACCTTTTATGGTCTGTGAGTTGAATGCAGCACTTGCTGCGTTGTTGTTGTTGTTGTTGTTGTTGTTGTAATGGAAGGCAGGACACAAAGATCAGGGTCTAATTGGCACAACCTCTCAGTAGTATTCCTGCCCACTGTGGCACCCGGAGCACACCTCAGATGTGCCACCTCCACCTGGAGGTTTTGTCACTTGAAAACCTGCAGTGAAGTTTAAAGGGCCTCTGGAGGCCTTAGAAGGCCTTCTGAAGGCCAGGAAGGCTGCACAGCCCTCAGAACACCTCCGGGGAGAAGGCAGTGGGCATAGGAGGCCTTGAGGGCCCTGGCTGGGGTGGTGGCACTGCTTCCCCAGCCACGCCACCCGGGGTCACTTGTACTGTACACCCCCTTAGGAAAGCTACTGCAACCCCATCACACCATTTGAACAGGTGTTTAAACTGTGATGTTAGATCATGGAATGCCATGATCCAAGAATATGGATATCCAGACATCAAAAGGCCACCTTGGAAAAATCTCACTCCTTGTATACATAGTGCCCCATGATGCAGTAGTCCCACTAAAGCCAGGCAGGCAATCTGGGAGATGGGACAATCATTTCTCTCCCAAGATCCAGCAGGTAAAAAAGTTAAATAAAAATTTTGGAAATAAGGTTCCAAAAGAAAAAAAGGGAAAGAAAAGGAAAGAAAATGAAGAATGGGTGAGTATGTCAGGAAAACCAGGTGAAACGATTGGGAAGAAACTTGAAAGGGCAAGCTGTCAAACTAGAGGTGTCACTGAAGGTGCCTGCATCCAAATGCAGAAGCAAATTTTGGGAGTTTTAAACCTCCCCCCTAAGGAAAGGCAAACTCCCCAAATTTGGCTTTTGAACAAGAGCTTGAAGAATTGGGCAGCCCAGTCCTGAAGCTGGTCCTCAGCACTGGCTCTGGGCATCATGAACATGCTGCAAAGCATGCTCGCAGCACTCAGCAAGGAGTGAGCTCTGTGCTGGGCCAGCACCAGTGGACCCGGAGCCTCAGCACCACGAAGAGGATGCTGCGCCACCACCGGAGGTTAGCAAGACTGCTGGCAGTGTGCGCAGCTTTTTGGAGGAGGGGAAGGCGTGGGAAGGATGGGACTGAGTGGGGGGAAGGGAGGATTGGGCCTGTGAGGGGGGTGGAGACAGTGGCAGCATTTGCCGCTGCATCCTGAAACCCCCTCTGAGCTGAGCGATCCAACACGGGCCTCCTCAACTCTGTACCGGTTCAAACACAGGCCCAGAGCTGAGAACACCCATTGCCACTGGCTGCTGTCTGCCCAAGGAAAGGGAGCGAACGCTCTCTTCTCCTGAGGAGACTCCGGTGGTAGCCACAGGACTCACAGGATCCAGTGGTCGCCATTTTGGTGGTGCTAGAACCCTGGGCATCACTGGCTTCAGGATTGGGCCCTCGGTTTCACATCACTAGCCCTGCAGGCTTCGGTCCTTCTCCCAACATACTCTTTGCTTACCCCAATGGGCAAGGGAAGCTCCTTTCTTGACCCCTCACTGACATAGACTACACTAGGGCTGCATTCATTTTTTGACTAGAAAGCGGCCAGAATAGCTACCATGGCAAGGATGCTAGAAGGTAAAAAACAAATGCACCTCTAGCGTACTAGGAGAGGAAAAAAACTGCTCTCTAGCACTTCTAGCACTGGAGGCTGGAAAAAAATGCAGCCTAGGTTTAAACTGCAGCACCAAATATTTTGTTGTTGTTCTTTCTCCTTACTGGAAGAAAGAAAGGTGAAAGTGCTTCTGTAAGTTGTTGTCTTTGTTAGGGCTTCTTCTGTTGCAGTAACCCACCCAGAAACAACAATTTCCACAAGTCCTTTCACTGTTCTTCCTGTTAGGAGAAAAGACAATAAAAAGTATCTGGAGACATTTCCATATGAAAGCGGTTCCCCCCCCACCCACCGTGCCTTGTGTGGACTATATGGGTGGATTTCGCTTGATATCCTTCCTTCTTAGACCATGGGTTTTATGGTTGTGTTTTTGTTTTTATTGATTTTTTACATTTTTATACCATCCTTCCTCGAGGGAGCTCAGGGTGGTATACATAGTTCCTCCCCTCCTTTTGTCCTTACAACAGTACTATGAGGTAGGTGTGGATGAGTGATGGTGAGCTTTGTGGATGAGTAGGATTTGAAGCAGGATGTTCCAGGTCTGTCCAACTTCCAAACCACTGTACCAGATCTCTCCAAATCCCAGCCCATGGGCTGGATCCAGGGTTTAGGAGAATCCCCCCCCCCCATGAGCCGCGTTTCAGCATTCAAGCTGCGTTTCAGCATTTTGCGGCTCTTCTTCACCCCAGATCGGGACAAAGTGATGCTCTGAGTCAGGGGTATCAAACATAAGATCCGAGGCCGTATGAGGTCCATTGATGCTTTTATCTGATCCTCGAGCTCTCAGCTGCTGAGCAGTGGTACTGCTGAAAGTGCAGCCTGCATGATAATTGGGCTCTCCTATATCTTGACATATGATCAAGATTTGCATATGTTCTCTTCTGTCATTTGCAGCTAATGTGTTCCTGACTGAAGAGAAAAATGCTTATTTTTGGTTATGACCTGTTTAATGACATCACTTCTTACCTAATGACATCACCTCTGGCCCTCAGCAGACATCATGAATATTATTTGGCCCGCTGTATGAAACTAGTTTGACACCCCTGCTCTGGGCAGTCGCGTTTGCCTGGAAATCCGAGCACAATGCCCACTGTGGCATTGCACTATAAACATGACTGCCCATTGCGTTGTGTCGTCCTGATCTGAGGCGAAGAAGAGTCGCCACGTGCTGGAACGTTAAGTGCCAATCATACCGGGAAAGGCATTCCCGGGTGCTTAGCACTATACCGTTCTGACTCAGTTTTTAATTATTATTGTAAGCTGCTTGAACATCTCCATTTGGACGGGAAAGGTGGGATATAGAACTATTATAAATAAATGAATACATTGTGCAGAGTGAATGTGCGGAAATTTCCATCGTGTCCTTGGTGCACACAGTTCTGAGTTATGCTACCTGGCTTCTCATTGTTTTTAGACTTCAGACATAATATAGCACTGATAAAGAATGAAGGATAGGTAGTGGGTTGGGGTCATGTAAGCACTTCATGCCTTTGTCAAAAAGGAAGGGGGAAAAATCCATTCAGGTTGTTCTGCTTCAGGCTGAACTTTGTCCCAACAGGATAATGAATGTAAAAAGTCAGACTTGATTATCAAATGCAGCCTCTACTGTAGAGAGGCTCATCCTTCTTTGTCTGCTTTCATTGTGTCAGATCTTTTGCTATCATGATGCAGCTTCAGAGTGGCTGAAATTCATTTGCAAGCCTTCACGTTCTGGCGACAGTAGTGGTGCTTTCTGCCTCTTTCCTATTAGTAACATAATTTTGCTCAGTAATTCAATTTTTCTGCACAGTTCCTGGGCCTTGTGATCCCGAAGACTTAATCGATGGAATTATATTTGCTGCCAATTACCTTGGCTCTACTCAGCTCCTTTCAGACAAAACGCCATCCAAGAATGTGAGAATGATGCAGGCTCAGGAAGCTGTGAGCCGAATCAAGGTGAGGAATCTATTTTGCTATTGGTCAATGTGGATGTTTTAAAGCTGCAGTCATGGACGATGCATGCCTTAACTCACTTCTGAAAAGTAGTCCAGGAATGATTTTTTTGTGTGGATAAAAAAAAACTTGGATAGATAATATATAGAATGCTGCTTTCGTATTCCATGGGCCACATTTGTGAAACTTTCTACACATTGTTTGTAATCTGAATAAGAGGCCCAAGGGAAAACAAGTATATTTGCACTACTTGTAAACACTCAAGGGATCATCCATTCCATCCCAAGTGTGTGGAAATGTGTGCACACTTCTGTGCATATGGGGCAGACCAGCAGGGGAGAAGGATAGAGGGGAATGATGTGGTAGGAGACTGGATCCATCCCTTTTCAGGTAGTTGTGCTTGTTTTTAAACATCCAGTCAACAGTATCCAGTCCAACCCATTTTATGGAACCTGAACCAGTTACAGGTGGTAGAAAGCATTGAGAAATATATGCCACAAATATCTGGTGACATTGGAAGGGGTAATGAGAACTTATTTATACAGAGAGAAAATGTACCAACTTCATTGTCAATTTGATTCCTACTCCCTTCTTTGTAAAACGTCCTGTAAGATTTAAATTTTTTTAAATTGCTTTTTGTGTACTTGTTCTGGTATTTTTCTCATAGAAACCTGGAGTTTATAAAAACTATCTTTTAATTATTCGACTATCACCTAGTTCAGCTGCTATATTTCCTGGTGTTTGGTTTGAGAGTCTAAGCACAGGTGCAAGAGCAATCACCTTTGCACTGGTGGCAGGACCTGACCACACTGTTTGGCCTCTGCCACGGTGTAATATTGTGAACAGAATGTTCAGCCATTGATTATGACCAGTGTGGCATCCTGAAGGTCATTTCATTGCAGAGGAATCCAATTTGTCTGGGAATTGCCTGCATGCTAAATAAACCTTTCCTTAGCTGCCAAACTAGGATTCTGCTGTCCCTCAGTTATGTCCAGAGAACCACTGATAGCATCACCAGAACTGAAGTATCCTAGTAGGAGAAGTAACAAGCAGTATTTGTCAGCTGAGGCCAGTTGAACTGAACATAATGAAGTCTGGACTAAAGGCTCCCGTTTAATTTGTTTGTTCATCAGGATGTCTGTCTTCATTAATTAAAGTATATGTAGATCCATATGTCACTGATGGAGACCCCAATCTAATGATGCAGTATGATTTGAAGTACAGATGATACCTTGTGAATGCCCATTTGACCTTAGGGAACATTTTTTTCTCACCTATTCTTTATTCTAAGATACTTGCTTTGTATCATTAGCAGGTAGAGAGCTAAGAGCCCAATCTATCCGCCCCGGCACTGTAGGCTACAGAGGCACCAAAATGGCCACCACTATATCCCATGGGGCCAGGGCAGCCGCCAAAGGTTTCCTCAGGGGAAGGGAGCATTTGCTGTAACTCCAGTGGGTCTCCTTGGATCTATGCCCACTGCCCAGGCGTAGACTCGTGTTGGCTGCCTGGCCAGGGAGGGCCAATCTCTACCCCGTCCTGGGCCCAATCCTCCCCTCCCCTGCCCAGACTGGCACTGGCTCAGCGCCTGTGCTCTCTCCTCACTGTGTGCCTCAAATGTGCTTTACAGCGTGTTTGCGACACCCAGAGCTGGAATGTAAGATTGGGCCCTGAGTTAGTTTTAAAACAAATGAGGATTGATACTCTTTAGTCATAATTGTCTGTCTTTTGAATGTTTTTTTTAAAGAAGTAATTTTAGAATTCTGTTGACATTACGATTTAAATAAATCGGGCGCAATTCAAAGTCCCTCCTTAAGGTTCATCTGTTTCAGTGGGCGAGTTAACTACTTGTTTATCTGTTTCCCATGAGCTAAAACTGCTTAGCATTTGCTGGAGCATTTCAGTATGCCACACTGCAAAAACATACCTCAGGTAAAAGAAATACAACCTTGGGTGTGTGTGTGTTCTATTCACAGTCCATTATTTAAACAGCTTATTTTTTCCTGTACTGTCAAAACTTAGGAGTGAGACAAATATTTAAGTAACAGAAATTGTTTGAAATGTTTCTTTCTTCAAAATTGCATACAGTACCTCTATGCTTAGTTTTCCTCATAGTTCTCTTTTCGATGAATATCTTGTCATACTTAAGTCAGATTTGTATGTATATGAAATTGTGCACAGATTTTGTGGCTCCTTTTGAAATCAACATTGGTCTCATTTCAGTTTCTTTGCCACAATTTACTCATCCACTGCCTTGCAGCAGTTTTCAGTTTCAGCCAATGAGAGCTGCAGGTACATCAGCAAGAGTTTAATGTACTAGACTCGAACATTAAGCTGAATTACAAGAGATCATGTTTCCTACCTTCTGTTTAAAATGAGAGATTTACCAACTTTAGAAAAAGTATCTTTTGATTCAGAATTCTCATTCCCGTCAGTGGACAGGGCAATGCAAATGATGCATGTGTGGACCTGCTCCCTTCATTGATGTTAATGAGGAAATCCTTGCATGTATGGGAACATCTTCTGTTCACACCTATGTTCGTTCCATGGCAAGCCCCATTCTTTTCTCCTGTCAGGCCTCCTGAAGTTTCACTGGATAATGGAAACATCCCATTCTGGCTGATGCATTTGGTTCCATTTTTCCAACGTTCATCCTTTTGTTAACCTGTTTCCTTGAAGCTCTGAAAACATTTTTGACTGCAGGAAGGTTGTGGGGTTTTTATACACATGTGCCCTTTACTATTTTGAATAATATCACAGTCTGGCAGGCAGCTTAATGTAAAGTCTTGTGTAAGGGCTAGACTTTCCCAGTGAAAGATCTGGGGCTGAAACAGTGACCTCATTTTAGGAAATTTCCCCACAGATGGCTTTTATAGAACTCCAGTCTTTACTAAGAATTGATGCTGTATGAATCACTTTCGGTTTTTGACAAAAATGAAAAGTACAGAAATAATAATAATAACTTTATTTTTACCCCGCCCTTCTCCCCGAAGGGACTCAAGGCGGCTTACAACAGATTAAAAAACATAATTTAAAACAAATAAAAACATATTAACACATATCATAAAAACAGCAGTCAGAATAAAAAAATAGGTAAAAAGAGCATAGAGCAGCAGCAAATCATAAAAGAATCAGGCCTGTAAAAAATATTAAAAGATGTTTAAAAGATGATAAAAAGGCCGAGAACTCAGAATGCTTGTTTAATCAGAAGGGTCTTCAGGCCTCGCCGAAAGGTCTCAAGAGAGGGAGCCATTCTTAAGTCAAGGGGAAGGGAGTTCCATAGCGTTGGTGCCACTACTGAGAAGGCCCTATTTCTTGCCGCCGCCCCATGTACCTCCCTAGGCGGCGGCACTTGTAAAAAGGCCTTCTCTGATGACCTAAGAGGACGAGCCGGATTGTATGGGAGTAGGCAATGTCTAAGATACCCTGGCCCAGAGCAGTATAGGGCTTTAAAGGTCAAAACCAGCACCTTGAATTGGGCCCGGAAACGAATGGGCAGCCAATGCAGTGGTATTATGTGTTTTTATTCCAAGGGCGCATTTTATAAATTATAATTATAAATTATAATCACTTTAAAAGTGTAAAAGGTAGGTGATATAGTGTCATCAGATACAATCACATGTATATAGAGGTGTTAGAGAATATGTAGAAGTGTTAGAGAACAATTTTATATTTTTGCACATTTTGCAGATTTTGGGTTTGTTTACAAAAATGACAAGTGCAGAAAGCATTGTGTGTTTTTATTTCATTATCTCCGAAGAAACCCATCTCTACTGCTAGCTTAATACTCCTGATATCTGGCATAATATCTTATTCATTTGCTCCAATCTCACCCTTCCACAACAGTCATTAGACACAGTCACAAAGAAGATGTTAACAAATGAGCTGATGGAACCATGCAGTCACTTCCCAGCAATAACTACCATGAGTATGGGGTCGCCTTCTTAGCCATCACGCTCCTGCTAATTGTCATCAGGAAGCTGTGTGGTCTCAGTAGCTCCTGTACTACTTCCTCCACTTGCCTGTGACCTGAATGTTTACATGTGAGTCAGGAGTTATCAAGCTAAGGATTGGTCTGCATATTGCGGTTGTTTTATGCGTACCGTTTGAAATACCATGTACATTACAGCTGCTCTTTGTGACAGCCATGGTGAGTAGAGCACACAACCCCCATCCCCTCATGGAGAGAGTTTCTGTGCTACTACCCAGTATGCTTTACAGTGTTGTAGAGACTCTCCATTTAATGGAAGGGGGGGGCACATTACTAACCAGCCAGCTAAGGATGTTTTAAGTTACCTCTACTGTTAAATAAAGCCCAATAATTTTATTGAAAGCACTTGCTTTCAAGTAGTATGTTCAAGACTTGGATAGGTTTTTCACTGTTGCAGAGTATTAGTTGGTTTGCTTCTCTGGCCTTGGTTGATTTAGCAAATGATGTTTTTTACATCTTTAGTATAATGTTAGCTGAATTCATTCTTTAGCAAAATCACTTTTAAACTTGACAGTAGCATCGCCTTTGTGCTGAAATAGCTGGCCTTTAATGACACTTCAGCAGGCAAAATGTTTTCCTTTTCCCATATCTCTCTCTCTCTCTCTCTCTCTCTCTCTCTCTGTGCATGTCTGCAGGCTTGTTTATAAAACCTTTTCTACTGTATTTCCTTTTTAAAATCCAAAACAAAACAGAAGCTTGACTAGGAGGTAGTCAATCCTGATGTTGTAGATCCCTACTTGACTTGGAGCCTCTACAAGTTCTTCTCTAACCATTCTCCTATCTCTGTTTATTCCATGCTAAGCAGATGGCCCAGAAATTAGCCAAAAGCAGAAAGAAGGTGCAGTACAATCTCATCAGCTTGATGTTATGCCTGGGTTTTGCTTTTCTTTTTTCTTTTTGGTTCTTTTTTTCTTAAATACTTTTTGCATATCTTACTTTTGATTTTTACATTTTTTAATGTTCTGTATCCAGCAAGTTTTATCTTCACATTTGTTTGAGCTGCTATATAAATTGACATTTCTCAAGCAACCAGTTACCTGGTTCCTCTTCTTCATTGCTTACCATTAGCCATTTCATGTTAGAGTGGCAGTAGGGTAATGAATGATTTTAACCAAATGAAAAAGAGATTACTCCCAAAAGTGCCATCCAAATATTGTGCCAGTGGGTATAGGTTTTGATTATATTCAATGGTACACTTAAAAAAAATTAAAACCCTATATGTTTTCTTGCTAGCTTGCATTAACTTGATTTATAGATGTGTCAAATTGCTGGATGCAAGAAAAGCTTACGTACATACGCAAATTTGCATACTAAGATTACTAAACATCATTCTGGACTTTTTTGGTGCCTCTTGATGAAAATTTGATGACTTTTCACTGAACAAAAATGTGTATAAGTGTTCATTCTCTGAAGTGGATTAGTGCTGTAATACTTCTATTGTCTGACCTCAGTGACCCTCATATGTATTGGCAACCTTCAGTCTCGAAAGACTATGGTATCGCGCTCTGAAAGGTGGTTCTGGCACAGCCTCTAGTGTGGCTGAAAAGGCCAATCCGGGAGTGACAATCCCTTCCACACCGGGAGCAAGTGCAGTCTGTCCCTGGTCTGTCTCCCTGGCTATGGGCCTTCCTTCTTTGCCTCTTAGCCTCAGACTGTTGGACCCTCATAGCAAAACTATATTATAAATCCCTTATCCCCTACCTGTGACTGAATTATTATTGGTGGGTATTGTGGGTATTATTATCATTTTTTTTCTTTTTTGCTATCCTTGTGATTAGCTCTTATAGGAACCTTTCAGATAAGACCTGTCCTTAAATTGCTCACTTCAAAATAAAATAAAATAAATAAATAGGGAAAGTTGTTAAAGTGACAGGTGCGTGCAAGTGAGTTAGTCTTTGAATTATCACAGGGTACCATGGATTAATAATGGAGCCCTATTTATATTAACACTTTCTCTTTGGTGTGGATAAGGGTAATGAGCTCATGTGCACCATTAGCTTGCTCTTCTCAGTCTATCCTGTCCTCCTTAGATGGAAAAGACCATGTGATTCTGCTGAGCCCCTGGTTCATCCCTGCTTGGGCTTTCCCTGAGCCTACCAACCTAATTGAAAGATACTTGTGGACAGTAGGTCTGGGAGGTCTGAGATACAGATGAACCTGGTATTGCATTGAACAATACAGGACTTTCTAATTCCAGAAAAAGAATATGGGAAGAGCAGGAGTTGAGTGTGCATGAGCCCAAATCTAACTTCCTTTTCATATCTG
Organism: Tiliqua scincoides; assembly: GCF_035046505.1. Lineage (NCBI taxonomy): Eukaryota > Metazoa > Chordata > Lepidosauria > Squamata > Scincidae > Tiliqua > Tiliqua scincoides. The sequence continues at coordinate 71,111,986 of NC_089822.1, forward strand.
GGAGAAAAATCTTTGCAGAAACGGAGATAGTCAGCAGAAGGTCTGGAGATTAACAACGTTGTGTGCAGTATTTTACTCACATTTCATACCTATATGTCGTTTTCATGCCTTTGTGCTTTACCTTCTGCGTCTAATGTAACATTTTGTGTTGCTCTTCTGGTGACTGTCTTGATGCTTTTTTGATTTATGATCTAAGGATTTTTCTCAAATGCTACTGCCGCTTGTTGTTGTTGTTCTAATTAAAGTGGACTTTAATTGCAGGCCCCTGAAGGTGAATCTCAGCCCATGACAGAAGTCGATCTCTTCATCTCAACACAGAGAATAAAAGTGCTGAACGCAGATACTCAGGTATAGCAAATAGCTGCTGCTTTGAAATAATTGGATAGTGTTGTCCATTCATTCCTCATTTTTTAATTTCCATTTGTCTCTTGCCTTATTCTGGCAATTTCATATTTTAAATCACCATTAAAGAATTTAAGAGCCAAAATGAACATTACATTAAATGTGTGAGCTGGCCCATTTTGGTTCTGGTTCTTTATTAACAAATAGTGCTGGGGGGAACGAGGCCTGAAAACAGTAGAACTGCAGCAGTAGGGTAGGGGGGTTATAACCATTTTTCCCAATGCAGTTTTGATCCTAATGACATATCCCTTTCTGCTCCCCTGGCAATACTTAATGAGAAAAACAACTGAAAGCCACTTTTCTCATTAAACTAGCACGCATGGGGGTGTGTGATTGCAAGTGGAACTGTGGGGGGGGGACACGACAAAGTGTGTAAGCCCCCATGCCCTCTGACATGGCCCTGAACCTCCGAGGTCTTCTCTAAGCTCTGTTTGTTAAAAAAGAACAAAAACAAATGCATTTAATAAGCATTTGCTTTGGCTCCGAGTGAAGCAACAATTTGTTGCTTTCCAAACCTGTTTCAAATAGAATCATTCATGTTTTGTTTACTTAGTTAGCCTTTGTTCGTATCACAAATGCTCCCTGCCACCCTCCTATATTTATTTATTCTTGCCACCATTCACCTTGGAAAGGTCTGGAGGTGAGTGCAAGTTATATACCAACAAATACAAGTTAGCAGAGGAAGTTAGTTAGGTTTTTAACTGACTTATAACTAGAGGTATTTGAAACAGTTTTTTTAAACTCAAAACTAAGCTGTTTATGTTCGATAAGAGTCTGTAATCCTGTCTTACTCACCAGAAACAAACACATCTCCTTACAGCACAGTAGGTTTAAATAGGCATGTTGTCTTGTGTATTGAAATATGTAGTATCAAAGGTAATGCATTTATAGCCAGGCTAGGCCAAACATATTAGCTAGGTTCCCTTGACCCAACAGGGGACCCAACAGCTTAATAAGCTGTTTTAGGTTTATATACAGTACTGTGCAAAGAGGCCCAGAGATCCTGACTTCATATTGCCAGAATTTCAGATCTGGCAGGTGGGAAATTCCCCTCTTCTTTGCTTTTATAAGAGGTGATGAAAATTCCCTTTAATTCAGAAAATGTAAGTGTTTGTGCATACTAAATAGCACTATTCTTAAATCGTTGAATGTCAGAGCTAATATATAATATATAAGAATTTTTTTTCCCCCTAGGAAACTATGATGGATCATCCTCTGAGGACCATTTCGTACATTGCAGACATTGGGAACATAGTCGTATTGATGGCTCGCAGGCGAATGCCAAGATCTAATTCTCAAGACAACGTGGAGGCGTCTCATCCCTCTCAGGATGGGAAGAGGCAGTACAAAATGATCTGTCATGTCTTTGAATCTGAGGATGTAAGGAAGCTTGTTGTTGATGTTTTCGAATTACAAAAAAAAGGAACATGTTTTATAGTTGTTTCAGTCTCTCTCAAATGTAACTACTAGGAACTCTTAGTTCACTAAAGCGCACATGTATCAAAGTTATGGCAAGATCCTGGTTCAAGGGAAGACCCTACTTAGCTTGAGGGGTGGCCTATGATTGGCATAGCCTCATATTGCCTCCAATACAGAGTTGTTATACTCAAAATGCATTAGGCACAACAGAATACAATTTTCTCCCCCACCCCACACTTTATGCAGTTCATTTTTCTTTTTCTGATTTGGAATTGGTGATGTTCTCCTTTTCTCCTGCTCTGAAACCAGCCCAGATTTCCCCAGTGGGCAAATGGGAGAGGGTGCATAGGAGCAGGATAGAAGGAGAGAATAATAAAGATTGCGTGCTTTGTTTCTATCAGCTGCTCCTCAAGAGACAGTGGAGAAAAGATATTAATGCAAAGAGGACTTAGTAGAAGCAAGTGTCTGGAGTAGAGAAGGGAGAATAAAGTCAGACACCATCTTCCTCTCTTAAGTGTAAGACCCAAGGCTGAATGATGACCTAAGATGCAAATCCTAAGCATTGGAATGGAGGTGGGGAACAGTTTGAAAAAAGGGGACAAGGCTGCTGCTTAAATACAGGTGTGCACCACTTAACACAGGGGATACAATCTCCTACCCTTGCTGTTATGCGATTACATTGTTAAACAAACATACCACCCAGTCTAGTGCCTTTGTGTAAACAGACACTCCCTGCCAGACACTTGCTGGCTGCACAGGGTACTTGAAATGAAATTCCTCTTCTTTGCATTAAGAACCTCTTTGTTCTGAAAACAGACATTCTGCTGCAGGCTGCGGGAGACCTGATTGCCTCATTAAGAACCTATTTGTTAGGTTCTGTTGTTATGTAGTCCGTTGTTAAGCGGTGCACGCCTATACTGTTTTTCTTGAGGTGCAAGAATCGTTGTGTGAGGCTCAGGAGGAAGGATCAAAGTGGTGGTGGGAGAGTCATTGTCATTTCTGTTAGGTATTGGGTTTCTGGGCAGTAAAGCCACCTAAACATGCTTACTTGTATTGTGTGGTGCTGTAGCTCCATGACCACCACCACCCCCGGAGGAGGAGGCCTTCGGCAAGCTAATAAAAATAGCAAGTTGACTTTCTGCATGCTGATGTCAAGTGAAGGACTATGAGGAAGAGCAGATCTCCCTGAAGGACATGTAGGCCCCAACTTGGGAAACCAGATGCTTGGCCTCTATGACTTTCTGTTTTGTGGCTGCACTCCACTCACAGCTTCTGACCAGTCTGAAAACCGCTTTTTAAAGTTCTTTTGACTGCACATGTCATGAACTAATCTGGTATGTTTGATTGTATTCCTGTTCTTATTTCCTTTGGTGACTGCTTATAGGCACAGCTGATTGCACAGTCCATAGGCCAGGCATTTAGTGTGGCCTACCAGGAATTCTTGAGGGCAAATGGAATAAATCCAGAAGACCTGAGCCAGAAGGAGTATAGTGACCTGCTCAACACCCAGGATATGTACAATGATGACCTGATCCACTTCTCTAAGTCTGAAAACTGCAAAGACGTATGTCCTCATTTTAGTCACATTACCATTAGGCTAATAATCCCCCAGAGCCATGTGAAGCTGGTAACAATTATACAGCCATTATAATTTTTTGTGAATGACTTCCATCCATATATGGCAGAACACTCGCTGCCCTCCTGGGATACCTTCCTTTCTTTCTAGAGGGAACAGACAATACTAAATTTGGACTGATTACCATATACCATGCGTTATCTTTAAGAAACAGTTTTCGAATATTCGACGTGCTGTACATCAGCGTAGTGTGATTGAGAAGTTTTAATACAATCAACAATTTCACTTCTGTGGATGTAGCTGAATTTGCAGGAAACCTTGTTTCAAAATCTCCATACGTTTGATGATACCATACCATAGATCAAATGCTAATGTTTGCATGTAGATGCTGTTAATTGGGAGGCAGTTAAATCCACAGTAATATACTGTGTGCCATTGCTTTATTCTGCTCCACCAGCGATGGCACAGCTTGGAATGCCACCTGATGCCATCTCAAGTCCAATTATGTTCACTTGATAACAGTTATGAAAAGAAGTGTTTACCAAAGTCCTCACAAAATACCTTCAGTTGCAGAAGTGCAGGACTTCTGGTTTGATTTAAAGAGACTCCATAAATGAAAGAGGTCTTTCGTTCACGCAGTCCTTGTAAATCAAATCGGAAGTCCTTCAATCCTGTGTCTGAAGAAACCTTGCCTAGAGCAAGGTAAGGGTGTGGATGATCCACTTTCTGCTGGCTTTTAGCAAGTAGAAAGCCGATCAGGGCAAATTGCATATGTTGTAGGCTGGAGGGAGACGGTGGCAGTGGCCGTGACTCGGGGTGCCTGGAACCCCCGGTCCACCACCATCTCACTTCCCCGCAATCTGCCACTAATGCAACCCATGTCATCTTGTGTAATGGATGGACTGCCCCTGTGCTCCATGCACAATAACTTTATATGTTCTTTTTATTGTGGTAAATCCTCCTGGTGCAAAAGGTAATGTGAATGTCTATGCACTTGCACAGGCAGCTTTTCATTTGAGTTTGGAGCACTGGTATAATTTCTTTGTTCTCACAATTCAGGTCTTCATTGAGAAGCAAAAGGGAGAAATTCTGGGTGTGGTGATTGTAGAGTCTGGATGGGGATCCATCTTGCCTACAGTTATCATTGCCAATATGATGCATGGAGGACCAGCTGAGAAGTCTGGAAAGCTGAATATAGGAGACCAGATCATGTCAATCAATGGAACTAGCTTGGTTGGCCTACCGCTGTCCACATGCCAGAGTATCATAAAGGTACAGAAAAGGCAATGAAGTTGAAAAAAGGTCCTGAGCACACTTACATAAATAGTGGGGATCAAGGGTACCAGCTCTTTGGCAGCAGAGAAAGAGATGATGTTTGAGTACAGGAGTCGATTTGTATTCACTCTACTTAATGGGGTGTGTGTGTGTGTGTTGTCTTCACGCCCAACAGCAGACCAATGGATCATAGGAAAAGCATGCTGGATCAGGCCAAAGGCCCATCTAGTCCACTGTATTGTTTTTTGTAGAAACCCAGCATTTGTCTTTGGATAGCCCACAAGCAGGAGATGAAGATGTATCCCTCTTTCATTGTTGCTTCCCTGCAGTTGTCCTAAAAGTAGCATATAACCATTATGGAATCCCATATCTGCAATTGGTAATGGACTACATCTTAGTTATGTTGTTTGAGATCAGTGATTTTCAACCATTTTTCATCTTATGGCACTAAACTTGCTAAAATGGTCAAGGCATACCATCATTTTTTGATAATTGATAAGGCAAACCACACTGGCCCACACATTCCTCAGTGCCTCAACTAATAAATAACCCTCTCCCAAACTCCTGCGGCACACCTACAGACCATCCATGGCACACCAGTGTGCAGCAACACAGTGATTGCAAATTACTGCTCTAGATCAGGGGTGCCCAAACCCCAGCCCTGGGGCCACTTGTGGCCCTCGAGGCCTCTCAATGTGGCCCTCAGGGAGCCCCCAGTCTCCAATGAGCCTCTGACCCTCTGGAGATTTGTTGGAGCCCTCACTGGCCTGACGCAACTGCTCTCAGTGTGAGGGCAACTGTTTGACCTCTCGCGTGAGCTGTGGGATCAAGGCTTCCTCCATTGCTTGCTGTTTCATGTCTGTGATGCAGTAGCGGCAGCAAAGGAAAGGACAGCCTTGCTTTGTGCAAGGCCTTGAGCTATTGCAAGACCATCATTCATTCTTATAAGTTCATCTTTAATATATTCATTTATGTAAACTTATGTAAATTTATTCAAATTTTAAATGTAAATTAATTCTTCCCCCCCCCCGGCCCTGACACTGTGTCAGAGAGATGATGTGGCCCTCCTGCCAAAAACTTTGGACACCCCTGCTCTAGATCATGGTCTGTGGCTATTGTAGTGTTGTTCCTTTTACAGTTCTCGTTTTTGGTTATGATTAACTATCCTATCACTCTTCTCCTAAATTCTTAATTTTTTTTAGCCTAATTGCAGCTTTGCTATTTCCCTTCTTCCTTTTATTGCCCTGCTTCCAAATGTAGAGGCCCAATTTAGATTTGAAAACTCCTGCCCTCACTTTTTATATCTCGAGGAGAAATACAGCTGCTATCTTGTTGTTATAGAGACCCCGCAGTCTCTCACATGCAGTGTCCTGCTTTCATTGCAGCATCTGTCGGTTGTCATGGGGACTGCTTGAAGTCCCTAACAGTCCCGCAGAAGATTTTGGGCACCTGAATGTGTAAACTTATCTGAAGCTTTGTGTGTTTACTTCTGAACTGTGTATATGCAGGTGCAGCAAGATTCAAAGTCGCAAACTAGACACTTCATTATGCTGCTGAAATGGATTCTGTGATTTCCAAGAATGGTGGCTGTTAACAAAAAGTGTTAGATGTTTTGTGTGAAATAAGAGAACACAGTGAAATTATTATTGTTGAATTCTACTTGTGATCTGCCTTTCACTGATGTTCATTTAGCAATAGTCTGTTATATCTCTGTATATCTATGTATCTCTGTTACATTCATTCTAACATACAATAATGATAGTAAGAGTATAGGCTGCAATCTTACAGCCCAATCCTGAGCTGCCTGGTGCGCGGGACTGTAGCGGCGCTGAAAATGGCTGCCGCTGCATCTAGCATGCCTCAGGCAGCTGCTGCCACCTCCTCGGAGGAAGGGGACTTTTGTCACCTTTCCCTGGGTTAAGCAAGTAGCCCCGCAATGGTGCTACTCAATTCCACAATGACCCAAGGGTCGATGCAGAATACAGAGCCTCCATGTTGGGTGGTCGGTCCAACACAGAGGCTCAGGATCCGGTCCTGCCTCCCTCTCCTGGAATGCCTCCTCCCAAACCTCCACCTCCCCTGGCCCCAGAACACCTCCTTCCCACCTTGCTCCAACCTACGAGTACTTTTCCGCTACCCAGCGTTCTGCGTGATTGCCAAGCAGCAGACCTCTGGTTCTCCACCAGCGCTAGCCTGGTGCCAGCCAGCAACGTTTGTGACAGTGCGCACCGGCGGTGAGCCAGAACACACTGTATAGGATTGGACCCTTAGTCATTTACAAGGTCTCAGTTCCCCTGAAAGCCAGTGACATTTGTGAATTTGAGTATAGTAGCATTGTATCCTTGCTATTCAAAGTATGGTATTCTGGGCACAATCCTAACCAACTTTCCAGCACTGAGTAAGGGCAATGCAGCTCTGAGGTTAGGGAACAAACATTACCTTACCTTGAGGAGGCCTCCATAACTGTTCCAACTGCAGGATGCAGCACAAACCCCACTGACACAGCTATGCCTGTGCTGGAAAGTTGTTTAGGATTGTTCCGTCTGTTGGCTAGTGGCAAATTTCCTTTTTGAGATACAGAGCTTGAATGTGTAGTGGTAGCTCAATTCCAAGTGGTTAGGAAGGATGCAGGTTTTCTAGCCATATTTTGTACCAGCTTCTAGCCTAGGTTTGGCATTGAAATGAACTTGGTTGCTTTTGTGGATGACCTGTGATGGAACGGAGACAGAGAGATTATGATTCAACTAGATCGTCAAATGGCTTTTGATTACATTGAACATGCTATTCTTCTGGGCTTTCTGGCCAGGTTGGGAATTAAGAGCACTATTGCTTCAATGGTTCTGCCCCTACCTTGCTGGCAGGTTTCAGAAAGTGGTTGATCTATGGTCGAATCCTAACAAAGGTTTACGGCTGGTAGAATGTGCTGAGTTGTTCAAGGTATAAAGATGTGTTAGATACAATATACAGTTCAACCCTTACAGGAATGTAGCTTCTAAATATCTGTAAATAAAATAAGTTTGTCAGTGTTTTATAACAAGAACTGATACTATCTATCTGTCTTTTTTTTAAAAAAAAAAATGAGTAAATAGAACAAAAAGGGTGCTTGCTAGTAGCACAACTGGTCTTTTTTGGATTCTTTGTGGAATAGACACACATATACACAACACTTTGGGACTGCTTTTCCTCACTAACAAGGCTAATGGACAGACATATGGTGCACAGATGATGTTTGAGACTGAATTTGGGGCTATAAATAAAACCCAACCACCCAAAAGTAGAAGCGATAAAGTGGAATGAAAATGTCTTCAGGCCTGATGTTTCTTTGCCTGCCAGATGGCTGCAGAATGGCCTTTTCTCATGATAGGGTTGTATTTTTATTTGCTGTGTTTGCTTCCCACATCCACATGCATGCTGGCTTCTTGGCAGCCTCCTTGCCTGATTAACAAGCTAGCTGAGCACGAGTATATTTGGAGGCAAGAAGAGAGAAAACACTTTGACATTTGCTGCTCTCCGGGGTTCATTTCATAAACAACCCCTTGTGAGTATTGAGAGGTAGGTCAGGATGCTGGATGCAGGAGAACTAAGCCCTAAAAGGAAAATGCTCGGCACCTGAATAGATCTAGGAATACAGGCAGTCACTTCAGTTGAATGTGTTTTTCTTGTTTTTGCAAAAGGTCAATATAAAGATCCTTTTTGCACTTTCCATACTTGCTAGAATGGAAATGTTGCATTTAGCTATGTCATGTTTAAAAAGTTGGGTCACTGGTTTTAAAAGTTGGGTCACTGGTTTTAAGTAAGTTGTAATGGTCCAAAGTATGATAGCCTGAAATTGTCATAAAGTCCACATTTGTCCTAGGTGAAGGGGGGTCAGGCTGTATTAACAGCAACCCACCTAGTTCCTCATACATTGTCACTCCATCCTTCTTGGCTTTCACTACATTTCCTGCAGATAGAAAAGCATTGTTACTATTCCCTTCCTGTGTTTATGTCCAACCACCTTTTTATAGGACTTAAAATTCTCTCTACTGTATTGTGTTAAAGGGTTTGAAAAACCAAGCCAGGGTTAAACTGAACATAGTGAGATGTCCTCCTGTAACGACTGTCCTCATCAGAAGACCAGACCTCAGATATCAGCTAGGCTTCAGTGTACAGAATGGCATTGTAAGTAGTACTTGGTACCCTTGAATTTTGGGGCTGGGAGAGGCACTCCTGTCTCCACAGACTTTTTCTGGAATAAAACAACTGATTTCAAAGGCAGTTAGCACTTACATACTTGTATATAGGATAACAGTCAAAACACCTACACAGACCTACACAATAGGTCAAGACAATACTGAGGACCCGGTGTAAATCTTTATAAGCTTATAATAAATAACATCTGGAATTAATCTGTGGAAACATGTGATTAATGTGATTGAGATGTCATTATGACTCACGAAGTTCGAGTTAATGGGTGTTCGACTGTTGTATGTGAGGGGCTGGGAATATACAAGAAGAATGCAAAAGTCATGTTGAAGCAGTTTGTGATTAGGTAAATGTGATCCCTGGTATTGAAAAGAGGTGCCAAGAATAATTCCTGATTATGATATGGAATTGATACATGGTTCCTGAACAAAAAGAAAAATCTGCAAATGTGTCCTATTTAAGATGCGTTCTTGTGTTTCAGCATCTCCAGTGGTATCATATAACTTTGTTATATGCTACAAGCTTTGCCTAAATTGCTTTTTTTCAATTTCTGTTATATCTAGTTCTGCTCAGAAATTTGCTTTCTGTGGATAACAAGCTCATGGGGGACTTAAGCAAGACTCTGCTAACTGTGCCCCCTTCCACTACTGTACAGGCTAAACACACATACAGCCCTCCCTGGGGCCCTTGTACATCTGCAGAGGCAAATCCTGAGTGCAAGAAGAATTTCTCCCCACAATTGAAAACCCTGGAAACTCTCCTCATGTTCACCATTTGCTCCTATAGGTTAATGTTGAATGCAAGGAGGGGTGTGTGTGAGGTTAGCCAGTGAGCTGGTGCAATAAGCCATGGCGGGTGTTCCATGTGTGGTGAGAGCTATCCCTCTTACCTGTCAATGCAGATGATACAATGTATGGGTCTTGTGGTCTGTACCAACATCTGCTTGGAGAACCAGCTCACACAATCTCTGCCCCACCCTTTTAAAAGGGGAAAGATCTCACAAACAGGGCCTCCACACTGTTGGACTTCAGCATGCTCACCTTCATGTTATATTACTTGCTTACCAAATAGGAGGTGAATGTTCCTGAACTATTTTCCGTTGACTGTGTGAATTACCTTCATTATTGCATTTGGAGGTGAAGACTATGTGTGATACTTCATTGGCAATAGACATTCCATGCATGCAATGTAATGTAGCAGGTAAAAGAGAATTAGACACCTATGAAAAAATCCTGAAGTCTGCCTGAAATACAGTATCTACAATGTTGCCATTTCCACACCAAGCACTGTATGTGGTCTTTATTTGACATGTGGTCTTTGGTTTTCCAGATCTGTAGCCTTATGCGAGGAGGGATTGCAGAACGAGGAGGAGTACGAGTCGGCCACCGAATTATTGAAATAAATGGGCAAAGTGTTGTAGCAACACCTCATGAAAAGATTGTTCACATCCTCTCCAATGCTGTTGGTGAGGTAGGAGCTGAAACAACTCAGTTTTTGGTTCATTGTCTTTGTTGTCATCAACCAAATGAAAGTACTGGCAAATGAGGGTGGCCTGGCCCTTTCTGGAATGTGTGATATTGTTTTTATTGAGACTAGCGCCTCCTCAGGAAAGGTGATGAATGGTCACACTTGTAGCTGTGTAAGCATTTGTCACATATTCATTCTGCTTTTCCTCCAAGTCGCCCAGGGCATTTGTTCATGTAGTCAGCTCATCCTCATGTGAATTTCATGAAGTAAGAGGCACTAGCCCAGCGGTTTTCAAACTCTCTAGGAGGGTTTGAACCACTCTAAGTCATTGCGGGGGTGGGAGGAGGGGGCGGGGGAAGGCAGAGACACGATCCCCAGGATTGCGCTGGTCAGGGGGCTTCAGGGGCTTGGCTGTACTTACCAGAGCCTCCTGCAGCCTCCCGGGGGTATGGGGAGCCCTGCACGACCATCTGCAGGGCTCTCCAATGCTTTAGAAGTGAAAGTGGAGCGACTGCACCCATCTCCGCTAAACCGGAAGTGGAGCACGATTGCTCCACTTTCACTTTTGAAGCATCAGGGAGCCCTACAGGTAGTCATGCAGGGCTCTCCGCATCCCCGGGAGGCTGCAGGAAGCTCTGGTAAGTACAGCCAAGCCCCTGAAGCCCCTTGACCAGCGCAATCCTGGGGATCGCATCACTGACTCCTCCCTGCCTCCTGGCTGCCCCTACCCCTTAAGGGGAAAGAGGTCAGGGCCCTCAGGCTGGAACATCAAGACGCCCCAGTTTGAAAAGCCCTGAACTAGCAGATAATAACTTCACCAAGGCAACCCACATGAGCTTTGGCCTTGAGCCTGAATTTGAACCAAAGTTGGTTCAAATCAGTGTCACTGCCACCATTTTTATCTTTTGCAGGGTTGTAATTTAAGGTTCTCTGGAAGATGAGGGAAAGAGAAAGAGAGGAAGATAAAAAAGAATAGTCATTTTGCAAACTATAAACGATAAATAACAATGAGTTCCATGTTGCAGACTGAGGTTAAAGGTCAGCCCCACATTGGGAAAGGTTTAAAACTATAGCCTTATACCACACTGTCTTTCATTTGGGTGATCTTGGCATCTACTTATATTTTGTGCAACCCAGTCCAATGCATGCTTACTCACAAGCAAGTCCTGCTGAGTTCCTTGAGATTTTTCTACTGTGAAGGGGGTTGCAGCCTTTGCACAAGTGTGAAAACACATTCAAGTAATGTCCCCTTGGTGGCTTCCTTTCCCCTTTTGTTGAACATCCCCCTTACACACCAAGATAAAATGTACAGCTTCTCTTTTTTTTACAATAATTACTATTTTCTGAAAAGCATAGGAGGATCCGACCTGATTATTATTTGTTTATACTTTCTTTCTTCCAGATTCATATGAAGACCATGCCAGCTGCCATGTATAGGCTCTTGACTGCACAGGAACAACCAGTTTACATCTGAAGCTCTCCTTTCCAGTGTGCATGGAGGACATTTTTTCCTCATTAGTGGTTGTGTTTTCTTGTGCTGCATTTTGGTGTCAGCAGCAACATCTCTCTCTCTCTCTCTCTCTTTCTCTTCCCCAACCTTTTAACGTTCTGCTGTGTACTAGATGACATTTTTGGTTGCTTTTTACTGTTGGTTAAAGTATATGGTTACCTTTTGCTATTAGAGTTTTGTGTAATTCTTCACAGAACAGAAAAATAATAACCAAGTTTTCTTTCTTTCTCTCTCCCCCCTCACTGACTCACTCATTCTCTCTCTCTCTCTCACTCACTCACTCACACACACACACACCCCTTGTCCAAGCTATTTCATTTTATGCTTCTGTGCCTGTGAGAGAGAAGACACAAGTACCTTGAACAGAAATAAATTAGAACGCTCTTTTTACCAAATAGGTCAAACCATAGGATGAAATTCTCCTCTTGGAGTGGTGTAAGGAATGTTGACCTTTTTTTCCTGTAAAGTAGCTGTGCTGCGTATGTTAGGAAAGCACCAAGATGCTAATTTTCCCCCAAGGAAACGTTTTATGTTTGAAAAAGGAAACATATAGTGTAATCCTATGCATACCTCCTTGAAAGTAAGCCCCATTGAATTTGGTATGACTTACTCCCAGGTAAGTCTGTTTAGGATTGCAGCCTTAATCTCTTTTAGAGGAGTAATGCTTTCCTAATGTACTTCAGCACCTGTATAACAGGAGAATGTTGCCTCAGAGATGATGTTTATCCCATGCTGAAAATCCTCTGGGACTAACGTTCACATTGCCTATGGGAGATATGCTCCCTAGGATGTAAGCCTTTCTCTCCTTTTCCCAGAAGACCTTTATTTTTTAGGTGCAGCATGATTTTTGCAAATGGCTTTTCTATTCCCTACTTTCTTTCTATGGTTGAGTGATGATATTCTAAATACCCAACGGGGGAGGGGGAGAGTGTGCTGTCAGATCTTGACTTTCTAAGCTTTTTCATTTTCTGTATGTGTAAGTATGTACATGTTCGTGGGCTGATTGGTCGTCACGTTTTAAAACTGTATGCTTGATATTTATGATTTTTTTCCCCTAAAAATTCTGCATACAGTTCTAAATTCTTTTGTTATCCTGAGCCGGTTTACTTTTAACATATCTTTGGTCCAAAAGTTTTTATTTCATTTTTTTAAAAAGACTATTCTCTTTAATTTTGGACCACAGCATTAATGGAATAGTGGAAGGGTATAAATTTAATTTATTTTGTAATATATATATATAAATATATGTAAAGTTGATCCCACACATGGGGTGCTAAAAGGGTATGTTCACTTACTGTAGATGCTTGTGCAATGAAAAAGAGTGTTCCAAAATGTTTTGGTCATGGTATTTAAAATAAAGGAGGTCAGTCAACGGTAGTATTTTGTAGCAAAAGTTTAAGTTCTATGGAAAAGTATAAGTTCAATACATTTGTTGCGGTATAAGCCTTTTTGAAATAGAGCTCACAAAAGCTTCGTTGCAACACTGTTTTAAAAGTGTGCCAGGATCCTTGGTTGGTTTTGCTACTGCAAACTAATTCAGGGTGCAATCCTAACTTGCCCTGGAACTGGCAGGCCAACAGGCCTACGCTGCATCCAGTGTAAGGTGGGTTGGGGCTGGAGCGCAACTCAGAGTAAGGAGATTTTTATTCCCCTTACCCCAAGAAATGCCCCACACAGCCCTATGGGGCTACTGAGATCTGGGCCCGCGATTGCACGGTTGCAAATGTGAGCAACCTGTGTAAGTTACTATCTGACCTGGGCTGCTGCTTCAGGTCCCATCCCCCCACTCAGACCCAATCTGCCACCTGGAATGCCTTCCCCCTGCCCACAAATGCCCCCTCCCCACCCCCAGTCCACTCTCCCACCATCCTCTTCCACCCCGTGCTGGTCTGCCCAGGCCGGCACATACCACATTTGGGTGCCGCACCAACTCCACGAGGCCAACGCATGGATGTGCTCTGGCCTATGCTCCTCACGAGTCATTGCGACCAGGATGGCCAGGAGCCAGCACAACAGACTTGGGGAATAGGCTTGCACTATCAGCTGCCCTTCTGGTTTGCCTAATGTTTGTGTTGTGGAAAAGGAAATACAAAATAATATTTTGTTCACAGACAATTCATTGTTCAGGACAGCACTGATGTATTGGGAAAGATTGGAATGTCTGCATTTTGCATGAATATTCACACATATACGTATAATGGTGTACTCCTGGGATTCAGTGCCCTGCATGGGTGTTTTCTGTGGATACATCAGGGTAGCCCACGAGGCTTTTTGGTGGCCCTCAAAAACCCACCACAACCACCAACCACATCTCCTCCCACTTCCGCAGTTTTTTTATTTCCCTGCCACGCCATTCCAGCTTCTTCCTTGGACAGCTCTTTGGAGAAGAAGAAGCCAGAATGGTGCAGCTGGGAGATTGAAAAGTGCTGCCACACCAACCTCCATGTCCACCTCCTGCTGTCTACGCCTGCTGAGGAACTTCAGCAGCTCAGACCCCAGAAGTAATTGGTGGTGACATAATCACACCAATTACTTCCATGTCTGCACACTCGGGAGGTGATGCCAGGGTTGTGTGCCCTTCCCAGCTATTGGAAGTTAGACCACCCTGCCCTACATGAAACAGAAGCTCTGGGAGGGAGAACAGCTGGTGCTATGATGAAACATTCAATCACTTAAAGTGACAACATAACTTTGGAATAGTGGGGAGACTAGCATATTAACTCTCTTTCTTTGTTCACAAAAGAGCTGTACTTAATTATGTTCCATGAGCCTATGTAGCTGTTGTAGTGAAAAGGCATGTTTGGTAAAAAAAAAAACTGTAGCAAGCCAAGATGGTCCTGTGCAGTTAGGTGTAGCTAAGCTAGTGAAATCAGGGTCCAGTCTTATCCAACTTTGCAGCACTGATGCAGCCATGCCAATGAGATGTGTGCTGCATCTTGTGGTGGGAAGGCAGTCATAGAGGCCTGCTTAACTAAGGGAAAGTTTGTTACCTTAGACCTGCATTGCAGCTGTATCAGTGCTGGAAAGTTTAATAGGATTGGGCGCCCTCAGTTTGTCTAATTCTGCACAGGATCAGGCTGTACTTGCTTAAACTGGCTGCAAGTTGGGGCTCAGTGAATAGTCCTGCTGTAGTTGTAGAGAAGCTTAAGAAGAGTAAGGCATGGTAAGCAAACTGGGTGAGAGACAATGGGAGCTCCAGGAAAGGGATATTACATTTATAAATATATATAATAAATAAAGTTTATAAAGTTTGTTATACATTCTCAAAATTATACATAAGCAAAATTTGTATGCGCAACCTCCTGATTGTATGCGCAACCTCCTGATTTTAGAAATGGGTTATGTCAGAATGCCAGATGCAAGGGAGGGCACCAGGATGAGGTCTCTTGTTATCTGGTGTGCTCCCTGGGGCATTTGGTGTGCCGCTGTGAGACACAGGAAGCTGGACTAGATGGGCCTATGGCCTGATCCAGTGGGGCTGTTCTTATGTTCAAAACAAAATGAAATTGATTTCTTTTAGCACTTATGTTCTTCAGCTTAATTAAATCAGCTGTTTTCCAAATTGTTTCGCAACTAACTGTTTTATAGATGTAGTGAGACGCATATGAACAAAGTGGACACCTTTTGTTCTGAGGATTCAAAAGCCAGAAAAATGCAGAGACACATATACCAAGTGGATTTTATATGTGTCTTTTACATCGTTTCTACATGGATTAAGGGCAGTAAGCAAGGGTTGAATTTTTACTTCTAAAATAGAGGGCAGGAGAAGAGTGTGTGTGTGGGGAATTCCCCTTGGTACTAAGAATACTGCAGTGACACATACAATGACCTACTACTACTACTACTAGGAACTCAATTTGTTTGCTGTAAAAACCCAGCAGAATTAATCTATTTTTCTCAAGGAAATGGGATTCCAAACTGTGAAATAGACTCAAATTTCAAAGAGAATAGCATTAGCATTAGTACTAGCATCAGTATTAGTAAATACTGATAGTGTGTTAGTAATCTGAAGGCACCTAGATTAAATACAAAAAGAGAGAATAGTATTTGTCATACTATTGTAATAGTATGTTGCCACTTCGGGCAATATAACTTTTTTCCTGTGTACTTTTCAAAGTTTTCCCCTGTCTGTCTGTCTGTCTGTGTCTGTCTGTCTGTGTGTGTGTCTCTCTCTGTGTTTTTGTGTATTTTCTTCCAGGACTGGCCCAAGACCTCCTGATACCTGAGGCAACATGTCAGATGCTGCGCCACCCTTACTTGGTAGTCTGCCAGCCTCTGCTCTGCCCAATTCCTGGATGGAAAAGGGGGACGGAGTGAAGTAGAACTATGGAGGAGAGGGGAATAGTGGGCTAGAGTGCCAGAGGTTCTCTAACCCACCACTTTCTTCCTTCACACTTCCTCTTTTGCTCTATCCCATTCCTCATTTTCCAAGTGGGAGGAAGAGGAGGAACAGTAGAGAAGACTGACAGGAGCACACCCTCACCAATCTGTTGCCTGATGCAACTGTCTCAGTTGGTCTCATTAATGGGCCTGCCTGGTGCCTTCCCTCCTGATTCCCAGCTACCTAGATTGAGAGCAACCAGTAAATGCCATTCTTTAATGACCGACATCAACCATAAAGACCACATGAACAATTCTTTCAGAAATTTCCAAATACATATATATTGGAACAATTGTAGATACAATATGCGGTATATCTAATTGAATAACACGTGGCATATTTCACCAGTTCTTCCTACCAGCCTGTTGCATTTTCTTTCATTTAAAGGCATCATCCTTCTTCAAGTTCGTTCCCTTTCTTTTCACCAAGACCATGCTCCACCTTGTTCTAAGTCCACTTTTTATGCAGAGCAGTTTTCCCAGACATTGCTTGAATGAAAAGCTCATGTTGAGAGTCCAGCTATGCTTAGTAGAGGTAACTCCCAGATCGAATTTACTTCTATTTTAGGTTTACACAAGATATTTCAGACTTCAATGAGAGTTAGACCCAAGGCATTAGGTTACCAATGGGAATAAGGTGGATAGATTTTTTAAAAAATCAGATACTTGTGAAAACTTGAACATGTCCATAACTTGAGGACATGTCTGTAATTTGGATCACCGTTAATATTTTTCAGACTATATGTTAGAGACAAATAAGCTGTGTCTTAAATCGCTTCTCTGGCCTGCCATTATTCCTTATCATAACATGTTTGCACATTGGTTCAGAAACCTGGGAGAACTATAGTCCTTCTACCCACTGTTGCATGGGGAGGAACACTAACGTGCACCAGGCCAGTTCCCATGGTTGAAGTAGCTGGGAAAAGTCACAACCACAGATATCGTTGCCGTCTGTCTACATACAACCCAGTTCTTCATACAGAAGTTTGTCCATTTAGCTGTGTGGCTGCAGCTTGCATATGTGGGAATCTGACTTGTGAACTGCCTTCCTGAGAATATCCACAAAGCTAGTTTTGTAACTGGTCCTAGGCGTTAACTTGGGAACATTTATTTGACTGAAAGGTGAGAAAGGGAACATGGACTAAAAGCTGAGAAAATTTGAGTGTTAAATTGATCTTAGATAAGTAGTTATTAATGTAGGAAATTGACATTATTTTTGGATTCTACACTCCTTGTAGTTTGCAAACATCCAGCAAGGATGATATGGCCCTCTTTATTCAATTTTCCATGTTTATGATAAGGTTGAAATTACCTCTTGGATTACCATTTTTCCAGTAAATGTTTGAATCACATTATAATTTGCAGTATGCTTTGGGATGTCCCAGGTGCAAGCTTTTGGGGGTGGGGAAGGGGGCTTCTTTGTACTTCCAGGAATAAAAAGAAATTTTGCCTGAAGATGGCAAGTGTGTTCATATATATAGAGAGAGAGACAAGCACAGTACTAAATAAGGAATATGAAGTTGTATTATTGTTCTGTAAAGAGGGTGAATAGAAATTATTGAAAGCATTGGGAGAAGTATAGTATTGTATTTGTAACAATATTGTTCTTTGTAAACACTTTATGTGATGAGCTCTATATATAAATATATATATACAGTATATATATAAAAAATGTGTATATATATAAAAACATGAGCCTGGAATGTTGACACTGCACATCTACTGAATGTAATTTTTCAGACTTGTGTCACAGGTCTCTGCCCCCCCTCCCCTTCTCTGTAGTGCAGCTACAGTGATTTGGGGAATCTGAAATTTTTTATTTATTTATTTTTGTTGTGATGTATTTATGTGTGTGACATTCTTTTATTCAACAGAGCGCTAATGTCTGTAAGATTTGCAACAATAAAAAAGAAACATACAAAAAAGGCATTAGATATAGCCAAGGCTTTGTTAATGTTGATTTAGCAAGTTTTGATTCCTACTGATGTGACCATTTAGTAGAGGATTCCCATTCCCAGTCTTCCACCATTCCATAGATCAACACCTCTATGCTGGTGGACAGTGAAATTCCAGATCTGAATCCCTTTTGACCGAAGGCTGTAATTAGTGACTTCATAATTAGTGACTTCCACTAGTTTAACTAGTTAAACTACAACCTTACAGTATTCATAAAACCTATGAGCTCATTGTTCAGTAATTGCTGGTCTTCGTCTGATTCACCTTTTATTTCAGCTCTTGCATCTGCAGACATTAAAAGTATATTTTTGCCTTTAGAGCAGTGCTTACCAAATGTTTTAGCACCAGGACCCACTTTTTAAAACAAATCTATCATGACCCATGTCTCTCTTTCATGAGACAAAAAGAAATCTAGAAAGAAAAATATTTTTATTATTAATAATATAGTATCTTATTATAATTAATATATTGTCTTTGGGGTCTGAGGCTGCCAGCTTTACTTGTAGTATGCATGGGTAGACATTTGCTAGCCTGTCCCTAGCAATGGACTGTTCCCTCAAATATTTACCGTCATTCTAGTGTACCCAGAAGGCTGAACAAGACATGCTGTTAGGGACTTCCAGGCAAGACAGAAGGCTGAAATTGGGTTCACACGTGATCAATGGCATGCTCATTACTAGAGAAAATTAAAAAATGTGAACATTTTAATTTGTGGTATGAAGATTACTTCCTTCCTACCTAAACTGTTAGCATTCTAGCTATTGATGTTCTTCTGAAAACCAGCCAAGGGTACTTGCAAAGTTAAAAAGAAAAAAGTTCAGAAACTTTTCATGACCCCACAAAAAATCAACTTACGACCCACTGGTGAGTCCCAACCCACAGTTTGGGAAACAAGGCTTTAGAGCAAACAATTGGGAGCACTTGCAGGTGATACTACAGTAAGAACCTGAAGGAGTTGCTTGCAAGAGTTCTTTATTCATATGTCTTCATGCAAGCCAGGACAGCTGAACTAAGGTATTAAATGTGTTTCTTGTTGTGTAATTAATTACCCATATCTTCTGGGTAGGATGCTTGCAACCCACTCAATGATGCTACCATTAGGCCAGGGAGAGCTGTATGAGCTCTCCCACAGTCAGGTAGCCAAAGATTGCAACAAGTACCATAGTGGTCCTCCAGTGTTGATGGGAAAGATAGCTAGGCAAAGGGAAGTGTTTGGGGTCAGCATCACAATTCAGTCTGGTGCCATTCGTTTTGTACCTTACTGGGATATGTTGCTAGTTGGCAATGTGGATACACGTTAGGAGGCATGAATAAAACAGTGCTCAGCTTCTTGTGATAAAAACTACCCTATTACTCTACAACAACTAGCGTTCCATTTGTACACAAGTTAATGTAAATGTTATTTCTCATTTCACTAATGCTAGGAGGTTATCCTGTCCTCTGCTGAAAGCTACAGTCGTGTACATCTAGACATATAATCACCATTGTAACTGCAGCATCATTAATCAGTGAAACCAAGGGGTGAAGTGCTCTGAGCACCAACAGGATACAGAGCCATCTTCATATCAATTTAGCTGGAATATTCTAGGCCAGTGGTCTCCAAACTGCACTCTGAAAATCCCTTCTCCAGTGCAAACAGAGCTTACCATTCTGCTAGGGCAGTGTTTCTCAAACTGGGTCAGGACCCACTAGGTAGGTCACAAGCCCATTTCAATATTTTATTTTTAATATATTAGACATGATACTCCCATGGTATGTGACTGCATTTGGGAAAATGTTACAGATCTGTTCTTTTAACAAGCTACTATGTATAATCTTCTAACAATGATAGTCAGTGGGACTTACTCCTGGGTTGCAGCCCTGGATTGTTTAACAATGTTCTGGCTTGATGATGTCACTTCCAATCATGACATCACTTCTGGTGGGTCCTGACAGATTCTCATTCTAAAAAGTGGATCCTGGTGTTAAATGTGTGAGACCCACCATGGTAGGGAGCCTATCTTTGTTGCTGATCTTCCCTAAAGTTCACATTGGCACACCATGTCTGCCCTGAAATCCAGGCGCAGAGCATGCTGGGGTGACAGAAGCAACTAGCTAGTGCAAACAGCAAGCTCCATTCATGGAGAGGAGAGATTTTCACAGGCGCCTGATGTGACCTGTGGGCTGGGGTTTGGTGTTTGCTATTGTAGGAAGTCACCTAACGCAAAACTTGTTGGAATTCAAGCTTGGGTCATTCTTGCCCCTTAAGAAATAGCCAAAATAGACTCTCAGCAATCTGTGTTCCCTTGCTTTCATGTCTGCTAGCCCTATGCTGCTGCATAGTCCTAGGCTTCCATTACACATTTAGGAGGCTCTCCAAAGCAATCCGTCTCTGTCTGAGGGTAACCTTTGAGAGTAGCAATAACTATCATCTTATTTCAGAACAGAGTTGCAAATACTTGTCCAAACCCCCAGAAATTTTTATGTTTCTGAGAATGCACACTTGCATAGGGGCCACCCAATAGCTAACAGAAAGTAAACCCTACTACATTCCATAGAACTGTACTGAACGCCCTACAATTTTTGCTTATTTTTTCCTTATTTGGGAGTGCTGTTAATTGAAATAAGTATGCTAGCTCAACATAAAAAAGCAGCTAAGATATCCTCCTGAGGCACACAGCAGGGCAATCAGAGCAAGATGCATATTGCTTATATTAACTCCTGAGTTCAACCAGAACAATAAATCCAGCCCACTTGGCTGTCAAGATGGGCATGGGCCAGTGAATTGGGTATCTAAGGCACCTGAGAGGGGTAGATGGAACCAGATGCTCCTAAATCCTCCAGTCAGCTAACCCTGTGACCAGTCATTAACCAGAGTTTTTTTTCCCCAAGTTCATGCCTGCAGCTGGAGAGCTGTGATGCTCAAGACCACTATGAAAGCAGGCCATCTGACCAAGTGAGAGAGTGATTAGCGCCCTCTGCTGGGTGGCACTAGTAACTAGGGGTATGCTTTTACACTTGGAAATCACTGAACACTGTTGTTTAGGTAGATTACACCTTACCCAGATATCCAAAATCCTGTCTAATCTGAAATCCAGACATTTTTGTCCAAGACTTTTAAGTGCAAAAAGTGGCAAAGTGTACAACTGAGCAGGCAGCACATTGCAGACTGCAAAGGAGCATTTGTGAAGTGTTTTCTGCAGAGTGAACACTAAGTAGGAGCATATGGGGGGGGCAAATGCCCAAGGCACCACAACTGCAGGAACAGTGCCACCAGCCTGGCCCCCCACCGTCCCCCTTTCTTGACCTGAGGGGCAGCCCAGAATCATGCCCATGTGGCTGCAAGTTGCATCCACTATCAGCATGATTCTGCACTACTCTGAGCCATGCCGTTCTTCTCCCTTATAGAAGTTGAAAGTTGCAGCTCAGAGCAGCCACTCCCTACCTGATTCCTCATCACTCTGGGCTGTTATCTTTCCTCTCCTTGGAGGAATGGAAGGGGGGCAGCCCAGAGCAGCCAGGAATCACAAGGGGGATGATGATATAGCCGCAATTACTTCAGAATCAGGGGCCAGGGGTAGCAAAGTGGGACACAGCAAGCAGAGAAAAGCCCACAACCACCACTGCTCTTGTGCTCATTCTCACATACAGTGCAGTACAAGCTATACGTCCTAGTCTCTTCTTTGTGGTGTTTACCTGTACAGGCAGTGTTGAAAAATGTCAGAAGCCAGCAAATACTGAAAAGAGCAAGAGGAAGCATTTTCATATTTATGCAATTATTCCCAAATCTAGACACCTTCCCATCCAAAACTATCCAGATAAGTGATATTCAACCTGTAGTTGGAATTGCAACAAATATTTCTGAATTCAGTGTTCCAGGTATTCAGAAGTAATTCCTACTAATCGGAGTCCCAGATGAATAAAATGAAGCTTATTCCTTGATTTGGCTGTTTGAGAAAGGAAACAAACATCTCTTAGACAGCTGGGCAGCCAGGATGGTGGGGACAGAGAAGTCTGGTTATCCTTATTGGTGTTGCCACTGTTTTGGCAAGGGTCAGGCAATGGAGTAAGAACAAACCCTGAAAGTGGTGCCCACATTTATGAGATCCTGAAGCAGGCATGGACTGTTGCCAGCCTTGTCATATGGGACCCAATATTTTAGATTAATAGGGTAATGTTACCCATTTTGGGGGTATATGAGGTGTAAAAAAATTGTTAGATAATAGATTCTGGCTGAGTGGTCTGTGTGCTTTGTCTAAGTTCTACTGCAGAAGAATCAGATACAGGTTTTTTTTTTGGGGGGGGGAATAGTCTGGCAGGAACATGGAACATAGGAAAAGGACATTGGTGTAATTAGCTGTAGAAACACCACATCTACTACAGCACCCTCTACTGAGGGAAGAGGAGGAAGATGGCAATCAACCCTTGTTATGAGCTTCCCAGTCCCACCCCACAATCTAGCACACAGATGCTTTGTTGAGCACCGGCACCATGAAAAAACCAGGAGGCAATGGTACAGGTCGCATGTCTCTGCCAAGCAGGTAGCAGAGCTGCTGCTGTTTTAAAGTGGGAGAGGTGTGAACAAACCAAGCCAGCAAGGGAAAGAATGTGAAGGCATCACTTTTCACTCAAAGTATGGAGAAAGATAAGGGAGGTATCAACCCTGAGACAGACACTGGCAGCTTGGGCAGCAGCATAGAGGTGGGGTAGAGAATTTACAGACGGCACAAGACACTCCCTTCCGAACGTATTCTACACAGCCACGTTGCTATCATGCAGCCTGAAGGGTTTTCCTCCAGACCCCTGTGCTAAGCAGCACTGTGGTGAAGGGGAACTCCAAGAACATACACACACATACCTAATATGGGGGAAGAGACTGAGGGAACTTAGATGTGCATCTTTCAGAAGCACATGACACTGAAGTTGCCCCACTGTTCCACCTGCAATTACACCAAAGGGCAGTGACAACACACAAGTCCCTGTTGGAAGCCAGGCAGTAGAAAACCGACGCGCCCAAGAAGTTATCAATCTGGAAGCATTTCTGCCAGTGGGCATGCACTGCAAGAAGGAGTTAAGCGTGGGTAGGGCTTGGGCCACCTCACCAATATTACTGGGCTCAGGCACCTGAAGACCCCAGCACAGGGCACTGTAGGCACCATAAATGCTAAGTGGCCTCCACAGGTCAAGGGCCAGCAGAAGGCGAGCACAGACTCGGGGCGATAAAGGGGCAAGTGGTAAGAGGTAGGAGGCAGAAGGCGCTAGTTTCCCAACCCCAGCACAACTGCAGGCCACTCTGAAGGAACCTGGAGTGGAAAAAGAGGCCTTCTGCAAACGTAAAAACACCATGATCACTCATGGCCTTCAGAGGGATGATAGCCCTGGATGACCAGCCATTCTCCTGGGTGGAAAATGCTGGCTTCCATTGATTCATAGCATTTGTGGCCCCAACATTCCCTGGAGCAATTCTGCACTTAGGAGTTGCCACCTTTAAAAAAAATGTAAAGTTAACAAATGAACACAAACCAACATTCATGCGGCACCATTGAAAAAATTATCCATATACAGTTCTATATCTGCAGATAACCCATCTGAAGCATTGGCAGAGCAGACAGAGATGCAACACCAATAACTGAGTCAGTATTCTGTGCATAACTGCAAAACTAGAAGGAAGCCAGGCTCACCTCATCACTGAAGGGCACATTGTGAGAGGAGTTTTTTTTATTTTGTTAAACATCCATTTTTACTCTAATATGGGTGTGTGTGACAATATAATGTTTTTGCCTATCTATTTATGCAGTTGCATAGCTAGGTTTCAGGATATGCTTCTCTCGTAAAGGAAGCGTAATTGCACTGATAACAAAAAAGGCAATGCTGTTGTACAGCAGAACAACAAACCTCTCTTCATTCTTGCAATGTCAATCCACAGACAATGGCTATTTGCTTTTAAAGGGGACTCTCCCCAACCATCAACTGTAGAGATTCATCACAAAGGAACCCACAAAAACTGGAGGCGTAAAGCACTTACTGTATAATATAACTTTGAGAATAAATTTCTTCCTCAAACATAATTGTGCACATAACCCCTTTCTTTCTCACATTCCCCCAAAAGTGCTTCTCAAATGCACTAATTGCACCTGAATATTCTTATTTTAAAGACAGCTTTGAAACCAAAAAACATTGAGGTTTTCATACAGTAAACTTCCTCCAAGAGCCTCCTCAATTATTGTTTCCAAAAGCAGCATTAATTATGAAACACATATCAATGATTGTCCCATCAACTTGCATTTCTACCAAATTTTCATAGCCTGCTCAGTTTCTCTGAAGGAGGGTCTCAAATACAGGCACTCAGAGTACTGTTTCCCGCACAACTCCAATGAGACTATGAGGCCTTTCATGCTCTGTCCGCTGAGTTCTTCTCTCTAGGAGCCGGTTTTCAGCTGTAGTGAATGTACTCACGTCCCCACAGCTCTCCAAATGAAGGAGTCCTGGGTGCTTTCTAAAAGGCAGAGTATGTGCCCTTGATGTCGACGGATGAGCAGGAGTCATTACCTTCAGAAAAGGAATAGAAAAGTTACCAGTGAGAAAAATTTTCACGATGTAACATGGTTTATAGACAGATAATGCATTATTAAGATTGATTCACTACAAAAATAAGGATTTTAACCTTGTTGATGCATTTAATACGTACTGCATCTCTCCCCTTCCATACCAGCCGTGGGGGGACAGAGAAAGAGGATGACCCCAGTCCTCTTGCCAGAACTTCCACCAGTGTGTACCGCTTCACCAGCAAGTGCCCAAAGGGACACAGACAGAAGAGGCTTGGTTTTGGCCCATTCTCTCCCATCCCTTACAACTTGTTAGCTTCACACCCAAAACTCATCTGCTTTTAGTTATTTTTGAAGTATGTTTCAGCTGCAGTAGTTCTGAATACACACCACCATTACTCCCATATATAGTTAGTATATGCTTATGCTAATTGCTGTCTCAACCTAGCTATAGGAACGAGAGCTGAACATTTGGTTGTGTTTTTTTTAATCAAGAAGTGACAAATTATTAAAATAAAAGTTTCCCTAGACTCATTATTGCTCACCATTCTCCTACCCTTTCCAGCTCTGATGTGTGTGTATGTTGGGGGGGGGGGATATAAAATAAACCAAAACTGGTGAACTCTAAGCTCGAGCAAAGATCAAGCTATCTGTAATTTTAACAGGATTTCTCCATCATCATGCGCAGTTGCTAGAATGAAAGGGCCCCAAACTATCTTGTTTGAACAATTGTTCTTTTCCCAGAACAAAGCGGACAAAGGAACTGCAATTCAAGTTAAAGGTCGTATTTTGGACTGTGCTGCTATTTCCAAAATACAGCTGCATCCTGGAAGCTGAAGATGTCACTTAAACCAAGTTTAGTTATGACAATAAAACTACCTGTTCAAGGAAGCTGGCGCTGTTGATGGCTTCCTCCATGTGCTCTTCATCTGATTTTAAAACAGATTTTATATCTTCCACCAGTTCATGTATGTCAGGTGTCATGGTGCAAGAGGACTGCTCCAGGAACTTTGCCACAAGCAGCTTAGTATCTATGTATGATTTGTAGTCTATCAAAGACCGAGGCCTTGAGCGTGAGGCCTTCGCTCTTAGACTCTTTCGCAGAATGACAGTAGCCAGTTTTGGTTTTAATTCTGTCTGGGTGGCAGCTTCACAGCTCAGCACTGGACCTGGAGGCACACAGAAAGATTCACTGGATGCAACTGAGTCATTTATAGAGGAGAGACGCACATTGAAATCCCATCAGGAAAACAAACCAATCAAATACTCTAAGTAAATTGCATTACTGCTGTTGAGGCAAAATATAAGCATTTTCTGAATACTCAGAATCACAGTCAAGGACCAAACAAGGAGAAAAATACAGGTCCAACCTTGTTATACATGGATTTTTTAATACACGGATTTGACTCAACGCAAATGGCCACTGCAAATGAGAAGGAATGTGCTGATCACTGGAGAAGGGCAAAAATGCACCTCCTTAAAATGCTTTTCTTACTGTAGTAGAGATTTTTATCTCAACATGATGAGAAGGGCCCTTTAAATTAAAGGAAAACAGTCCTTTACAATAGTTAGAGAGAGGTCAGCCAGCTGACAATCCATCAATCATTCTCTCTCCAAGTGACCCCCTCCCTTCCCCCTGAACACATGAAAGATAATCCTTTCTAAGTGTCTGGAGAAAGACTGATTGTTGGATTGTTGTCTTAATGACTCTATCTTAACATCACCAAGGTCAGCAAGGTTGTTTTTAAATCATCTGGGCAAAGGGACTTTGTTTTCTAAATTGATTTGCTGTAGTGTGATTTTTGCCATCCATATGAATTCTGGGAACAGAACCCTCCAGAATAATGAGACTCAACCTGTATCTTGCAAACAGCAATGTAATGTGGAAACTGTGTTACAAATTTAAGTGGGTAGGTCTAGTATTTCATCCCCCCTCCCCCCCACGAGCCGATTACCACCTAGGGATCCACCACAGGGACATTTCTCTTTCAAGTCCACAATTAACACAGTATTCCGACATAATGACTGTAAATCAATTCAATGTCACCCAAAAGGACTCACAGAATAATTCCCCCTTTCCCAAAATACCTACCCATTTCCACTATTAAACAACAATTTTATTAGGTACCAATACTAATTCTACTACATTAGGAGCCTACTCAGCAGGAAGTGTTCATGGAGGTCAGGAAAGAGAAGAGAGGAAAATTATATCACCCTTAGAACTAAGGTCAGAAACGGTTTAATATCATGATGTTGAATATTTTTCTAAAAGGATACACATGATGTGCGCAAAGATCTCTGATAAGAGAAGCAAGAGGAGTCATTTCTGAAACTCAACAAAAAGGAAACTGGTAATCCTCTTTGGCAATGGTTCCCAAACTTTTTCAACTGGCGGCTCCTTTGACCTACTGGGCCATTCGCTGCGACTGCACTAGCTGGTTTCCACAGCTCCCCAGGGAGCCACGGCTCTTAGAATAAGGAACCACTACTCTTAAAATAATGATTCTAATATTCAAGAGAAAAACACAAAAAGGACTATTAGTTTTAAAAGAGGAGTGTTTCTGAGATTCCGAGGTGTTATTCCGAGATGCTTGTGACTTCCCACAATACCTCCAACCAGGTTACTCTCTCAATTCCATGGGAGCAGTCTTGGCTGTCCATGAGATACAAGAACAGAGCTGGAAGTCTCACAGATGTATGGTTGCCTGGAAATTTAATGGTAGCCCCAAAGAATCTGATTTATTTATTTAGTCCTGTGCAGGACGCAAATCAAAGAGATTTATACAAGACAGAAGTGTAAAGTATTTTCTAACTCTGCATGGTATTGTGCCTGGAATTGTGGTATTGGGCCCAAAATACCTGGTCTCAGATTCCAGCTTAGCCAATGACACATTGACTGGGCTTTGGTAAGTGTTCCCTCTACTATGAGACCAGCTTCTCACAAAGAAGAGGTAAATCTGTTATCATGACTGTATCATTTCGTACTGTAACGTAGCGGCTCATATGACTTGTGAGCCCTCAAATGCAACCTGAAACAGTATAATTAACAGACTTAGCTCAGCTGCTGTTTGAGGAAAGCAAGGCCTTAATTTCCCACCTGAAGACTAGGAACACAGAAGGTGTATTTAAGGGCCTGTTGCCAAAAAGAAGGTGTATTTAAGGGCCTGTTGCAGAAGATACTAGCGAGATAGGTACACACATTTCTTTTACATGAGGAACAACTTCCAAGACACTTATTCCATTGCAGACAAGTACAATTATGACATTAAACACTGAACTTGCTGGAATACACAGTCACCTCTAACTGAAGAGTTATGAAGCAGAGGATCACTTTTTGATCGTTTTCTGAGAGGCTTAAGGGCTTCCTTGCCGGTTCCTGCAGGTGCTGAATTCTGATTAGGATGCAAACTAGTCTCACTAGTTAAAGAACTGAGATCATCGCCATCCACTGCAAAAGTCCAAAAGAGAGAGAGGCAGGAAAATCAGTCAGCATAAAGTTGCATATGATTCACAGACACAGAGATTCTCAGGAGGTGCATAAATAATTCATTCAGATAGATTTCCATGGTTATTTTTATGTTAAACTCTGGCTCCTGAGCTAATTTTTAATTTTCCTTCTTGAAAAAATATGCTGTAAGAGTAAAATCTTACCTGGGGCAACATCAGAGGTCAGTCAAATCAGGCACAGGTTGAAGACCCACAAATTCCAAGTTCTAGGGGCCCAAATGGCCAACCCCAAAGTTTCTCAGTGGTGGTACAAGTTGCCCAATAGAACTTCATGTGCAGTCACTGCCTTGTTCCTCTGAAGAAGCACATTTATTGGATGCGGAGGGATGGAGAAGACACTGTTCACAGCATCTTCCAATCATTCCCTTCTCTTTCTCAGACCCATCCAGCCAGGGCAAGAAGAACTACTTTGGAGAGTGCTTCCCCTCTTTTCTGCCAAAGCCCTAAACCAGGGGTGCCCAAACCCCGGCCCTGGGGCCACATGCGGCCCTTAAGGACTCCCAATGAGGCCTTCAGGGAGCCCCCAGTCTCCAATGAGCCTCTGGCCCTCCAGAGATTTGTTGGAGCCTGCACTGGCCCTACGCAACTGCTCTCTGTGTAAGGGTGACTGTTGACCTCTTGTGTGAGCTGTGGGATGAGGGCTTCCTCCACTGTTTACTGTTTCATGTCTCTGATGCAGTAGCAGAAGCAAAGGAAAGGCCAGCCATGCTTTGTGCAAGGCCTTTTATAGGCCTTGAGCTATTGTAAGACCTTCATGCATTCATATAAGTTCATCTTTAATATATTTATGTAAACTTATGTAAATTTATTTAAATTTTAAATGTAAATTAATTCTTTTTTCCCTGCCCCCCCCCACACTATGTCAGAGAGATTATGTGGCCCTCCTCCCAAAAACTTTGGACACCCCTGCCCTAAACGAGAGGTACTTTCCATTTGTGCTTATATGCTCCTCTCAGTTTCCCTAACCTGGACAGGGAAACAAAGCATCAACCTTGAAGGATGTCTCTCAGCACCGCAGGCATCCTCTAATATTACAAGATGGAAAGTAGTTCAGAATCCAATCTGGTCTGAGAGTCCACCAGATCCTGGTGCTGTTCTTACCTATTGATCAATATATAAAAATTTTCAGAACTACTCATTGTTACAATTGTCAGCAATAGGATACTCAAACAATTTCTTAATACATCTTTACAGTGTCACATCTGGCAAACTATGCTCAGATTACACGAGAAACACGGCCTGAGGTGATGCCATAGTGTGGGTTTTTCCACACACAGAGACCACCATACATACATGCAACAGCAAAACTGTCTCCTGCACAACGGGGAGGAGGGGAGGCACACCAGACTACCTCTGAAACATCATACATTCATGTCAATATTTTAATTAGTATATAGAATCTAATATTGTGTTTATCAGCAAGTATCACAACCTTTCCCCCTCCATTTATTTTTCAGGTCTGCAAGTCACGAAGTACGTACAATCAATTCTTGTTAACTGGGAAACCCAGTGGTTAGGGAAACTGGTTGTGAGCGAAGAGTCCATGACTCGCTGCAGTACAGAAGTGTACTCAGGACGCAAGCTCTGTAGACCTGGATCTTGGTATGTTCCGTCAGCTTCTTGTTGGACCAGACTCTCTTTGTGAGTCTGGAAAACGTGGTAGCTGCTTTACCGATGCGCTTGTTTAGCTCGGTATCGAGAGAAAGAGTGTCGGAGATCGTTGAGCCAAGGTACACAAAGTCATGGACAACCTCCAGTTCATGCTCAGAGATTGTAATGCAGGGAGGTGAGTCCACATCCTGAACCATGACCTGTGTTTTCTTCAGGCTGATTGTCAGTCCAAAATCTTGGCAGGCCTTGCTAAAATGATCCATGAGCTGCTGGAGATCTTTCACTCACAACAGGAGAGGAAACTGAGCGCTTTCCACATGCGCTGCCTCCGACGCATCCTCGGCATCACCTGGCAGGACAAAGTTCCTAACAACACAGTCCTGGAACGTGCTGGAATCCCTAGCATGTATTCACTGCTGAAACAGAGATGCCTGCGTTGGCTTGGTCATGTCGTGAGAATGGATGATGGCCGGATCCCAAAGGATCTCCTCTATGGAGAACTCGTGCAAGGAAAGCGCCCTACAGGTAGACCACAGCTGCGATACAAGGACATCTGCAAGAGGGATCTGAAGGCCTTAGGGATGGACCTCAACAAGTGGGAAACCCTGGCCTCTGAGCGGCCCGCTTGGAGGCAGGCTGTGCAGCATGGCCTTTCCCAGTTTGAAGAGACACTTTGCCAACAGTCTGAGGCTAAGAGGCAAAGAAGGAAGGCCCATAGCCAGGGAGACAGACCAGGGACAGACTGCACTTGCTCCCGGTGTGGAAGGGATTGTCACTCCCGGATTGGCCTTTTCAGCCACACTAGACGCTGTGCCAGAACCACCTTTCAGAGCGCGATACCATAGTCTTTCGAGACTGAAGGTTGCCAATACAGGAAGGGAAACTGGTTACAGAATCATTAATTCTATGGGAGAAATGAGGGGCGATTCCGTGACTGTCTTCACTATGAACTTATTAAGTTAAATTTTTTAAAAAAAATTCCAACACTAATAAAAATCTAGTTCCAATTTCATTTTAAGACACTTCACTCCTCTGTCCCATTAATCCAAATTTTGCGATATGCCGTTACTTTGCAGATAACACAGATCTGTAGTATTTCACTGATTATGCTATCACTATATTCAGTTAGCATTTAACTGCGACTTGTTAAGCCATTTCTTTGTACACCTGTGGGCTGGGTTAAACTGGCAAGAACAACTGAGAGCACATGGAGACTTGTTAAGCCTGCAGGAAACACATCAAACCATGATAACAACAGAAGCCACAAGAACTGTGTGATATGCAAAAAGTCACTCAGTATTTTTTTGGCCACGAATCGGAGCAAGGAGACCATGTGTGTGGCAACATAGGTTACACTTTTATTGACACAGATAAACAAATTTATGAGACTGAAGTCCACTGTTAACAAGAATTGACTGTATTTAAGTTGCTCCCTAGTCTAGAGAAAACAAACACCAGTCTTCCTACCATAGAGACTCTGCTGCTAGTCTGGCTGAATGATTTTGACAGGCAGTGATATAGCATATGAAGACTTGAGAGAAGATCAGAATTGAAAAGAAAGTTGAGTCTAGCAGATAATGATCTGCTAGATTTGCAGTAATCTATCACCAAGGCAGAGACAAACTCACAGCCAAATAAGGAAGCATTTCCTTTATTTAAAAAGGAATGTAATTTTTGTCAACTTTTACAGATGGCTAGCATTCTCAAAAATCACCAAGAAGCTAAAGAGGAGTGTTAGCCTACCCTTGAAAACCACAATGTGTGCACCTCACCAGGCTTTCCCACCACTATGAACAATTGCGAAAGGCAAGGCAAGGAAATGTGTGTGCAATTAGTTGCTGCAGAACTGGGGGGAGGGAAGCATTCAATAATTCGGATTTTGACTCATGTTTAGAAACACTATCACCCCAAGATTCTCCATGCTATACCTGCCTACAACCAATTTTCATGCTATATATAATATTAGTCACACTGACAGGTAGTTTGTCAGTACACTTCACTGAAGCAAGATGAAGGAACAACAAACAAAGCTAACCCAGAAAGGCTTCTGAGAAACATCTAAAAAGCATGAGGCACTATCAGAATTTAGTCAGACAAAAACGAATATGGAACACGCTGCGGACAAAACATTACAGACATCAAGTCCATTCCTCAAACTTGTGTGCAGAGCTCATTTTAAGGGTTAACTTGGCTATTGTTAACCCTTAAAACGAGCTCTGCATACGAGTAGCGTTTTTGCATGCAATGCATAATCTTGGTCCAGCTCCTTTTGGCAGAAACATGAGTTGGCTTTCTGAAAATAATTGTGATCAATCCAGGTGAACTGCAAAGTTCTTTTGTTTCCAAGGTCAAATGGCTTGATTTGATAAAGACCAGCTGCTAATAATTATTGCAGGAACAGTGGACTATTAAAACCATCATCTTCAGCTATAGCTTGCAGAGGGCTACCACTAATAGGAAAACACCATTTTACTGGACAGTAATAAAGTCTGGGTTAGGAGTCAAACGCTCCTTGATGGACACAGGAAATACGGCAGTTTCCTCCCACGAGAAAGCCAAGTTTCAGAGTTTCTGCCAGAGATGAACAGATTTAGTGTCATCCAGCAACGGACTCCACAGCTAGCAGGGCAATCAATATCACCGCCGAGTACTGCCAAACAGACAGAGAGAATCAGCACTTTCCTCTGCTGTTCTAAACATACCCTCTTCTTTGCCACCCACATTTCTAACTGCATTAGGATTATATTGACAGAAAGCTACTATGAGTCAGCCCCAATCTATGCCTGTCTGTTCTTGTCCATCTAGAGATCCAGAGCAGTAAACATCATTTCATCAAGGTCCCTGTAGCTAGCCTTTCCCTGCTAGGATACATTATTTCTGTACAGCAACAAGATGCATGAAAAAAATCCATTGCTTATTCACAGATATGCTGGAGTAGAATTTGCATAAATACTTCCTAGCAAAATACTGATTTTTTTTTCTTCTCTTCACACTTGCCTGAAGTTGCTACAATCCAATCAAAATTGCATTGTAAACTAGTCTTGAACAAACATGGACATTCTTAGCACTTTTGTTTACTACTTTCTGCTTAAATTGAGTGCAGAATAATCAAATCAACTCTTACTGGAGAGAAATAAGCAATTCTGTAAAAAGCTCCCTTGCAAAAATTTATTTCAACCTAGCTAACAAATCTGCAGTACAC
This sequence comes from Tiliqua scincoides, assembly GCF_035046505.1. Classification (NCBI taxonomy): domain Eukaryota; kingdom Metazoa; phylum Chordata; class Lepidosauria; order Squamata; family Scincidae; genus Tiliqua; species Tiliqua scincoides. The sequence goes on from NC_089822.1 coordinate 71,145,000, forward strand.
TCTTCACTTCTGGGCATTTTTAAGGCAAACTATGGACCATGGTTCTATTTTGTTTGTAGAGATACATATAACAACCTTCCGCCTAACGACGGACTGCATATACGATAGTGGTCAAAGCACAACAAAGACGCTCTTAATGAGGCAGTGAGGTCTCCCATAGCCTGTAGCAGAGAAGAGGCAATCTGTCTCCAGTAGCCTGTGCAATAAGTGTCTGGCAGGGAGTGTATTTACACAATGAAGGCCCTAGACTGGGCTGAATGTTCATTTAACCTAGTCTCATAACAGGGGATGGAGAACGTATTCCCGTTGTTAAGTGACGCACAGCTGTACAGAGTACCTTTCTATTAAAAAAAAGCCCACAAAATTTTATTTGCAGTATTACGCAAACAGAACCTTAATGTGAAAAAGGCACCTGATGTGTACACTAAAATGCATCTTCTGACCCTTGTTTTGGTTTTTCTTTTTTCCAACCAATAGCATAAGAGGTTCTGCACACACAGTGGGCCAAAATGGGTGACTTTAGCACATAGCCTCGACCACTGACAGTATCCCAAAGTGCTAAAGCCCACCCTTGTGATTTAGAAAACACAAGCATCAAAAGCATGCAAGTCTATGCTCATCTGTAGTGGCACCAACGTTATGGAACTCCCTTCCCCTTGACTTGAGAATGGCTCCCTCTCTTGAGACTTTTCGGCGAGGCCTGAAGACCCTGCTGTTTAAACAAGCCTTCTGACTTCATGGCCTTTTTAACATCTTTTATACATCTTTTAGTTGTTTTTTTACAGACCTGATTCTTCTCTGAACTGCTGTTTTATGCTCTTTTTATTCTGACTTTTATCTGACTACTGTTTTTATGGTTTCTGTTAATGTGTTTTTAATATGTTTTTATCTGTTTGTTAAATTATGTTTTAATCTGTTTTTAATATGTTGTAAGCCGCCCTGGGTCCCTTTAGGGAGAAGGGCAGGATAGAAATAAAGTTTATTATTATTATTTATTATTATTATCTGGTTTGACCTCAACCAAGTTAAACGATTCTCGTTCCTCTGAAAAGTATATAAAGTTGACACATAGCAGGAAATCAGATCAAGCTGTACAGAGAACACGTACATTAAACTAGACAACACATGCAAGTAGCAAGGCTCAAATCATTTAAATGAAACACAGGATCTGGAGCTCCAAGTTTGAACAGAAGAATAACCATCTATCCCTGTTACCCATTTCCCCCCCCCTTGGCTATTTGTCCATCCAAATCACTTGTTCCACTCCTCTAGAAGCTTCTCTTCCTGTAGGTTCCAAGTGCATATTACCGTAATACTCTTTGAGAGAGTGAGTAATTGTTCTAATGAAATCAAATCTCACAGATAGCATACAAGTGGTGGAAAACGGGACAAATGGTTGCTTCCTGTTATAAACAATAGGAGACATACTAAAGTAACATTCTTTGGCTGAACTGTGAGTCTAGAGATGCAATGCAAAGAGGCAACTTATATAAGAAAAAAACTCATGATGGTCTTTTGTAGAACACCACAAAATTCTGACACACTTTAAAAAAATATTAAATCTTTACCTTGTGACATGCGTATATCATTTTGCCCCGGTGGGCCACTAACAGCTTCAGCAGCATCAGAAATTTGAGAGGTGCCTCCCTAAACACAAAATTAACAACTATTCAAATAAATGTCAACAGGAAAAATTAGGAGGTGGGGCAGGCTCCAACCTCATAAGAGTTACATACAAGAACCATAATCAGTTCTCCAACAAGTAAGCCATTACAACGGAGGAAGCTTGGAGGTTCTGGATGTTGATTAAAAAAGCCCTTCACCCAAAGTCAACACAGTTTTAAAAGGCAATGAACACACCATTCTTGGACCATGAACAAAAACTAGCAAAAAGCCCAAAATCCATGATCAGAAGTCCCCCTTTATTACAGAAGTTATATAAATAAATTTATGAGAGTAAAAAAGATTTAATTTTCTAATTTAAAAAGTGTGCTATAAGCAGCAGGACATGCACTATATTTTTAGAAGTTCCGGGTTCTAACAAATTTGTTTAAAAATTAAGAGGGTAGCTTTCAAAGTGTATCAGCTTCAAAATGTCACACTCAGATTTAGGGGTTTTTAGCTACAAAAAGGAAGCACATACAGTGGGGTCCTCCTTATCCGTGGATTTAAACCCACAGGTTTGATCCACCACGTGTTCTGAACTTGTGGCTAGTGAAGCCACAGATGGCCTCCAAATGCTACTAGAAGTGCCTTCTGGTTGCGTCTGGAGGTGTCCTGAGGTGGTGCCTTCCCTGTGCATCAGAAGGCCTCTGAGAAGCATTTCCAGTTTCTTGGCAAACAGGAAATGCCTCTTAGAGACTTCCAAGACTCAGAACACTTCCAGACATGATCAGAAGACACTTTCAATGCCTTCTGTGACTTGAAGGATCCCCTGTGAATAGTGAGGATTAACTATAGTCAAGATATATCTTACCATAATTAGATGAACATTTTAAAATTCCTATTTACTGACCTCCAGTTACATAAAACCTAAGTTTTTTTAGCCTTATTCATATATATATGCAAAAGCCTTAGAACTGCACATTCTACTGTTTTAAAGTATATAAATAATAATAATAATAATAATAATAATAATAATAATAATAATAATAATAATAATAATATGAACACTTATGACCTATCATGAAAGTATGTTACGCTGCTGGAATCCAACAAACCATACCTGCTCGTGACTGATCTCGCTCACCACAGCTTCGTAAGGAGGTGGGGGATCAAGTGGGCAGAAAACTTCCACTCCTTTAATTCTGGCTCCATAAATATGTGGAAGTGGAATGACGTCTGAACCAAGCATCCTAGGAGAAAGAGTCTGTATCAACTATAGAATTCTCTGAGCTTTTCTAGGGAGGAAGCTCACACAAAATGCAGCAACTGTAATGGATTCCTTTGTGGAAGATGAGCAATTTGTAGAACACTCTTTTGCAAGGATCTTCCCAAAGGCAAGCTTAAGAACAACAAAAGAATGAACAATTTCGGAGGAGAACAAAGTGTGTTAAAGCAGGGATGGTATACGCAACACCAGAACTCACTAAATGAATGCTAGAAAATCAGGATTACAATCTCATAAAAGTTTAATGTGCAAAGTGCATACGCAGTCAAACACATTTGCACTGGAACTACAGTGAGAAACACTCTAATGCATGATGGGAAGTCTCTCCCCACCACTCTGTGCTAATAATGCTCCATCAAAATTTTCCATTCCATTGTTTGTGCTTAGGCTGCAAGCACATAAAGCTGTCTCCATGACCAACAGCTAACTCTAGACTCCCTAATTCTAGCGTCAGAACCCAGTGTGGGACTCATGAAATATTCATGAAATCCATCTCCGACATGCTGGGTCTGGTTATCTGTGAATACAGTCTAGGTTCTCTCTAGCGAAATGCAAACCATGTTAAGATTTCATTGTTTACATGCCTACTGAGCCTTGCAAATGTCAGCTTTGATTGCATATAATTATCCTAGCATTTAACATTTCCTACTATACTTAAAATTCTCTGCCCCGTTTACAATTGAGCAAAGAAACACTAGGCAAAAAAACCCTAAAAGCAAGGGTTTCCCATGAGTCCTGGTGGATAGACAGTGCTTAACAAATATCATGCTTACTACAAGGGTTAAGTGGATGTTTAATTAAATTATATACTTTTCCAAATTGTGGGAAGCTAGAAAAGACACCTTATCATAGTGCAGTCAAGCCACTGATTAATTGTATCCTTCCTAACGACAGAGCATTCCAATTGAGAGGGTGAGCAGGAGATACAGTAAAACATAAATTTTATTGTTCAAGAAAGCTCTGCAAGTTTTAAAATCTAGAGGTTACACACCAACAAGTTTAGCAAACTGATTAAACCATAGTGTATGGTGAGAGAAAAGAGTTTAAAGGAGGCGGTACAGTTAAGAAAAGTAGTTTTGTGCCCCCACCTATAATTCACATTTCATTATGAGATAAACAGAAACAGAATTCCCAAAATCCCACCTTTTCCAGACACATATGAATAGCAGATGACTACTCTGTTGCATGATTCTTTGAACCATGAAACCCTCCCAGCCATTCCCTTCCAAATTACTTACTTCTGGTGACACAAAATGGACTGGTGACTAGGAAGAACCTTGTGCTAAAGTTCCAGTAGGGTGGGGCTCCAGGTCATTACTTTACTTCAGAACTTCCCCACAAGAGAGCATGGCTACCAGAACTATCCAGAGGCCATTCTATATGAATTTAAGACCAAACCATGGATGGGCTAGACTCTGGTCCAAACACAGCTACAGAAAGCACACTCTCAAAACACAGCTAAAGAGATCAATTTGCATTAATTTTACCTGCAGATCCGGTTATAAGTGTAACAAAGGTGGTGGGACTTGTCAAATAACCAAAAAAAGAGTAAGTGGAAGAAAAATATCCATTAGTTCTGTTCCACAAATGCTGGACCCTTGTAGGATGGATTGCAGCTTATAAAGAGGCACCCTCCTTCACACAAGACACACTGCTTTCAAGGCGCATGCTCCCTTTTACAGTGTACTGTTTTTGGGTTGTGTTTCTATACATTACTGTGAATATAGGTCCTAAAGAACAGAAGATGGCGAAAAAAAACTCAGGGCAAGAGTGGGGGAAAAAGGGTGAAACAGGAGAATTGCTCCTAGTTTCCAACTAAAGCTTGAGGTGCTAAGCCTCATTATGTGATGCTTGAATTTCTGAAACACTTTCATTGTCGGCTTTATTGGTGCTGTATAATGTTAATTATTTATTCTATTTTATCATACTACACAACTTTCTCCTTATGGTATTAGGCATTTAGGGTGATTTTTGGATAAACTTGGAATGGCTCTCGAATGAGTTAGAATTTTTCCCAATGAAATTAATGTAATAATTGTAATTTGTTATCTGGAATTTTGCTACAAGGGCCATTTTCAGGAATGAGTTAGGTATGAATAATGAGGAAAGAATGTTTCTCTTTTCTTGCACAATGTTCTAAAGCAGGGGTCTCCAAACCCTGGCCTGGGGGCCAGATGCGGCCCGTGGCGAGCCTCTATCTGGCCCGCAGCCAGCCTTTTGTCCCCTGAAAGCCCCTGGCCCACTTTGCCAAACATGATTGGAACTGTGCTCTGGTTGCATCTGGAGAGTGTTCTAAGGGCCAGAGAGGTTGAATGAATGAGCCCATTCATTCATTTATTCATACATCTAAGTTCCATCTCTAATTTATTTATATAAATTTTATATTTAAATTTTTTCCCCGGCCCTCAAAACCGTGCCAGACATTTGATACAGCCCTCTAGCCAAAAGGTTTGGAGACCCCTGTTCTAAAGCAAAGTATAAGACAATGTCAGGGTGACCAGATACAACAGAGGATACTGTGTCTATAACTTTAACCACTGTATAAAAGCAGGAATTTTTCAAACCCTTCCATGTTGAGCTGCACCTGCCAAAATTCCCTTTAATGGTAACTAGTAACTGTGTTCTCCTCCCTTTCATACTGAAAATCTTTTTTTTTTAAATTTTAAAATTATTTTTCTGCAGACTTAGGAGCATTTCTACCGCAAACCTCCATCCAAAGCAAGTGAAACAGGAGCAAAATGGTATACACAGGAGAACATTAACAAAGCCACCTCCTCCACGCATACTACATTGCTCCACCTTCTCAACTTCTCTTTGTAACTTAGTTCTCTCTTCTGAGTTCCCACTATTTAGCATTGAAATGAACTATAAAGAACAGACAAATCACTCCACCCTTCAGCAGTTGTAGAAGAGAGATGAAGAGCCATCATCAAGCCAGTCAGGTCAAGCTAGTGTCACAGCAGCCTACCAATCACAAAAATTCATTAAACACAACAGTTCTCGAATTTCGGTTGCAGTGCGTGAAAGAAAGAACAGAGGAGGACTGGACCCAAGGACCTTTTCACACCAGGAGGTATACATGTCATAGGAGTAACCATGCATTCTCTGCTGACACCTACTGTAAATGCTCGTGTATAAGTAAAAAAGTTATACCTTAAAATGGACCATGAAAACATGGATCAAATTACCGTAAAAAAAAAAAGTTTCTAAGAATAGCTGCTTGGTGAGACAGGGGAACGGGCTGAGAAGCAGAACACACAAGGGGTGGGTTTAAAAAAACAGAGCCATTTTACTTTGTTCTGATGCAGCACAGAGAGCTCTTCCCCATACAGGAAGAGAGGAAGGCCTTTATGAGGGCTGCTGCTATGAAAGTACAGATGGGACCTCAGTATCCACTGGGGTTTGCTATGTGTGGGGAGTCCCAGAACCAAAAAAACACATTAAATAAAAGCAGTTAAAAACAAACAAATACAAGTCAGACAGTCAATTAGAACTGCTACTTTGCAGCTTGCTCTGAGAAAAGTGACCCATGGCTTTTGGCTGATGTTCTATTGTTCAGCGAACCAGAGTGAGGGGAGGGGTCATTCTTCTTGGAGCAAGCTGCAAAAGAGCAGTTCTAATTGACTCCCTAGAAAAGTAGTTTTAGAACAGTGATTGTAAAGAAGTCCCTCCCCTTCTCCAGGGATCAACAGGGTCCTTCTTATCTGCAGTGGGCATCAGTGTTGAGTCTAATCCATGGATTAAAAAAATCAGAGTATAAAAAAGGTTGTACCTGTCCTGTCCTGTCCTATATTCCTCACAAAGCCTACTATAAGCGCCTTCTCCGCTCTTCCTTCCTGTTTGGAGAATAGTTTTATTTCTGTACTGCTTCAGAACAAGACAAAATGGTGCTATTTTCTTTTTTTTGCACTTTCTGTTGCTGCCTCAGAACAATTACTGGTAAGTTATTTTCCAAGAATTCAAAGAATTTCATACACTCCTAAGTTTTACCCTCAATTTATCCATGGATCACAGCAAATTCTATGATTTCTGGCTTAAAACTTACCCTTGACTTATCCATGAGATAGACTTTTACATGAATCTATAACATACTCTTAAAGGGCTGGGATCCTCTGCTACTGTAGAACAGATTATGGTGACTGGGGAGAATTAACATAATTTATAATCTTCATGCCTTTAAAGTATTTTTACTTCTGAAATGGTACAACAGAACTTTGCAAGCAGTATCAGCAGTATGGAGGGGGAGGAAGGTGTACTTTTAAAACACAAACATTGCAGTAAGACCCTAAAAGGTATTCTTAGTATTTCTTATTTAACATGTTTATAAAACCAATAGTTTCCTAAAAACCAAAACTAAATGTGAAAGGGAGGAATGTAGAAAAAAATCCTGTCTCTTCCCAAGCCGAGAAGCCCTACACGGGCCTCCGTGGTTTTACAGCCTTCAAGAGCTGGCGTAGTTCAGAGAGACCCATTGGTACTGCCAGGGCTCGACACAGAGTAAGGGAACATTTGGTCCTTTACCATGAGAAGACTACAGCAGCTGCCCTGGTTCCACAGGTTATGGAGGCGGCCATTTCTGCGCTGTTGTACCACGCAGTGGCACCAGGCAATAGGATTAGGCTGTAAGATATCAATGCTCAAGCTTCTTTTCTTTTGAGAACACTCAAATGACCAGATCTAACTTGTGAAAATTTCCCAGTTTTTGCTGGTCTATTTCTCAGGGCTGCTTTGCATAAAATGGTGGTTCAAGTAGATTCCACACCTGGGTAGAAAGACTGAACAGGATAACAAGCAGCAAGATACACACATGCAGACAGGCAGGCAGGCAGCTTTCTGCCCTGTACAAATGTGGCAAAAGAGGGACAGTACATATGTAGCAGTTATATATTGCACAGTAGAAATGATTTTTTTTAAACACAGAAGTTTACTAATGTACTCAGTAATCCACACTGACTAACCCCCAAGATATGTTCTGCTTCTGTTCAGGAAGCTGAACATACATGGGTTGAAACAGTCAGCTGTTGCAGGCCTATTGCTATCTGGGCTGCTAAAAAAAACACCAAATGCAGCTGTCTGTAATTCAGGGACCCAGTGTAGTTTACCAAGTGCTTCATAAGAAAGAATATAGTGAAGCCTCTTAGTTAATCATGTAATGTCCAAGTACCTACATTTACTACACAATGAGCAGCTATACTGATGATTTATCTTGGCAAAAATGCCAGTACTCGTTTTTTCAAAACATATCTTTTTAGGAACTACTAATGCTTGTAAAGCAGTTAGTTCTAACCAATTTAGGTGTGTGTTGCATTTCCTTTGTGTATTCTGGCTTGTGGCAGCTTTTTCCTCTATTCAGGGGTTCCCAATAAATATTAAATGTTAACAACCTAGGCAACCCCAAAATAATGACCTTCTGGAATCTGCCAATTTATAACGCTAACCTTCCTCACTGTCAAGCAGAGATGTAGTTGCCTCCCTGCTTGGTGTCATTCATGCCGCCCAACTCAGACAGTTTTTCTTATGCACCTCTCTCCTACCCTCAATCCGCCTCACAAGCAGGAAGAGGGTGGAATCACCCACTCTACTAATGGCTTCCCCCCCCCCCCCCATTAAAGGGCAGGACTTTTAGACTCAGATCCATATTTGGAATTTCCTTTCAAGGTATATCACTTGGAAAAAGACATTGTTCTTAACATTTGCTTGGGCCTCACAGAGATGATTTATTTAAAGAATTTTTATACCACTGTTCTAAAAACTCAGAACAGTGTACAACAAAACAAATACATCAGGATAAAAACATCAGAAAAATATATAAAACAATAAAAACAATTGTAAAAAACAATTAAGAACAGATAGCAGATAATGTATAGCAACATAAAAGTTAAGGAGTCCCTGGCTGGCTTTCTTCCTCTTTTTTCTCTTTTATATTAGAATCCATGGGGCTTGTTTTAGATTTTTTAATTATGTGCAACTGTTTTAATTATTGTTTTTAATTGCTATTTTTGTATTTTAATTGTTGTAGGCTGCCTTGTGTGCCCATGGGGCAAAAAGGCAGGATATAAATTAATAAAGTAATAATAAAAAATAGAGAATACATCTCCCCAAAGGCCAGGCAAAACAGATGGGTCTTCAAATTACCTACCTACCGCCTTCCTTCATTCTAAATTACCTACCTTCTAGGCCAGCAATTTTCTGCCTTTTTTATCTCATGGCACACTGACAAGACACTAAAATTATCAAGGCACACCGTCAGGTTTTTGATAATTGACAAGGCACACCATGCTGCCAGCGGGGGGGAGGGGCTCACATCCCCCACTGGCCCTACCAATAAATGACTTTCCCCCAAATTTCTGTGGCACACCTGTGGACCATTTGTGGCACACCAATGTGCCACGGCACAGTGGTTGAAAATAACTGTTCTAGGTTTTAAAGCCAGAAATTTGACTTTTAAAATCCTATAAAGAACCTGGCAGAGAGAACTTTTATCTCTTGTTTATATCTTGAATGTCAAATGACTCCAAATTCCTAAAAAAAAGTTATTCAAATGCATGCCCTCTACCAACACTTATAGCAGTGTTGGTCCTACTTCTATCGTAGACTGAGCTGTTGGACAGATGCATTTACAACAGTGGGATAGAGTTTCGGTGCTGTTAAATGGCTGCCAACAGAGCACCTCTGGCAGCAACGGCACACGCCAGATCCCAACCCCACTTTTGCATGCCTTCCCTCCTGTCATCTCCTTGAACTTGCACCAGCTACAGAGCTGGCGCAGGTTCAAGGAGACTCACTGTGAAAGTTTAAAATTTTTAACAATTGGGAACCTTTTAAGGATGCAGAGCAAGGAACTCAGTAAAATTTCCTTTTCAGCTCCAGCAGATTATGCCAGTAAGGCTGCAATCCTATACATGATTTCCTGGGAGTAAGCCCCATTTAACACAATGGACTTATTTCTGAGTAGATATGCATAGGTTTATGCTCACAATCTATTATGATTTTACTGTAGGTGAAGTGGGGTGCACAGATATGGGGCGTAAAAAAAATTGGTACAACATTTTCTGTCCAACCTCTCCATCAACAGTGGCTAGCTTTAATCTGTTATACTTATTTTTGTTTTGCAGTCCTCACTTTCTGTTATTTTGATGAAGGGAATTCAAGCAGCAATGACTCATGAAATATCAGTCAGAGTAAGTAAGGAGCCAGGAGTGACCAGCATTTGATCAGTCTTTTATTCAGGCCATAAATTTACTTTCCATTAGTGTAGGAAATCTCAATTTTTCCTTTGTAAGACAGTATCTTACAGTCTGACTGTGCCTTGTTTCATAAAAGATCTGTGGTCAGATTGTCCCCAGGCATTTTGCAGAACTCCCATGAAGGGGGGAGGAAAGAAAAGGCACTTACAAAAATGAGGCCTAGCCTACAATCTAAAACCAGTCTTCCTCTTTTGCAGTGAGAACACCTGTGCCCCTCAGAGAGCAGAGCTCTTGCCACAGGTAGACAGAGGGGGCAAGCAAAGCCTGGTGTTTCTGGCCATTATGTAATCCTCTACATCAGGGGTGTTCAAGCTTTTTGACAGGAGGGCCACATCATCTCTCTGACACTGTGTCAGGGACTAGGAAAAAAAGAACATTTACATTTCAAATTTGAATAAATTTACATAAATGAATATATTAGGGATGGAATTATATGAATGAATGAAGGTCTTGCATTAGCTCAAGGGCTATAAAAGGTCTTGCATAAAGCAAGGTCTGCTTTTCCTTTGCTGCTGCATCACAGACATGAAACAGCAAGCAGTGGAGGGAGACCTTGTTCCACAGCTCACACGAGAGGTCAAACAGTTGGCCATCATGCATAGAGCAGTTGCATCAGGCCAGTGCAGGCTCCAGCAAGTCTCCAGAGGGCCAGAGGCTTATTGGAGACTGGGGGCTCCCTGCAGGCCGGATTGGGAGTCTCTGAGGGTTGCAAGTGGCCCCCAGGCCAGGGTTTGGGCACCCCTGCTCTACATAGACAGGAGGAATTGGGACAACAGCTACTGCCAGCAAAGCGCTGTTTTCCATACTACAACTCCAGTTGAACAAGGCGACACATAAATGCTTGCATGTGGCTCAGTGCTCTTTGTGTTGCTGCAGCTGAGCTCCACAGTTTGGACATACTGTACTTCCCTGCTGTAGTCAGGGCTCAAACAGAAGCCTGCTGCAAAAAAGTTTATTGCTGCTACAGTGTGGTTTGAGGAAATTCTGCCTTCCATCTCCCTGTGAGGGAAGACATTCCTGGTTGAGATATGTTAAAGTGTGTTAATTGGACCTTGCCTAGTGATCCAGGGGAAGGCACTATCCTGGTGCTTTAAGTCTAGGGAGAAAATAAAATTTAAGTACCACCAAATGCATGTATTACTCCTTAAAGGATAGTTGCAATTCTGCTTTATCACAATTTATAAATTCACCCTCAATCCCAATTAAATATTCACTTTGTTTCCCTTATTTTTTATTCTTCCTATGGAAGCTATTGTGCAAGCCTTGAAAATTAATACTGTTATCTTAATTAGCAATTACTTAATTAGTGCTTTCATTACTGGTAAAACAAGATTGCAGGTAGCAACTGAAACACTCAGTATGCATAAAAATACACGCTTATATGTAACTTATTTCACTGCCTGATAAGAACTGAATGTCTATTTACCATTTATTTCACAGGAAATGGATGTGGTCCCTGCAATGACATTATAGGAGGATGTGTATCCAATCAGTGTAGGCTACTGCCATGCATTCTGTACCAACAGAGGAACATGCATTTTAGAAGTCACACAGATGGGGTTTCCATCACGTTTTGCATGTTGTCTTTTTGCTACAAGGCCAATGTGTTCAGCGCTGAGCATGTTTTCTAAATGAGTCCCCTTTAGCTTCAGAATAGCAACAGATTACCGACATGCTTCAGTTTAAGATGCACAAATAAGTGAGTACTGAGAGAGAGATCTGGAAAGGCAAGGGCAGAAAGAAATAGAAGGGCAACAGAAGAGAAAAGGTCAGATCACACTGAAATCACTCACTGTTGGCAACCTGACCTACTACATGAGTCATTCCTCAATCGAGAAATTAAATATTTTCTATTTTTTCACTTCTGTGCTTTTAGCATAGTCTCCAATCAACATAACCCACATATGTCACATAACATAATATTGCTTACTGTCGGGGACATGCAGGTAAATAATCACATGCTTTGGGATTCAGAAAATGCTGCTCAGTATTTCACCAGAACAATCCACCAAGATTACTTGGATATTACCATGGGCTCTCAGTATCCACGAGAGATCCTTTCCAGAGCCCCTCCCCAAGGATACCAAATTCCATGGATAATTAAATTCACAGGACCGGCCCATACCAGCAACCAAAAGTGCCTCTCCAAAGCTTCTGGGTGACCTTCAGAGGTGTGGGGAGGCTGCAAGCGAACTTCCCATACCTCAGAACTTCTCCCAGTCACTTCAGAGAGGCATTTCCGGTTTGATGAAAAACTGAAGTGCCTTCTAGTCTCATTCAGAAGGCCTTCTGAGACATGGGTTGGTCTCACACTACCTTCTCATGCCTCAGAACACACCCTGAATGCTACTAGAAGGCACTTCCAGTAGTATCCAGGAGGTCCTTGAGGTCATCCAGATACAGGCTTAGTGCCCGCATTGAGTCAAATCTGCAGGGTGCCAAACTTGCCAAACTTGCAGAGCGCCCACTGTACTGTTTTATGCCACTTAGAACCTAAGCCCTGCTGTCTCATTTTTAGACTGCTGACTCCAGTCTAAAAATTATTAAATTTGACTCCCACCTAATAAACATACACATTAACTTTCAACTTAATAGAAAAACATTTCAGTCCAGGAACTACCACTATTGCTTCTGGAAAGTTTGGAGCACTTCGTTGGCAATGAAGGGTCTTAACAGTCCCTTCAATTTGTGCAACCAACGATAAACAGAACAAAAGCCCATATTTTGAAATAAAATGTCATGCATGTTATTTAATTTATTTATTCATTCAATTTGTGCCCCACCTGAAGCACCCCCAAGGCAGCTAAAAACAATTAAATTACATTAAAAAAATAAAAATAGACTACAAAAGCCAAGCAGAGCACTAAAATAAAACATTAAATAAATTACTAAAAAAGCAGCCAAACTGGCCATCCAGGATGAACTTAATGTATCTTGCTATGAAATGGGCAAAAGGAATGTATACCACTATAGAAAATACATTTAAGGTTTTATTTAAATGTAAGTCACTATATTTCAATGGTTATATTAAAAAGTCAATATATTGTTGATTAACAACAATACTTCTTATATAGGTAGAACAATATTTAAATCGGTCTCTTTTAGTCTTAGATGTTTACAAGACTTGTAAGTACACCTGAAATGGCTGGGATATGAGATCTGACAATCAGTTTCTATTCTGGCTAAAAAGCAGCAGCTTTAAAATAGCAAACTTTGACAAATTACTACATTTCTCTTACCCAGACTCAAATGTCACTAAGATCTTAGATGAAAACCACAAAATTATAGCTTGTAGTCAGCCTAGAATTATTGTAGGTACCAATTCTTGGGGGGAAAGAAAAATCACACATAAATCATGACTTCAAGGAAAATGGCAGCTTTAATAACAAGAAATGTGACTAGTTAACAGCCCATTCCAGAGCTGTCCGGCACCCAGGGGAGCAGTGGCACCACAATGGCTGGGCTGCCCCTGCATGCAATGAATGCTGGGCAGCTGCCACCAGCTCTTTGGTGGAAGGGGACATTTGTCCCCTTTCTCCAGGTAAGGGAGCAGGCCCCGCAATGTGGCTATTCAACTCTACACCAGCTATTTAGCCAGTGCAGGGTAAAGTGACCCCATATCAGGCTGGAAGGTCCAATGTGGGGGCCTGGATCCAGTGAAGCAGAGTTCCACCAGTCCCACCCACTCCTGCCCCAGAACACCTCCCCACCACCCCTACTTACCTCGCCACTGCCCAGAGCAAAGGATGAGCTCCAGGCGGTGTGCAACAGGCCTCTGGCCAACACTGGCTCAGCACGGACTGGTGTTGAGCCAGCACCAGCACTGAGTGTCACAGGTGTGCCTCATGGCACATTTGTGACACTCAGCGCCGGCAGAAGGCCGGCACTGGGCTAATAGGAGTGGCCTCTAAATTGGTTACTAGACAGCAACTCAAAATATCCGGAAAAAACTGAGTTTTAGCAATTTACCTGCAATTCGTCCTTGGTGTGCAAGAGTAAAAGGTAGCAAAATATGATGGAGGTGGTACAGGTGGCACAAAATCTTCCGCATCAGAACTATGGCCTTCTTGTTCAGTTTCCTCCACACAGACCGGGGGTTCTTCCTAAAATACACCCAAGATTAAAACTATATTAAGGCTTTTACATACAAAACATAATTCATGGAAGACAGATTTTTGTCTCACAACTCAGCTTTATAGAAAAAATTAACTGTGCCTTGCACTCACTTACTATGCAGGATCTTCTCGTTGTAAATATTTGAAGGTAGCGTAGGGCAGCAGCTACTAAACACACTGTAGTGGTCAAGGCATTCAGAGCACAGAGAGCAAAGAGAACTTTCTGTGGAGCAAAACAACTACATAAGTAACAAACGTGTGCGAAGGTAAACCAAAGGAGCATCATTTTTTAAGTGCTAGACATTTTCTAGAAAACACTCACAGCACAGTCCTAACCTGTGCTGGATGCAGGTTAAGAGGTAGCCGCTGCGTATGGGGTTACTCGGATCTGCATCAGCAAAATCACAGATCTGCTGGCGCAGATCCAAGCAGCCCAGTGTAATGCCAGGCAGGCCAGGAGGGGGTTAGATCCAGCCTAAGTTCCAGAGTCTGATTCTATCCGTCCCCTGGGCCTGGTCTGCCCACCAGTCCACCTTCCCACAAATAAACACCCACGTTCCACCCTCCCGCCATCCTCTTCAACCCCCCCCCCCACGCCAGCTGCCCTAAGCTGGCACAAACTTACCTGAATTCAGCCTTGCTCAGTCAGCACATATCCATGTGCTGGCTCAGCTGACTCTAGCTGTGAAGGTGCTTTACAGCATGATCATGACACTCCTGAGCCAGTGCAAGGGACTTGAACCGCTGAGCGCGCAATTTGGATTGCACTCTCAAGCAGCTACGTTACATGACAATACTTTTAATTTCCAACAGAAATTGGTTAAGTAACATTTTATATCTACATTTTAACTACATTGCCTGAAAATGTTAAAATAATAGAATCATTCTCGGCAGTATTTTTCTGTTTATACCTGCATATCATTCAAGAGACAAGTCACTGTGTGATAACAGTACAGGTGGTGCCTCTGTATCCACAAGGGATCTGTTCCTGGACTCCTGCAAATACCAAAAACCGCGAATAACAAAATCTGCAGTTTTCAGAGCCCACCTTAGCACCGACCGCACAGGGCTTCTGAGGCTCATTATGCTGCCTGCAGCGTTTCTCAGATGACTTCCAGTTTTTGCTGAAAACCGAAAGTTGTCAAAAACCCACTCCAGGCAGTATTCTGACCCTTGGAGAGGCTGCACATGCTGGTGCGTGACCTCTGAGACTCAGAAAACTTCCCAGATACGACCAGAACAAGGTTCCGGTTGCATCTGGAAGATCAGCTGGGGGCAATCCAGGGATTTGGCATTTGCAGTGAGGCAAATCCACAAATGCCGAATCCGCGGATAAAGAGACCCCACCTGTACTGTGGAACTTGCTCATGCTCTCCAGAATCCTGTGACTTTCATGAGTATGTCTTGTATTACATTTGCATACTCTTTAATTACCTTTTTATTCCCTCTTATACAAAGCTTGATCCCGAAGTATAGTTACTGCTACTGAAATACAGTAGTGAAAAGGATTTCTATAATTTTGCAGTGTGTGTGAACTACATGACTTACACAGAATCAAATTTTGTGATGCTCAGGGCAGTTTAAAGCAAAATAAGAAGGCTTAGTGAGCTATCATAATATTGCTAGAACATGGAAAAATCTGCCTCATTCCATAGGCAAACTGTAAATAAGTTCTCCCTTCTCTTAGGTTGCAATCCTATTTGTTTCCTGAGTGTAAGTCCCACTGACCATAATGGCACTTTCTTCTAAGTAGACATGCACAGGATTGTGCTGTTCTTTCCTTCTCACTTCTGTCTTTCAGCTCCAAAAAAAACAACAGGAAGGGTATTTAAAGAGACTAATACACAGTTTGAGAAACACTGCTCTAATGGAGTCAATATTAAGGGTTGCCCATACCTTGAGCAGAAGATGGACTGCACTGCATGACTGGACCGGGTATAGCTTCAATGCGTTTTCTTTTTCTGTACATTTTGCTGGCAGAAATTCTTCACAACAAAAACAAAACTTACTTTCACCTACATCAACCTTCAATATTAAAGAATATAAGAATTTTGAATCAGTAATTTCAAACCTATGGTGTAATTTTACAATCCACAATCAATAGTAATACACGGTGTACCTATGTACACTATGTTTTGTTATCCAGTGTTATATGTACTATTTCACAACTGTTGGCTGGTTTGGCTTGCCAAGTCACAATTTGGTCATCTGCATATTGCAGACCTGCTTCCCCCCCCCCACCAGATTTCCCTCTCCTGCTCTGGAAGAGAACAGAGGGTTCATCTGAGCTCAAGGCACCTTTACTGAGCACAGCTGAAGTTCATTCACCACCAGGTGCCAGTTCACTTACCCTGCTGTGAAATATCATGCTTATGATATAATGTTTGTAGATGAACAACTATAAGCAGGAGCATTTTATTGCTATAAAACATGTGTGTTGGGGGGGGGGGGGAGAAATTACAGTAGCCCTGAAAAGGTGTCTTTTGCCCGCTTCCTTCCTCCTGAAACATTACTGTATAGTGTGCAGGGACGAGAGTTCCTAACATCATAGCATGCATTCCCCACCAACCCAAATCCCCTACCTCCAAGGTTAAGAGCTAAACTATATGTGACATTTAAAGTATTAGCAGCCGACTGGCTTCTTTACTTTTAAGCCAATAGCAGTTAGATCAGGACCCCAAACCGCATATCAAGACCATACTGGGGAAGTTAGAAAGCGTTAGAAACGACCCAGGTAAATAGAAGCCAGATTAGAAACATGGTGGCAGGATAAAGCCTTTACCCATCTACAGAGGGCCCCAACCTGACTGCCACTGAATAAAGACAAAGTAAGGCTACAATCTTACACTAAGACCAAATCCTAAACAAATTTCCAGTACAGGCATAGCTGTGCCAATGGAGCGTGTCCTGCATCCTGCAGTTGGGGGCAGTCATGGAGGCCTCCTCAAGGTAAGGGAATATTTGTTCCCTTACCTCAAAACTACATTGCCCTTACCTGGAAGGGCAAAGAAAGTTGGTTAGGATTGCGCCCTTACTCACCTAAAAGTAAGCCCCACTGAACACAGAGAAACTTACTTCTGAATAAAGATATAAAGTTGTGCAGTAAGTCTATCAGGAGAAGTAAGGCTTTAAACATCAGGTGTAGTTAGACCCTTACTCTAAGCTTTTGGAATTGAAATACATCAATTCTTGTTTTCCCCTTGTCTCCCATTCCCCCCCTTTTTTTCTTGCAACAGATACTTTCACCATTCTGTGTCTAACTACTCACTACCACAGACTTAGCTGATGACTCACCCAGACTTCATGACTTCTGGTTTCTTTAACTATCTCCCTGGACAAAAGTGGAAGTCAGCCAGAGGCAACAATGGAGAAACCCAGGATTTTAGCATAGCTGTGATTGGTGTTTCCCTTCTCATAAACAAAATATAGCAGCAAACACACTTCTGCTTTTGCTCTCCCCTAAGCAGACAATGAGGAAAATTAAAGTAGTTTCACATCCATATGACCTAAACATTGCATATGGTTCTGGAACTCGCAGGGCAGTTTTGAGGTTAACTTATAAAATCATGTATTTCTGAGTACCTAGTGACTCTTTCAATACAGCGGCCACTGTATTTTTGGTTAGTCATGTCTTGCTTCCAAACTGAAAGGCAGCCAACCACCTGTGTTTGCTATTAGTCCTGTACACATGGCAGATGATTATACAAAGCCAAGTGTTAAAAAAAAGCAGGTTTCCAATTACTGTATATGCAGAGTAATATTTTACTGGTGCACTTATTTATACAACACCATCCACTTTACAGAGTTTCATAAGCAAAACAGAAAAGTGGGGATCCCTGCCCCAAGGAGCTTACAGTGTAAATATTGGCAATGGGGAGACAACATAGGAAAAAGAAGACACATAGGTAACAACAGAAAAAAGAAAAGAGAAAACCAAGACTAACCAAGATTAACATGAGTAAACAAAGTTATCTGAAGCAGAGTTAAATGTTACAAATTTAGTTTCAGTTTAGTTTCAGTGGGGTGCCACTGAAAACAGCATTACCATGATTAGTTGTCTCCCTTTTAACATGCAGAATCACTGAACCCACATTGTGGTGTTACAGTGGTGTCCATTTCTGCAGTCCCACCATAGATAAGCGGCTCAAAATCACACATCATGTTATCACACACAAAGCAAAAAATATTACATGTAGGGGGAGAGTAAAAAAAAACTTGGGAATGCAGTTCTAGTTCTGCTCAGAAGTTGCAGTTCTCCTAGTTCTGCCCATATGTTTCATTTCAGTTGTGGAGCTAAGTGGGTAAGTCAAAGGCTAATGGAAGATCCGAGTACAGGCATGGGATCTGAATGAAGAGGGATCAAAAGATCATGAATTAATCTGTTTAGTTTTTGATGATACTGCTACTATAATTTCTTTTGTAAGCTGCACTGCTATTTGCAGGGGTCAAAATGGCAGGATAGTAAATTTCTTAAATCAGATACTATGAGGTGGGCATATTTCGCTTTGTACATTGGCTATGCAACCAGTACTGTAATTCCAAGCCTTCTGCCATTAGTAAGATTTTAAATTGTAAGTACTGCCTTCTGTTGTACTTCAGAGGTAATCAGGTAAAATGTCTCCTCACCAGATCACATCTAGGTACACTGGACACAAACTGAGCACCTTGGCATCCAAGGATAAATCCAGCCAGGTTCAAGAGAACACAGATAACAGAAAGCAAAACAAAAAGATTAACCTGGAACAAAATAAAAACACAAGATATTATGAAATATAGCATTCTATCAAAAAATCCTACCCTGTTTATTCTGAACATGGTCTTTGTCTTCTTTGTCTTACATTTTATATGCTGCACTAGAGTATTTATATACCAAAGGACATGCCACTTTGCAGATATTCCTGCAGTTTTCTATTGCCTATGAAGGACCATAATAGCAACAAGTTCATAACTGTAGCAAGTTTTTAATAGCAATTGCAACTTCTTGATTTTTACTTCAAAATAATCTCAATGCATTAAATGTTAAGAAATTTGAGGATGCTGCATCTAAAAAAATCATGCTGTAACAGGAGAAAGGTGCTAAAGGTTTTTTACAGTGCAAATATTACAATCTAGCAAAATAATTCCCTATTTCAGCAAGGGCACAGGCACATTTTAAAGGACTGAAATTACATCTTACCTCCTACACTGCTATCAAAACTAGAAAAGATGGATGATAACACAAGTGGGACTCTACATGGAGCTGCCCTTGAAGACAGTTTAGAAACTGCAATTAGTGCAGAATGTGACAGCGTGGGTGGTTACTCGAGCTGGTGGCTTGTTTCTGTTGGACCGCTGCTTCAGCAACTACAATGGCTGCCCATTTGTTTCCAGGCCCAATTCAAGATGCTGATAATTGACCTTTAAAGTCCTCCACCATTTGGGTCCAGGTTATCTGAAGGAACATATTTTTCTATACACTCCAGCCTGCCCTTTTATGTCATCTGAGGGGGCTCTCCTCCAAGTACCATCTTTGTCCCATGTCAGAAGGACAGCAGCTTGAGAGCAAGTCTTCTCTGTAGTGGTGCCATAATTATGGACTTCCATGTAATGAATTCAATTATGGAATTCAATTCAAATATGAATTCAATTATGGAATTAAAAACTACTGCCTCCCCCATTGATTTCTGGCAAGGATTCAAAATATTTTTTTCATATGGTGTTTGGGTGATGGGTTGGTGTCTGTCCTCTGTGCCTTTATTTTTTAATTTCTGTTCTGCTGCTTCATTCTGGTCTAAATAGTCAAACTCCAATGGTTTATCATTTTTATTATTTTATTTTTATATACACAGTAGAACCTCCAAAGTTGACCACCTTTCTATAATGACCACCTCCTTAAGTTGACCTAATTTTCACAGTATGGACAGACACTGCATATACACTATGGGAGACCAATCTCTCTATATTGACCACCTCCGTAAGTTGTATCTTTACCACTTCCAACCATTGCACAGAAGTTGCCCACTGAACACGATACTGCTTGTGCATAGTGAAGCCATTGTCCTTTTACTTTGGTTCCATCACCAGTGCATTACTTTACACTTATATTGAAACACAACTGCTATTTTGCTGCCTATTCTCCCGGTTTGGAGAGATCCTTCTGGAGCACTTCAAAATCCCTTCTGGTCTTCACCACTCAGAAAAGTTTACTGTCATCCACAAATTTGTCCACCTCCCTGCTTATCCCTGTTTCCAGGTCATTTATGAAGATGTTGAAAGGCATCTGTCCCAGGACAGATCCTTGAGGCACTCCACTTTCCACCTCTCTCCACTTTTTTTGTCAATTGCCCATTGACACCCACTCTCTGTTTCCTGGTCCTCAACCAGTTCTCAATCCATGAGAGGACCTGTCCTCTTATTCCCTGACTGTGGAGTTTTCTCAACAGCTTTTAGGGAGGGACTGTATCAGACACCTTCTGGCATTTAGTGAATCTGAGGAGACCCAGTTGAGGCCAGGCAGCCTAAGTAAAAAAGTGTGTTTTTTTAGCTGTTGTGGTTATATAACATGCTACAGGTTATGGGCTGGCAAGGGATAGCATTGGTTTGCCTGTCTGCTATGAAACTAAGTATTTTTTTAAAACTTACAATTTTTTTTAAGCTTATGAATTTTCAGGGTTTTTTTTAAACACTGATTGTGGGCTGTTTATTCTCTGTCTCTTGATATAGATGATATAAATAGTAAGCATCACAAGAGGATCAATTCTCATTGATATTTACAATAAAAATTTTAAAAAATCCAATCTAAATAATCACTTGGCCTTGCATTTGTTGTCCTGGGAGCTAAACATGATAATATTTAAATGCCTTTTCCCTCCCCCTGTATGTTGACCACCTCCCTATGTTGACCAATTCCTCCAGTCCCTTGGGTGGTCAACTTAAAGAGGTTCTACTGTATTGTAAATTTCATTCTTGGAAGTTTGTAAGCCACCTTGGGCATTTGCTCCAGCATAGGAAAGGTGGGATATAAGTTTTTTAAATAAATAAAGTAACACACCACCACCGGATCCTAACCTCGGTGTCGGATTGAAAAGCTGATGCAAAATAGCTGGCACAGATGTGAGAAGCCCCACTGTGGAGCCTGGGGCTTTGGGGGGAAGGGAATGAGAAGCTCCATTGCAGGAGAAGGAGACGAAAGCCCCTCCCCCCCAAGGAGATCTCCAGTGGCTTCCCAGCATCCGCACCCGCAGGATACAACAGTTGCCATTTTGGTGCCACCGTTCTTCCAGGTGCCAGGAAGGATAGGTTTGGGCTGTTAATCAGTAATTTAGTTGGGCCAAGCAATCATATGTTTGTACAAACAGTAGTCCAATTAACTGATTAGCTGTAACCAAAATAAGCAAATCTGTACTTTTAATTATACTATATCTCAAGGAACAATGCTACAGTCATTTCTGCCAATATCAGTAGCATGAACAAACAGGAAAAATATACCTCCATGTGAATCTGTCTTATTTTTAGGAAGTAAGCAAACTGGGTATTTTAACAATGCCACTATTATATCAAGAAAGTCTTGTGACATGCTTTACCAAATGTTATGTTCATCACATACCAAAAGTATCATTGGTCTCTTCCATGTTGTTAATCCTATAATTCCTGATAAAATGACCTGCAACAATAAACCAAACCATGACAAAGAAATGAAACATCATAATTATTTTTATTTTCAGCATACAAATAATGTTCTAAGAAGGGTACTGACAAAAGTCTGCTGATTAAAGTATAATCGTTCTACATCTACTGTCTCAGATCAATCATTATTTGGCCATGATGCAGTCATTGTCCCAAAATGAATGTGCACAACTTTTCACAACAGAGAGGGCTGCTGAAGAGTGAGTCTTATATGCAGAGCAAGGTACACAAGAGGGAAGGGTGCAGTGGGTAACAAGTAGTCCCCTTTGCCTTCAGGGAAAAGTCACACATTTAAAAACTACTAGAAGCATATAGAAAACCAGACTTGCTGCTGATCATGAAATGCCAACTAGCCTGCTTTGCTCCCAAAACCCAATTTTTTTTACCATTATTTTCCTCTTCAAGTGATTAAGCACATGCATCGTCAAACTTTATGAGGAATAAATCAATAAGTTTCATTTTTCAAGAGGATAACACAGGAATTTACTCCTCCTAACAAAGGGACAAAAGTAAAATGCCTAAACATTTTTATGGAAACAACTTATAACGATTACACTTTCATTACATTACTACATAATTTAATGTACTAGATATCAAAATATTTTCAGATAGCTTCTTCATATTCAAGAGGTAGTAATTCACCAGGAACTTGTCTTGCGCAAGCTCCACTGCCATGTGATCCTATATGCACTTATCCTGAGATTAATTCCCACTGAACTTGATGGAACTTACTTCTGAGTAGACATGCATAGGATTGCACTGCAAGCCTTACTAATTTCAGTGGGTCATACATGAGATATCCAAGATCATGACTCTCAATCACTGTGCAGCAGCAATTAACTTTGCCCACAAACTTAAGAGGAAACACACCATCCATATTACAGGATAAAATCACTTCAGAAGATTTCAGTAAATTTGAATTTTGCATGCTGAAGCATGCTGAACAATATAGATACAAAACCAAACATCTTAGAATTCTGCTTCAAAAACTGAATAAGGGTGGGGAGAAGACTACTCATACTCTAGTTTCTGAAATAACAAACAAGTAAAACCCAACAACTTGTGGAAGTGAAAACTAGATTACTTCACTGTGTATACATTTCTGTAGCATATAATTATTTCTGATGGAGCAGAAAGATAAAAATACTGTATAATACCAATATAAAACATAACTGGAATAAGTAATTTCTTCACTTATTTAAACAAGTATGTCTTAGGCTGCATCCTCCACACACTCACCCAGGATGATGTCTGAGGAGACACGCTTAGGATTGCGTTTAGTTCAGGAATACCTTTAATTTTATTTCTGTTATCTAACATTTTAATTATCTACTATACAGAGAAGCAGCAGGTGTAAACCAGCTTTCAATAA
Source organism: Tiliqua scincoides (assembly GCF_035046505.1). Taxonomy (NCBI): domain Eukaryota; kingdom Metazoa; phylum Chordata; class Lepidosauria; order Squamata; family Scincidae; genus Tiliqua; species Tiliqua scincoides. The sequence goes on from NC_089822.1 coordinate 71,168,289, forward strand.
AATAATCATATGACAGTCCCATATCATTTGACAATTGTTTATGTAATGGTTTTCAAATAACAGTCATGTCACATTTTACACACAATGGACCTGCACAGATTCAAGTATACAGGTGCAAACTATTTATTTTTTTGATTGTTTGCCCAATGATTTTTTCGAGTGTTTGCCCAATTCCCCCCCCCCCCAATGGTGCAGGTGCTCCTGCCTGCGGAAACAAAACAGTCCAACAAGCAAGCCTTCCCAGCAAGCAAAGCATGAGATTTAGGCTACAATCCTATCCACACTTTCCTGGGAGTAAGCCCCATTGACTACAGTGGGGCTTACTTCTGAGTAGAAACGCATAGGACTGGACTCTTAAAAGCTCAGCATCCCACCTGTGAAAGAATTGGGACAGCTGGAAACGGGAGGGCTGAGGATTGATAACAGCTGCCTTAGTTTCCTTCCATATGGAAGTGTCAGGTTGTAGCATATTTGTGTAAGTCTATGGAATTTAGCACAACATGTTTTTTGTTAATAGCACAGAGTCACAAGGAACAAAACGAATGCGGATAAATAGGCTCCACCAGTACATGCTTCCCCCCCAGACATATTAAAGCAACAGTTTAAATAGTGTAAGCGATTCTGCCAGCTACTGACTATGTCCGTGCCCAAGAGAGTGAGTCTGAAATGAGACAATGAAGTTGTGATTCCCCCAGTTGTCTCAGTTCCTGTGTCTTTCTTCTACAGGTGAAGCCTTTTTATCCGTGGGGGTTCCATTCCTGACCTCACCAAAGATACCGAAAACAGCCAATAAAGAAATCTTCAGTTTTTGAAGCCCACTGTTGCTCCAAACGTGACTGAAGCCTGGCTCCAGTCGCATCAGAAGCTGCCCTGAACCTCAAGAGATGCTGCATACAGCTTCTCCGAGGCCCAAAATAGTGTCCAGAGCATTTTTTTCATGACTTCTAGTAAAACTGGCAGTTGTCAAAAAAATGCTCCAGGCACCACTCTGAGTCTTGGAGAGGCCGCATGCAGTTGCGCACAGCCTCTCTAAGGCTCAGAAAATGTCCCAGACATGACCAGAATGATGTTCTGGACTGGGAGGCCTGGGGGGGGGAGGGAGAGATGGGAGTTTGGTTTTTGCAGTGGAGCAAATCCGCAGATACAGAGGCCCCATCTGTACTGTAATTTTAGTTCCTAAAGAGATAGCATATGTTTGATTTAGGAGAGCTTTGAATATACATGATTTGTGCTTTACATGCTGACCTTAGAAGGAAACCCTTACATAAAATGTGGGCCAACTGCAACTCTTTTCCCCATATTGAGAAAATCAGTTGCACTGAAATCCCACTGAAATTAGTGCAATCCTACAGAAGTAAGTCACACTGAGTTCTAGGTGGTTACTCCCAGGTAAGGCTAGGGCTACAACCCTATACACCAACCGGGGTGGCCAAACTTGCTTAAGAGCTATATGCAATAATCTTCAGATGTTTGAGAACCACAATATTTACAAAGCATTTAAATTCTTAAACATATTTATTCACCATGAACATTAAACTTGGGTTTTAATCCAGCGGACTCTCACTTTATACCCGGAAAATAATTATCAAGCTTGAACATTTCTTATTTCTCTTTTATATTAACTGTGATGCCAAAATGAGCTCAGCCAACATATTTCTAAGAGTCACACATTATGACTCTTGTGTCATAATGTCGAAGAGCTGCCTGTGGCTTGCAAGCTGTGGTTCGGCCAACCCTGCTATACACACTAACTTGGGAATAAGATTCATGGAATAGAATGTGTCTTACTTCCAAGGAAACAAGTACAGAATTGTGTTGCTAACTTTTCTCAGGCTGCAATCCTAACCACACTTTCCTGAGAGTAAACCTCATTGAACATTGACTTACTTCTGAGTAGACCTGGTTAGGCTTGTGCCCTAACTATAGCTAATTACCAATCAATTTCAAAATATAAACACAACCAACTCTTCTGCTTTCAAAAATAGTTTATGATGTAAAATCTTTTATGCCTTTAACAATCTACAGCACTTTATTCTTTTTCCCTTTATTACTATTCAAAACTTCTAAAACAGCAATTTTCAACCTTTTTCCATCTCATGGTACACTGAGAAGGCGCTAAAATTGTCAAGGCACATCATCAGTTTTTTGACAACTGATAAGGCACACCGCACTGTCAAGGGTTTGCATCCCCCAGTGGCCCTACTAACAAATCATCATCCCCCAAACTCCTACGGCACACCTGTAAACCATCTGCAGCACACCAGTGTGCCATGGCACAGTGGTTGAAAATGGCTGTTCTAAAACACCAAAAAAAGTTTTCAGTGAAAGAACTAGCATTTAGTAGTGGAGCCAAAGATGAACTACATAGTTATGAACTACAGTAACACAAACTGTGGAAAATGGATTTTTCTTATCTGAGAGCTGCTCAAAGCTCTAATCAAAAGCATTCAAATGTGTAGGTGTGCATATGGAAACAACCCTGCACTTTCATGACTAATCACTAAAGCATGGAAGGGTGTTTGAAGTAAAGAGATTTCATTTTCCATGATACAAAGAATAACTGTCAAAACATCTCCTGAAAAACACATTTACATTTTGTTTTACGGGAGTTGGAACAGAAAATGGTTAAGTGATCTACTCAAAATTACAGACCTCAAGCAGCAAATAGCATTAAAACAAATAACTGTATCCAGATGGGTCCTTCTCCATTAGATGGGCCCTGATCTGCAGTGGATTGTCTCACTAGAAGCTGTGGAAAACAATACCCACATCAGTGATAATGTGAATCATCTGTTCGGAGGGGAAGACAACAGAAAGCTGACCACAGGATTCTGAAGCTTGTCTTCTCCTTCCCTATTGCTACTAACCTCTACAAAAAAAAAAAAAAATCTACATCTTCCATAGGAACACCACAAAAACAAGAATGTATCTCAAGATGTTGGCTTGTGCCTCCAGTTATGACTACAACTGGTAGTTATGTTTTGCAAGGTTGTTAAAAGAATAACTTCTTCCAATAATAATAAAAAAAAGAATTGTGGCCAAAACCTTGTGTAATTAATTGCATTTCATAGTGAGCTTCCAAGATGATTTTCTTTTTTTAAAAAGCATTAAAGTCACCTGACCCTTGCCTTTAGTGAATACAAGATTCTCGAGGAATCTTGCCCTTTACTCACTGTTAGCATTATAGAAATAAGCAGTCACCTCTGTCTCTTAGACAAGTAATTCTCAGAGCCCGTAACTGGAAGTATTAACTGAAATCAACAAAAATTACAGTATTTCTAACACTAAGTTGTATCCTGAAGATTCCCAAACCCCACTGAAATTAATGGAGTTTAAAATTAGTCACAATTTGTCTCAATTAATTTCAACAGTGTGCTTAGACATAACTAACTTTCCCTAGATGCATTCAAGCCATCAAGTATATTGGGATGAAAGACACTTATGGTTCATATCCTTCTGTGGGCCGATTTAGATGATGCTTTACAATCCAAACTAGCCCCATGCAATTAACAACATGTGCACTCATTTGGCACACCCAGCCGAGCGGTTCCTCCTGGTAAATTTTTTTAATCACATCAGGAGGGGAGGTGGTTCAAATGATACATTCTCTAGCTAACAGTCAGGTTCTCCATAATCACCTGATGTAGTATTGTGATCGTTAATTATACCTTTAAATAAAGTATAACTTGGAAAAATAGTGAGATTTCAATAATTTTTCTGCAACACTGAAAGTTAACCAATTAGCACTCTGAATAGCTACCATTTGAGTGTTAATTTTTTTTTTAACTCTATGAGTCAGGGAGTCACAGATAAGGCATGTAGGCAGCCTACTATGGTTGCAATCAAAAGCAACTGCCACTGAAATCAAGAAGGGTTACTTTTACATCAGGCATCTGCAGGCAAGCAATGCCACAGTCTATATGGCAATAGAAAGCCTTGACACCTTTTCATGTTACTGTACAAAAGGCCAGTTTGTGGAATGAAAGGAACCATAACGTGTCACAACAGGCTGGTGCCAAACACTCCTGCACAGTCATACAAGTTTTTTAGGCTGCAGCCCTATGCGGACTATCTTGCAGCTATGCAGCTCTATTACACTCAGTCAGACTTACAAGTAAACATGGATAGGACTGAGCTGTTATGCAGCAATCCTAAACATACAAGGGAGTAAGCCCTGCTGAACTACTGTATTCCCACGTAAGCAGATTCCAAGGCTATTCCATCTTAACTTAGCGCCACCTCGCTCCTTTATCTTGGAAGTGATTTTCAAAACCACCTTCTGCTAAAAGGAATACTCTTTTTACAAAATATAAACATCAATCAATTCAGAATATAATATCATTGATTAATATAATTATCATCAATCAATTTAAGTTTGTATATTATCATCATAATTTCTGGGCATCTCAAAAAGTATTCCTCCATGAGATAAACATCAGAGAATTAGATCTTGAAACCTGAAAACTTGCTCTCTAGATTGCTCTTTTTCCTCCTCACCACTTCTAGCCCCAAACCAGCTGCAGCCATGGGCAGGTCACAGTTACCTCAATCCTCCATCACAGGGTGACCAGATGTCATAACTGCCAAAGAAGATGAGGCACCCCAAAATGTAGGACATCCAAAAATGTAGGACATGACAAAATAAACTTGTATATTGATTTCATGTGGTTAATTGAAATACTATACTAATTATTATTAAATTTAAAACTATGCAGTATTACAAATACAGGTGTGCACCGCTTAACAACTGTTCTCTTAACAACGGGCACAATAAAGATGCTCTTAATGAGGCAATCTCATCTCCCATAGCCTGCAGCAGAGTGTCTGTTTACACAACAAAGGTTCTTGATGCAAAGAAGAGGCAATCTATCTCCAGTAGCCTGTGCAGCCAGCGTCTGGCAGGGTATTTGTTTACACAACAAAGGCAAGCATGGATCGAACATTCACTTAATAACCTAATCGCTTAACAACATGGATTGGAGAATGTTAAGTGGTGCACACCTGTAATTTATTACATATAAGTTATAAGAAGGTTAAGCGCCACCTGCTCACAGGGAAAAGGAGGGCATTTAAATTCTTTTCCAGGGCAGGGGGTGAAGAAGAGGACATGCCCTGGGAAAAGAGAACATCTGGTCACCCTGCTCCATCAGTGGAATGGGAAGAGCCACGTTCATCCTCAGCGGATGGTCATGTGGCTGGAGAGCACCCTGTGCATGAAGAGGCGTTCAAGAGTACAGCAGGAGTAGGGCGATGGTTGGCGACTAAGGCGAGCCGTCCTGAAGGGGTCCGGAGGACGCACTGGAAGGGAAGGGAAGAGCCCAGCAAGGGCCGGGCCTTTCCGGAGCCACTTACCGAGGAGCCCGCCCAGAACGGACAGGAGTTCTTCACCTGCGCGGAGCCGCTGAGCGAGAGCGCCCCGAAGCTCAAGGCGACCATGCAGCACCCCAGAATCAGCTGCAGCAGCCCCAAGGAGAGCAGCGGTCTGGCCGGCAGCAGCCTCGGCCCCGCCGTGCCAGAGGCCCCGGCTCGGCGGGAGGCCCCGGGGGAGAGCGCGGCCGGGCGAGACCGGGGCTGCTGCAAGCCGGAGCGGGACCACCGGGGCCGGAGAGGAGGGGGAGGCAGGGGCAGCGGCGGGTCCCGGGCGGCGGCAGCAGCGGCAGCGGCTGAGCAAGGTCTGACCGCCTCGGGCACCACCGACAGCCCGGCCATGGGGCAGCAGGAGCCCGGCAGCACCACCGGCAGAGACATGGGGGCGGGGAAGAGGAGAAGCGCTGCACGGCAGGGGAGAGGAGCGAGCGAAACTCTGCCTGCCTGCCTGCCCGGGGAGCTCCACAGGCGGCGGCCGCGGAGGGGGAGGGAGCCCTGCGCTGCCCCTCCTGCCCGGGCTGGCTGCCAAGCCCTCCTTCCTGCCTTCCCCGGTCCGCACTCTGCGCCCTGGAAAGGTCGCCGCGCCGCCCTTCCTGTGGGTCTCCCGGCCACAAACCCCACCCCACCCGCGAGACCGCGCCCTGCCCTCCCCCGAGCCTCTCGGCAGCCCCCGGGGCTCCTCAGCAACTTCCCCCGCTGCCAAGCCCTCCCACGCTCCCCGCCACTCACTCCCGACTCCTGGCCACCCTTCGCCTGCCCTCCCCGCGAAGCGCCCAGCCCTGTCGCTGCTCTACCGCCAGCCACCCCCGGCCGCCAGTTCTCTGCCCCATGCCTCCCCCCGCCCCGGCACCGAATGCGCCCTGCCCATCCTTCTGCCCGCGCCTGACGCACTCACGGGCTGAGCCGGTGCGTCTGTCTCGGCGCCGCGTTCAGCCGGCTGCTCAGCGGCCCCCCCTCGGTGCACGCGGAGTGGGCAGAGGAGCGCAGTGGGACTCTCCTTCCTTCCCCAGAGACCTGCCTAGGACTGGGGTAGGGCCGCGCCTCCCTCCCGCTCCTCCTCCTCTGCAAGCTCTCCACGGGGGCCCTTCCTTCTCCAGATCCCCGCTAACCCCAGCCCCAGCCCAGCCCTTCTTTCCCCAACACGTTCGCATCCATTCAGCCGCCGGGAAGAGCCCTCAGTCCCGGTGGACGCGCAGAGCTCCTCCCCAGCCCGCCGGCCCGCCCGCCAGTCCCCCTCTCCGAGCAGCTCGAGACCTGTTGCAGCAAGTGCAGCCGCCTCGCCTTTACGCGCGCGGGTAGCTGCACAGTCTGGTGTCCCTCCTGTTATCACCCCAGAGGGAGCCTGAAGTTTTAAAATAACTCCTCCCGAGAGGCGAGGCGGGCCGGGCCGGGCCGGCGATCGTCTTTCGTGCAGCAGGCAGCCTTCCAAGTCTTTCCAGAGGAAGGAGTGGGCACGCTGTGGATTGTTTCCGCGCTAGTAACACAGTGTCCCCGAACTGCGAACTGAAGGAAGAGTCTCCCATCTCATTTGGCCCCGCGAAACGGGTTGGTTTGCCAACCATTGGCCAGTTGAGGCTGCAATCCTAGCCGCACTTACCTGGGAGTAAGCCCCATTGACTATAGTAGGGCTTCCTTCTGAGTAGACATGCATAGGATTGGGCTTAAGGGCCAAGGGCCCAATCCTATCCCCATTCACCTGGAAGTAAGCACCACTGACTATAACGGTTTACTGCTAAGTAGAACATACATAGGATTGGGCTCTGAGGGCCCAATCCTATCCAACTTTCTAGAGCCCATGGAACAAAAGTTCCTTTACCCTGATGAGGCCTCTGTAACTGCCCTCCCACTGCAGGATGCAAGTGTGCATCCCACTGGCATAGCTTCATCCGTGCTGAAAAGTTGGATAGGATTGGGCCCTAAGGCCCTAGAACTGGAAAAGGGAATGCAGCCTTAACTATATTTGCAAAATGGCAGGACATTGCTGCAAGGAAAGAAGACCTGGTAGCATTTCCTTTTTAACACTGAACATTAATTGCACTTCTCCAGAAATAAAATACTATGTATAGTATTTTATTTGCAACAGGTGCCGCTCTTTGAAAGACATTTGGATCCTTTCTAAATGGAGCAATGACTGAACATTTAATGTGACTCCTACACATATTTACTCAGCGGGTGTAAGATACATTGAGCAGGATAGGACTTATTATTGAGTAACTATACTTGATCTTAGCCGAAAGGCTGCTCCCCGCTGAATTTTCAAATCCCTATCAGAGCTGGCCACATGCCATTGGAAAACCGGATAGGATTTGGCCCTAAATATGCACTGGTTGGAAGAGACAACCAGTGCATCGTTCTACTTGCATTTGAGCTAGTTTTTAACAGGGTATGATGGAATCTAATTTTTTTTTAAATAAGTAAAGATACAGTAGGAATACAGTATTCAGATTCCACTCAATAATGGGGAGGAGTATATCCAGTAATTTGCATATATCTGGCATGTTTGGTGCTTCACATGGAAAAAATTCCTACAACCACAGACTGGGATTGGCAGAAGAAAGATGCACCTTCCTACTCATGGATGCAACTGCTTATTGATACCTATACTGCTGAGCATGTCCCTGCCACACTAGGTGCACCTAAAACCTTTGTGCAAATTATATACATCCCTAGAACAGATGTGGTGTTGCTCAGATCACTAAATGTAGAGTCACTTGCACTATAATTTTTTTTTTTTTGTAATTAGAAAACCCAGGATCAATCAGAGCAGCAGCTCAAGGATTTTAACACAGAAGACAGCTTCCAACCTTAGCAAAGACAATGTGCATAATTTATTCTGTGGTTGTGGCTTTAAAATCCCTAGCAACAGAATTTTTTTAAAAAACCACTTATTTGGAACTACGTGGACCTCATTCTTCCAAAACAAGTGCAAAAACAAACAAAAAAACCCTCTCCTTTAGTTTTCTGCACCAGACAGCAATGTTAAAATACAAAACTTGGTCCCTTTCACCCTGAAGGACTGCAGAATTCATACCCAGGTCTGAAATCTAAATTAATGAACATTAGAGGCTAAAGCCACTTAGGCACTGAAGCCATCTCAGGACAATGCAAGAAGCCAGGGCCTGATCAGCCGGTGCTCTTTTCTTTCTAAAAGAAGCTCCTCCAATATCCTTTGAAAACAGAAGTCACTGTAGTGCACAAAGTCAGGCATGTGGTACATCTCCTTATATATCTTCCAAGAATACTGTATACTGTTAATAATAATAATAATAATTTTTTTCATTTGGGGTTTGGATAGGGATTGGGTTGGATAGGGGTTGGGGTTTGGATAGGGATTTGAAAATAATAATTTTCCAAGAATACTGTATACTGTTAATAATAATAATATACTGAGCTATACCTCCAAGCTGCTTTATCTGTATGGTAAGGAAACAAAAAAATGGCCGCACAATCCCTATGTTCCCTGTAGAACATGGTACATGATTATCTGTGGCAGTGGCATAGCTAAGGGGGATACAGGGGGATACATTGCTCTGGGTTCCATGCCTTGAGGGGGTATCAGTCCACACCCGATGGCAGCTCCTGAGGCAGAGCTACAGCCTGCCTGCCCACCATGTCTCCCTTCCCATGTTGTGGGGGGGGGAGGTGCAGGAGAAGGTACTGCAGCGGTGAAGACCCTCACTGCTACAGTATCTTCTCCTGCAGCCCTCCTCCCAGGCACTTGGACCAGTTGTGAGCTGCTCTGAGAGACTAACCGCTTTTGTTATGAAAAAGTGAAAAGCGAGTGCCATAACCCGGAAGTAACTTTTGGGTCATGTACTTCCAGGGGGTTATGTGGAGAGTCACAGCCCCAGGTGCCACTGTGGGTAGTTATGCCACTGGTTTGTGGCCACCCAATCTTCCAAGCAAGCTACTAAGAGATGCTGAGTAGAAGTGGGTGAGGTTAATGGAGAGTACTCTGAGCTTCACATTTTATGTATTTATTCTAAAATATTTATGTCCCGCCATTCTCCTTACTAAAAGGAACAAGGGTGATTTACAACTTCAATAAAACATTAAAAACAATGAATACAATCAATATAATAACACAAATCAATAAAACAACCATGAGCAATGAACAATCATAAAGCAAAGAACTAAAAAGCAGTAGAAGTAATATTAATTAATAACTAAGGAGTAAGAATATTAGAAGTAAGAAGCCGCCACCAGAAGGCTAATAGAAAGTGTTCAGTTCTTAACTAGGGAGTCCCACAGTTGCACCACAATTGCAATGCCACTGTGAGGAGGCCCTTTCTCTCATTGCCCCCAGCCAGGCCTCAGAGGCTGGTAACACCTGTAGAAGGACTGCTCAGATGACCTCAGCCAGTAGGCTGTCTCATATGGAAGAATGATTTTAGGTCAAAATCAGCACTTGAATTGTGCCTGGAAGTGAATCAGCAGACAGAGGAGAAGCAGTCCAACAGTCAGACCACCTCACCCTCATCACTACGATGGACTGCACCAGGCAAAAAGAATCCATAATCATGGGACCAACAGACACAGAGGGAAACGTCCACTGGACAGGGTAAATATGGAGTCCAAGTCATAATGGATGCAAGCAATTTTATCTGAGAAGTGTTTAGCAAATTGATCCCAGCAGACCACTGAGCTATCTTCTTCATTGCCAGCATTGCCACAGACTACACCCCTAAATAGGCTCTAATTCATGTTTCTTATGAGTCTTTCTCCACTGTTGCTCACAATATCTGCCCAGTCATTTCATTACCTGCAGTTCCCTGGAAAAGCAGGGAGACAGTATGGCTGTACAATGAGGCAGAGGTCGCTCGGGAGCAGACTCATCTACTGCCCTGGCCATTTCTTCATTCCAGAGGTTGATCAGAGCAGCAGGAAAATCCCCCAAATCCATTAGGAATCCATCGAGATCCCATAAAATTCCAAGAGTGAACTATCTAAATCAGTTCCCAGCACTTGCAGTCTAAACTCTAGCAAGTCGTGATCGTAGCAAAGGAGTGATCGTAATCCCACCCCAGCAGTGTCTGTTCTGGTGGCTGTCTGCTGGTATTCTTTTGCATCTTTTTAGATTGTGAGCCCTTCTGGGACAGGGAGCCATTTAGTTATTTGATTTTTCTCTGTAAACCGCTTTGTGAACTTTTAGTTGAAAAGCGGTATATAAATACTGTTAATAATAATAATAACAACAATAATAATAATATTATTATTATTCCCCCATGACCAAAAGATGGTCTAGCCCAGGGGTGTCAAACTCGTTTCATACCAAGGGCCAAACAGCATTCATGATACCTGCTGAGGGCTAGAAGTGATATCATTAAGCAGGAAGTGATGTCATTAAACAGTTCATAACCAAAAATAAGCACTTTTTCTCACTTGAACTCATTCGCTTCAAATTACAAAACAGAATACACAAATCCTGATCCTATTTCAAGATATAAGAGAGCCCAATTTTCAAGTGGGCTGCCCTTACAGCAGTAACACCTCAGCATTGCTCAGCAGCTGAGAGCATGAGGGCCGGATAAAAAGCTTCTACGGGCCGCATCCGGCCCCTGGGCCTTATGTTTGACACCCCTCTAGCCCAAAAGAAGTGGGCTTCCTCCCAGGTTGGCTGTTGTTGCTGCTGTTACCTCCACCACTGCCAGCCGTCACTACTGGCAGTAGTAGCCATCACTACTACCTTTCAATGTAGATTTCACGTTTGTTTTATTCATCCTTGAAGACAAATGGGGGAAAAATGCTTCTTATTGCTTGTAGAAGCCTAGACTGACTCCTGGATATCATAACCCTAATTTATGCCTTCCTGAATTTCAAATTTTTCCTAAAAAGCAGCAGGATTGGATGCACAAATGAGTTTCAATGAGTTCTTGGGGTAATATTTAGAAAGGAAATTTGTGAGAACGTACAAGCTCCAAATGGAAATGCTATCACAGTTCCACCACCGTCCAACAAATTTCTTTTTGAATGTTACTGCAGGCATAAGTTTGGACAAACTCCAGAAGTTAATGGTAGACAGGGGGGTCTGGCATGCTGTGGTCCATAGGGTCACAAAGAGTCGGACACAACGACAACAAGCAGGCATAAGAAGAAGTGCAACACACCTGTACTTCCTCTCCTATTTCTTTAAAACATTCAAAGCTGCTCCAAAAGCCAGAGTTTATATTCAGTTGTCATGGGAATGATGCTGAAAAACTAGCCTCCCTCTGGCAAATCATCTCTACCCTGTCTTTCACACACTGAACTCATTGATGGCTCTCTGCCACCCTGTGGCGATTCTCCACTCCTCTGCCAGCTGCAGGAACCATATGAAGCAGTTCAGCTACGGTTCATGGATACTGAAAGCATATACAAATTGCCATCTCTTACATTTTGATACTGTCTTGACATTTGGCTGTCTGGAGTGATAATGCATGGATTTTACAGGTGGCTCCAGGATTGGACCCATTTACTTTCAGAGTAGAAGTACATCAGATAGGCCATTTTCTAGGCCCTGCTATGCATCACCTTGACTTATCTTGTATTTCTAGTACATGTGGACCATGGCACTCATTCAGGTCTATTGTTAATTTCCTAACATTCTTCTGCAGCATTCTCCCAAATATATTCCTTTGGAGAGTTCATAAACTGCAAAGGGAAAAACAATCAGCTTTGTGAATTGTAGACCAGAAGCAGAAATTCAAACACAAAATAAACTACATTCCATTCAAGTACTGATATCAAAAAAATAGAACTCTTAAATATTTTAGGCATTATTAAAAGCATTTTGGTTGCAATATAAAAATAGGATGCTAATTCTTTGTTTGTAGAGTATATCCCTTTATTATTTCATGATTTGGGTAAAGATTTAAGACACAAATAATCTCATTTCTACATAATTTTCTCAATCCTGATGCTTCCCAGTCTTGTAGTGACTAGATTACAAAGTAAACTTTGCATATGTACAGTCATTTACGAAAAATTGTATACAGATCTATTTAATGTAGAAAAACAACATCCAAGGGCAAAGGGTAGCCATGAAACATACAAAAGTTAGGCAACAGAAACATTATGGCTTTGCACAAGCATCAGATGTCAGAGAACAATAAAAGACACTTTTCGTTAGAAGGCACTTGTTTTGTTTTTCTTGCACTAACGTGCTGTGCTTATCATCAGGCTTCCATCATGTCACAAAAGTTAAAAGGCAATTTTAATGAGGAAACATGAATGTTAAAAATTCAGAGATTCCAGGATTTAATACAAACTCTTAAAATGGATTTTCGGTCCTTTTTGTAAAATAGGCAACAACATTCAGGCAACAGTGATTCCTTCTCCAACACTTACATGAAGTCAAATCCTGCCATTCCAGTGTGTTGATATGTCAAGTTCATTGGTAACTTCAAAGAGGCATAGGCCATTTGAAGCTAAGCAGGGCTTCATTTTGGCTGTACAAGCATGTTTCAGAACAATGGTTCTGTATGTCAATACACTTATAATTCAGTATCCCTGTATCTAGATTGTCCATAGTATCCACGTTTAGATTGGTCAGAAAGCTGCCGGCGGTAGTCTTCTTCCTCTCCATCACTGCCATAGCTTCCTTGTTTATCTAGGTAAGGTCTAGCAGGTTCTGGAGGTCTGAAACTAACACATCAGAACACAATAAGTAAACTTTGATGCAGATGCTACTCAGAATGAGAAGCTCTCAAGCAGTCTAATCAGAAAAATGTCTTCAACCTGGCATGACTTAATGTTGTGTCAAACTCAAGTATTCCCATAAAAGCGCTGCTAAGAAGCATCTTCCCCAAAGTTGTGTTCCCCACACAAACAGCCATGCCTAGAAACTTCTTACTGCCAAGAGCCATACAGAGGGATCAGAAGGAAAAGAGAACGGTAGCACTGTCCATCTTTAGAAAGTCAATTCCATGCATAAGGGGCAGCAAGGGACATGAGCAGCACTATTCAAGGAAGTTGGTGACCCTTCTTTCAGTTGAGTGTGGTTGAACTGGATGTCATGGGTAGGGATACAATGAGAAACAAGGGACAAGGCGATGGATAACTTCAAATGTAAGAGTGCTCCAAGTACAGAAGGAAACTGGAAAGCCAGCACAGGGGTCTGGATATGAGACTAGGGTACTCAGAGTGATTGGGGAGGCAAATAACTGGCATCAGATAATGTGACAGCAAGACTAAGAAATCAGGTACAGAAAAACTATATCAACTGTTATCTTGATATACAAGTACATCTCACCAACTCTCTGGTGGATAAAATGACAGATCCAACTGAATTCTTAATTTCCACATTAAATAAGTGTAAGACGCTTTACTTACAGACGCAAAAACTTAAAACAAGACCATATACAAATACATTCATTTACCTTCCAGGCTGGACCCAGTTCTGCTCCGGTTTCTGGCTTTTGATTGGGACAGCATAAATATCTGGGTGCCTCTGAGCTATTTCCACCTGTAAAAGAAAAAGAAAAAAGTACACCAGAACAGTTAGGTTTTCTCAAACTACAAATGGATGGCTGCTTGAAACCTGTTTTGTATACTGCAACACATCTCAGCTGACACAAGCCACTAAAGTACAGACTATGCAATACTCAAAAGCATAAAAGAAACAGAGAACAAAGCTATTAGAGTGGCAACAGAGTACTATTAAAATTACAAGTTTTTGTTGGGAACAATTAACACGATGAGCTACTTTACTTTCGATGTGTGCTAGAAGATCTGTTTTTATTCAGTTTTACTAGCTTTTTGTTTATTTCTGTGATGACATCATTTCCTTCTTGTATCAAAACAAATGTACATTACAGAGTTCTCTTCATACCCGAGCATTTTGTGCTTCTTGTAGCTCTTGCATCCTTTGAAGCCTTGCTTTGTGATCCATTTTCTCAAATATTTTAACTTTCCCCAGCACAGACTTTGGTGTGTTCTCTTCTTCATGTACCACTTCCTCTGCTTTCTCCTCCACTTCTGTTGGTGGAATGGCTGGCTGAGATTTCAATATAGGACGCCCAAAAGTAGGTTTAACGGCTATAGGGGGAGGAGCTGGTTTCACTGGCATACCATAAGTTTCACTACTAGCAGCATTGGGGCTGTTTGTCCTGGGTTCATAGTTCTTAGGGATATCATATGGGTCATCTTTGTTTTGTAATTTACCCTGTAAATGTAAAAAAAAAAAGTAGACATGTTTGTATATTCCATGCAAGTAACCGCTTCCCAGCACAATCCTATGCAAGTCTATTCAAAAGTACGTCCTATTGAGTTCAATGGGGCTTACTCTCCGGTAAGTGTTGCACCCTCAAATTTGGAACAAGTCATCAGAAATGGAAAAGCCTACTATTCTGAGCCAAGAAAAAATAGGTGCTGAAGTCCTAGCTGAACCTCTTAAGACGAAAGTTTGAAACCAAGAACAGAGCAAGGACTACTGAAAGGCAGAAGGTGAAGAGGGTAGGCAAGAAATATTTGTTCAGTAACATTTATCACCAACATTGCTGATGAAACAACTACTTCCAGTTAGAAGAGTTCTCCTTTTCCTCTCAATTTACCTTAGGAGGCTCAGGCTTGAAAGCTGGAGGTGGGCTGGGATCTCTCAGAACATCCCTGCTACCAGCTCTTCTCATTTGACTTCTTGGTTCAGGACTGGATTTCCTTAAACTCTATGACAAGTAATAGTAGCTCATTATACACATGTTCATGCAGTTCTTGACTTGTTTGAGGCATACTTACACCTCTGCCAATGCTAACAAAAGGTAAAGTATGCCTATACAAGTCTTCTGTTTTGGAATTTAGTCATAATGATTCACTAGGGCTACTGAGGTTCAAGTTCATCTGTTCCCCTTTAATTGCCACCTCACTTGTCTTTTGGCATATTAATTCTGGTAGTCTGTACCTTCAGGGCTTGTGTATCCTACAACTGCATGAATTAGGATGATTCTGAGGTGACAATATGTATGGATGAAATTTCCTTGTTTGCCATCTTTCTGGATCAAAGCAATTTTAAATAATTGCTCTCTTTGATTCTAAAACTTCTAATTCTAAAAAAAAATATGGTCCACAACAAGTAGAATCCATGATTGATTCTCTCCGTGGACATTACAGTCTGAATTGTAATGTAATGTAATGAATCATGATCCACAATCATGATTTTGTAGCAGGTAAAGTGGGAGCAGGGAAACATACCTTCTTCTGTGCAACAGCCCCACCCTAAGACACAGGCTACCCAATGCTAAATCTAGTATAAACACTGTGCATCAATGTCTTAAAGTCATGCTAAATTTGAGTTCCACCACCTGCAAGCATCACTTGAATGGATATTTTCTGTTAATGTTTACAGCATAAATGTGTTCACAGCAGGTTTTTTCCTGCTCTTCCTCCAAGGAGTTCAAGGTGACATACATGGTTTCCTCAACTCACTCATTTTATCCTTACAACAACCTTGTACGAAAGAGATGACTGGACTAAGGTCAGCCAATGAACTTCATGGCTGAGTGGGCATTCCCAAACCTAATCCAATGACTACATCACTTTGGTGTTTGTGGCAATGTTTTGAGAGAAGGGGGGGGGCTGTTTTATTCTGGCTCTCTCACCTCCTCATGTTGCACAGGTTCAGAAGATCGACTGATGGAAGAGATTCTTGGCTCATTGATTGGTTCATCAAGCTCGTTGTCTGTATATGCTCCACCTTCTCCATCTGTATCTTCCATGTCACTGATCAGTCGGCTGTCACAGCTCAGATAATCAGCACCCATCGCAGTTAAGTATGACATGCGATCTTCAATATCATCATCCATTCCTTCCAACTACAAAAAGGATTTTGAGAAGAAGTTATGCTTTTCATGTCATCAGTTCTCACATCATATAACATAAGAAAACACAGTAAGAAACAGAGCTAGGAGAAACCATTGGACAAAGTGGGTCCTATGAAAATAGGTTTATTTCAAGTGGTTGCATGAACCACTACTTGTAACAATGTGATTGATATATGATGAAAGACACGGCAAAGATGTCACCAAATTTTTCCAGTATCTAATGAATTATCCATGACAGCTGCTGAATAAAACTCAGGAGCTTCTATACTTTGAGTGCAAAACTTCCACGCGTATAATGGAAAATCCCCTTGTACACAGGAAACCCCTGTTCACTTTGAGCTTGGACAGCATATCATTCCACGTGCAAAAACAAAATGTTTGACCACATACCTTTCCTTCTGAAACCCACACTGCTTCATTCTGCTGTTGCTCAATAGTGTCTTTGAGACTGCCATACCAGCCATCATTGGCTGAATTTAGATTGATGGTAGCTGCCGGGGTTTAAAAAAATAAAGTTGTCTTTTGCAAAATAATTGTCCCATGCAATAAGATATGTCAGTCACATTCAGATCATCAGAAGTAACTTTGATAACACAATGTTAGGGTCCCCTCTAGTTCTCAGCCCTCCTAGAATAGGATACCAATATTTAAAAGCAGAGCACCCATTCAGTGGAAATTTCAATTCATTCTACAGCTAAATCCATCACGGGTTACAAACCATGATGTGTATGAGCAACCTCCTGATTTTAGAAATGGGCTATGTCAGAATGCCAGATGCAGGGGAGGGCACCAGGATGCAGATCTCTTGTTGTCTTGTGTGCTCCCTGAGACATCTGGTGGGCCACTGTGAGATACAGGAAGCTGGACTAGATGGGCCATGGCCTGATCCAGCAGGGCTGTTCTTATGTTCTTATATAGATGTTATGTAGCATATTCTCCCCTACCTGTAAAAAGATGCATAGAAGTCTTCTTCAGTTTATTTGCTTGATCATAAAGCTTCCGTGAGCTCTTGTTAGATGTGGGAATTAGCCTTTGCCTTATGGTTTTCACACCCTGTCTGCTATCTGGGTTGAAGAAGACGACAATTGGGAACCACTGGGTGTAGTTTAATAGATCCACAGCCTTAGGAGTAACATCCAACAAAGCATGCTTATCCTGTTAAAAGCAAGGTAACACTGAGATTATGGGGGGGAAAACCCACCAACATCCACATAATTTACTTTTGTTATTATGGAAAGCAAACAGAAGAGGGAAAATGTGTATATTTACCTGCTCAATAATTTGTCTCACAGTATTTAAACGAACAACACCCGTGGGTTTTTCTGAACCTGCATCTTTAGGTTCCGTTTCTGAAAAAGTAAAACATGTTTGTCATTTGTTTAATGACTTTTCAGAAGACCATCAAATAAGGACGGATTCCATTAAGAAAAGAGCAACAAATGACTTACTGGCAGCTTGATACAGCTCAGGCAAGTCATTGCACAACTTCTCCATCGCTACATCTGCAATGGGGCCAAATATCACCACAGGCCTCTTAAAACCAGCTGCAAGTAGAAAACATTTAACGTGTCATTGTGGTTAGAGTTATTTAAAAAAAAAAGTCCTTCTGTGGTATGTTTAAAAGTGAATATCCCTGAAGCACAATGGCTATTAATCTTAGGAAAACTTACACACTACAACAATGAGGCTCCTTTTAAAAGTAGTACTCTCTTACATTTAGCAAGGAAAGGTCAACTGTGCACTCCAGCATGATGTCTTTTCCAGTGGCTGTTGCTGTTGTCTCCTCTGCATCTTTTTGCAGATTGTGAGCCCTCTGAGGACAAGGAACCACTACTTTTTACTTAGCTATGTGAACAGCTTTGTGAACTACTTTTTGTTGAAAAGCAGTATAACAACAAGTATCTGTAAAATTCAAATATACACTCTATCCCCATCAAGGAAAACATTCTTCACAATTGAAACAAGCATCCAGTAGAACTTGCTACTAGTAGCCAACAGCAGTTGTTGACATTAATGAAAGACAAGGGCCCAATCCTATCCAGTTTTCCAGTGCTGATTCAGGTGCGCCAACAGGGTATGTACTGCATCCTGTGGTGGGTGGGCAGTCATGGATGCCTCCGCAAGAAAAGTGATTGTTCCCTTACTGGGGCTGCACTGGGGCTGCATCAGCACTGGAAAGTTGGCTAGGACAGGGCCCGAAAATGATAGATTATCCTTCACACAGTTTCATTCCATGAAAACACCTAGCACTTCAGCCATTTAAGCAAAACCTTCCCAGTTCTCTTATAATGCACTGCAAAGCAAAGTTTAGATCTCAGCACAAGTATTCTAGATTGGTAGCATTGGTGTTCACTCTTAAATGACACTTAAAAATGTCATGTCATTATCATCTTTAAATGATTCAAGGTGTCAGTTTCACTTAGAAGGCCTATTCAGGATGACAAGAAGCCGAATCCTATGCTTCACCTCTCCGCCTCTCCCAGCCCCCCCACCCCGGCCCCTCCCTTGTTCTGGCCTCCACCTGCTCTGAACACCTGCACAGCCAACTGGCAGTACTAAATTCCAGTCGGCTTCCTTCCAGCTTCCTCCTCCAGCGGTGCCGTAAACGTGCTTAATGGCACTGAGTGCTAGAGCTTAGCGCCATGGCCCAACAAGATTGGGCCCTTAAAACCTTAGGAAAACTGACATACTACAAAGCTTTTGAAAGAGATACTAATGGGACTCCTGATAAGCACTCTTTAAGGAAGGCCCTATGCAGAAAGAGCAAACCAAAGTGTGGACTCTGCTTATCAGTGCAGTGCTTGAAAAATTATTTAACTGGCAAAACCTCATAATCACAGAAGACTTTGATCTTCAAAAAAGGAAATGCCAATGTATGTTGCAAATATTTATATTTCTTGCAAATCAAGTCTGAAGACCTTTATTGCTATTTAGTTGCTATTTACCATCATTATTCACCCCAAACTATGAGAATGAATTGCATTCTAGTGTATGCAACACCCACAGGAAAATCAATGAGCTGTGCTTATTGTTTTTAAGTTAAATTTTCACAATTCAAGAAAATAGGATGTTTATTAATATAAAAGAGGAGAGTGTCATGTTCTGAAGAGTTTTTGCAAAGTGTGTTCACAAATGAATAATCCTAAGCTTGAGGGCTGTTTCATACATTACAGCTGAAGCAAGTGCAAAACACAGGTCTATGATTGGTTCCAGATAAAGCCAAAGTTATTTTTATATATTATGAATGAACACCCCAGGAATTAACTTTCAGTGGAGACTTTCACAGTGAGCAAATGTCCACCCTATAGTGAATTTCATCAAGAACAAGTGGCATTACATGGGTATGCCAAGTGTATTGGAGGAATGCTGGTTAATAAATTAATAAAATGTTTCACACGTCTAAAAAAATTTTAATACAATCCATGTACACAACTGAGATGCTTTTAGACAGCTCAAACCACGGCCATGATGAGAGACGGACTTTGCCACTTGTGGTTTGCCTAAAGCCCAAGTTTAAGTTGCCAGAAAAATAGCAGTAGCTGTCTTTTACAAATGAGGAAATCTGTCTGCAGTTCTTATATGCTGTCACTCACTCACCCTCCCGGAGCATAACTCGCTCATAGGCTGGAAATTTAGTGCTAACAGATGCAATTGCGGTCAAATCTTCACGACTCTTCTTCATATTCTTTTTCATTCCGGACCGTTGACCACGCATTCGCCAGAAGTCTGCCCTATCACTGGAACCGTCTCTCTGAGCATTTTGGACACTGGCCATCTGATCAGCTCTGAAAAAGAAAAAGCATTTAGTCTATTTGTAAAAGTCAATAAAGGGTGGGTGGAATGTAGCCAATGTACAAGCTAGAAAAAGCCTGGCACAAAATAAATACTAACACACAGTCCTGAATTGAGGGTGAACTCTGGCCCTTCCCTATCTCATCTTCACATGCGGACATCCAACATATGATTTAGCCAACTCCAGACAACTCTGTTGCTGCTCCCAATAATATTCTCTGTGGTGAGAGGAGTATTTTTCTGGCTTAAAAGGCAAGAACAAGAATGGCCAAGCACATGGATAAACCTTCTGCTCCCAGACCTAGAAAGCTATTGATTTAACGACGACAGAAGCTGAACTTCTGTCAACAAAGAACAAGGACTATAAGCCTCTCATTCTTTCCTAGGCTCTGCTGTACTTTTTGACTGTAATCTTAGGTGCACTTGATCTAGCCAAGTCAAAAACTGTTGGTTAAGAACAGGGGTGCCCAAAGTTTTTGGCAGGAGGGCCACATCATCTCTGACATTGTGTCAGGGGCTGGGGGAAAAAAGAATTAATTTACATTTAAACTTTGAATAAATTTACATAAGTTTACACAAATGAATATATTAAAGATGAACTTATACATATGAATGCATGAAGGTCTTGCAATAGCTCAAAGCCTATAAAAGGCCTTGTACAAAGCAAGGCTGGCCTTTCCTTTGCTGCCTCTGCTGCATCACAGATGTGAAACTGCAAGCAGTGGCAGGAGCCCTCATCCCACAGCTCACGCAAGAGGTCGAACAGTTGCCCTCACGCTAAGAGCAGCTGCGTCAGGCCCGTGGGGGCTCCAACAAATCTCCAGAGGGCCAGAGGCTCATTGGAGACTGGGGGCTCCCAGAGGGTTGCATTGAGAGTCCTCGAGGGCTGCAAGTGGCCCCAGGGCCAGGGTTTGGGCACCCCTACTTAAGAATGACTGAGAGATTAAACTGGGAAACAAACTTGAACATTCAAAGTACTTCATAAGTGAAGTGATGAATTTGCTGGGGAGAGGAAGACTTTGTTTTGTGTGTATCTGCTCATTGCAAACTGAGACCCAGAGATTGTTTGGCTGCAGTCCTAACCTCACTTTCCTGGGAGTAAGTTCCATTGAACACAATAGGACTTACTTCTGAGTAGACCTAGCTAGGATTGTGCCTTTTGTCTTATAATAGCAGCCAACATGGGGAGGCACCCCCCCCCCAAAGGAGGCAGGAGGAAAAGGGGGGATGGCTGAAAAGGAATAGGTATTTTTACTTTTAATCAATTTTTGGAGACAAAGTTTGACTGATCAAGAGTGGCTTTTTTTTCTTTTTTGAAGGGGAAGGAAAAAGAGAAAGGTGAAGATCCTTGGTTAAGCTGACAGACCCCAAGCCTATGTAGGTCTACTCAGAAGTAAGTCCCATTTGAGTCAATGGGGCTTACTCCCAGGAAAGTGTGGATAGGATTGCAGCCGCACAGAGCAACATTACAACTCACCCCCAAATTAGATGGGGGCATGCTCACACACATACACTCCAACATGCAGATGCCACCCCTATTCCCCCCCAGGTAAGATGGAGGAATGCAGGCAGTGGCATTTGAACACTCTTCCCCCCCCCCACTAAGAGCAGGCTGGGCTCCCTCCTTCCCAAGTGGAGGAAAACACTGCGCTGCCTGTACTTACTGGTCAGGCTTCCCTCCCAGTTTGAAGCCTGCCAGGAACACGCCCTGTGCTGATGAGGTGCAGCACCTCCACTGCTGCCCAGCCAGCCTTCTCTCCCACCTCCCCCCACCATGTTTCACATGCCCTCCCCAGCTCACACTGCCCCACCCACCTTGTTCACAGCCACAGAAAAGCAGCAAGTAGGGAGGCACAATGTGCAGCTGAGCTGAGCAGCTGTGGCCACCTCTCTCTCCAAGATGCCTTAGGAAACCCCTGGGGGCTAGCCCCACCTCCCTAGGGAGCCCCAATGCAGATTGAATACCTCAGGGATAAGGGTTAATCTTACTTCCTGCCCCTGCTGACCCCAGTAATTAAGAATCAAGCCTGCTTCTTTCTGCACATCTAATCCTTGAGATCCTATCTTGATCAACCCCACCAAGTGGGGTGAAATGAATTGGGGGATGGGAGGTTCACAGGAGGTTTACATACCTGCTTTTATTTGGAATCAGGCCCTTTTCCAACTCACTGTCAATCCTCACAGCGAGCCAGTGACCCAGTTTGCCATCATAGAGCGTATCAACTACTCTGAAGACTTCCCCTCTGGTAATTGCTAAGCTCTGTGGCGTTTCCTTCTCACATTCAAAATGGGTCCTTATGAAGAAAGAATCCCCTCTGCCACATGCCATTATGTCTCTATAAACTGGGGAAGAGAGGGATAAAAAACAACCACATGTAATTCAATTATAGTGTCTCAGGTAATGTACGTATTACAAGACTTTTTGGATCTCTTCAAAAGACAATTGCGGTAGGTCCACAAATCTTGCCCTCCCTGCCACTATACCCAACCAAGGACTGTAGATTTGTGAATAATTTTCATAATGTAACAGAGGATGAAAGGTACCACTGTTTTAACCCTACAGAATCTGTTTCTGAATTAAACATGCCATGGTCTCTTTTACTCCCAATATTTCTTATTTAAAAAGTAACATATACATTAATGTTGACACTGAATAACTACAGAACATCTTGTAAATAATCACAAAACAGAACCAAATGGAATTTGCCTACTGGCTTCTGTTTGTGAAACAATGAATTTTAATTCATGCCATGCTGCTCAACCATACACTTTTCTATCACACAATAATAATTTTGGTTGCTGAAAAAGGGAAAAAAGTAAGATCAGCAGAGAAAAGTCACATATAGCCAGTCAATGGCTGTATGCAAATCAATCCATATAATTGTAATTATCAATGTGGTTGGAAAATTGGAAAATTTAACACATTTTTCCAAGAAAAAGATATAGTAAAATCTACAGGAATTGCAGAGCAAAACAGAACTTGCTCTTAAAGCTATGTTTACTTGCCACCTACTTCTCCAAAAGCTTTCTTGATCTCTGAATAAATGGCAGGGAGTAAATGAATTTTACACAAAGTCACAATTATTTTTATGTTGCATGCCAGGTACTTACCATCATATTTGCTCTGAGCCAGAATAGTCACAGTATCACCTTTGGGAATTTCTAACAGATAGAGAACAGCATCCTCTCGAACAATACCCCTGAAGTCTTGACTGTTTACCTAATGCAAGACAATGGCACATAACAGAAAATTCTTCAGCCTCAGATATCAAAGAGAATACCCAACTACATAAAGCCTTTAGTTTTAGACCATTCAAATTTTTCACCCATTTTTCCCCTGAGCTGGATCACCTAGATGCTGCCAATGGTTTATTACCCCAGTTGTTTTGACAGTTAAACATTAGCAGCAGATTCCATAAGGAAGGGCCTACCTCAAGACTCTGAAACCATGAGATTTTCTCAAACAATTATTTTTTTAAAAAGTACTTATACAACCATTGTTAGAAGAAGGGCTGCAAACTCTTTTGGGTCAACTGTGCTTAACATTAGTATGGTTTACATTAATAATAAAAAGGAAAAACAATCTAGAAGAGAAACGGCAGGAAAAGAAAAATAGTCCTCTGCAACCACATAAAGTCTTCTGAATGGATACCTTAAGAATCTGATCTCCCTCTTGCAGCCCCTCCTGTTCTGCTGAGGTGCCATCTTGAATTCCAGCAACGAATATGCCTACATCATTCCCACCAGCCAGTCTAATACCCACACTGTCGCCTTTCTTGAACTTCACCATCTTTGTACCAGGACTAGAGAGAGAAAACAATTTCAGTATTAGGAATTGTTTTGATTATCTTAGGCTAGATGTCATTTCTACAACATGTTAAGCTCACTGTCAGGGAGAGCAGTGATTTTCCCATGGGAATGCTTTCAGACAAATTACTCCATCTGCATCAAAACTAACAATCCTCGCATGGGGAACAGCAGCATCTCAGATGTGCACACTTGAAACAGGCCTATGATCAAACAGTAAAAGGCATGTCTGTGACAAGCACAGGAATCTTCACTACTCACATAATTATTCATGCATGGGTAATTGCTGAACACTGACGGCTGGTAATGAGAATTAAAATTCCTCTGCATAATCATGCATGTGCCTACATATCTATTTAAGGAACACTAGATTGAAATGAATAGGACTACTCAGGAAGCCAGCAGTAATTTTTGTGGTTGCCTGCTGGAAAAAGTACAGTTACCAGGTTTCAACATAGCCTTTTTCCATGCAATCATACGCATATGTCTGTAATACTGTGGAAGAACATAATGCTATGAACTGGTTCAAGGCACACAAACTGCAGTTATTTTGACCAGCGACGTACATTTTAAACTAATCTATGGCACAGAGCAAATAACATGTTGCCTTATCTCTTAATGACAGTTAGGAGGTTGAGTGTCCTGCATATCTGTGTGCTTTTCTACCTCCCCTCATATGCGTGACTGCCCCTTTCCACGATGAACAATAATTAATGCTACTCCTCAATCATGCTGAGCACCAAACTAGAGTTTGCCAACCATGGTTAGAAGTGGGTCTGCAAACTGTAGATTGGATGAACTATGATATCAGCAAGACCAGATGTAAGAGGACCTTCTCAGAAGGAAGAATTCAAAACTATGGAATGCTCCAGATTTACAAACCATGCTTAGGAAACGGACTTAGGGCAACTTGCATCTGTACCATACCCATGTAAATATAGCATTTTAAGGAGTATCTTAACAACAAATATGGTCCTAAGATTATATCTCTTAACTCCTCCTGTGGTGCACTACTACAGTAGCACAAAATATATAAAATACTGGATGAAAGTAACAAATTTTTTAAAACACATACCCATATATTGCTAGGTCTTCAGGACTGGGCTGAAGAAAGGCCCTTGGGGCAGCCTTTGGTTGAGCAACTGTATATAGGAGAAGGAACACACTAGTTTCTATGTAACTTTCAACTAATACAAAATATATTAAAATAAAGTGAAACTCTAAATTTCCAATCCTAAACATTTCTACTTGGGGGTGATTCCTATTGATTTCAGAGAGACTTACTTCCCAGTACTTATGCTTAGGACTGCATACTTTATATAATATATATACATTAACATATAATTTACATATGATACAATACCATAGTATTCAGTACTGAGAAGTACAAGCATGTGCCCCTTCCTTCTGGTCAGTGACAGGTTGCATATGTGACTGCTGCCACTGGTCACGTGGTCGCACCTGGTTGCACCCCCCAAGCTTCAGAAGGTGAGGGGAGCTCTGCTTTTTTAGGAGGCTTTTCTGAGCCTCCCAGAAGCAACATGCACCCACAAGTCTCTCATGTGATTTCAGCATTCTGAGCCTTGCAGAAACAGTGCGCTACCTTTGGGAGGCTCAGAAAAGCCTCTGGAGGCAAGGGGAGTGGAGCTTCCCCTCACTTTTGGACACTTCACATTATGTCATATCCTGCCTGACGAAAGGAATGCTGGTCCGCATCCCTGTTAAGTGGTACACGACTGTACTGAGATTTAAAACGTCAAAGTAATATAGTTACAGCATTGTTTTACAACATCTGTTTATACAATCACATTGAGATAGAATTCCCTCTGGGCCCAATTCTATCTAACTTCCCAGCACTGATGCAGCCGTGACATTGAGGGGTGTGCTGCATCCTGTGGTGAAAATGCAGTCAAAGGTCTCCTCAAGGTAAGGGAAAGTTTGTTCCCTTACCTTGAGGCTACATTACAGCTGCATTGATGCTGGAAATTTGGATAGGATTGGGCCCTCAGTCTCATAAATCTGATCTCAAAGCCCAATCAGCCTGTTCTAGGACTACACATTAAATGCATCTCGCACATATACAATCTGCTAGTTTTATTTCTGATAGGACAAAGAAGGGCAATGCTGGTCTTCCTTCACATTCTTATTGTTAAATAAGGTTCTTTTGTACCAATGTCTACCCTATTGTTTTCTCTTTATAGATGTCGTAACCATCAAGAGTGCCACCTAAAATCTCTCCCTTTTCCCTGGCAGTTTCCCATCTCTGGACTTGATTATTGTTTATTTTTAAAATGTGAAGATGACCAGCTTCATCTGGAAAGGCAACTAGAAATATAATTGAGCATTCAGTTGCATATATGAGGAGGCACATAGCCCTGTTTCCAGTCTATGAAAGCAGCTAAAGAGGAGGATGCTTAGAACATCAGAGTGGATAATTAAAAGGACAGCCTAAAGAAGCGAATAGTTAACATGAGCTTCCTAGAATGTACTGGTCAAGTTTTATCATTATATGAATACCAGCAGGGCTGTTCCTTTTATTTATTTAAAATATAACAAAGGGGAAACTCCATACTGACCTGGTGGATCCTCTTGATACTTTGGTTCACTGTTTGTATCTGGGGTTAAAGCAGCAGCGAGGTCACCAGTTGACCTAAAAGGGGTGGGCATTGCTCCCATTCTGGACAGCCGGTTGGTCGGATTTTCTTTTAAACTTGAACAAAAATTCACGAAGTTAACAGGATAAGTAAAGAATTAATAATGGAAACAACTGCAAAATGTAGCACAGCTGACCTTGGTTTTTCCTTTAACTTCTCATTGGATGAATGAGAATCCAAATCAGAATGATGCAGTCTTCTGTCATCCTGAGGGGAGGCAGACCGATTTGATTCAATTTCTGAAATATCTGTTAAAACAGCATAACATTTACATAAGCTACCTGCTTAAAATTTTAATGCAAGTTTACTTTTAGTTGTCACAATAAATGTAATGGGACTGGCTGCAGTCACTATGAATGGCACTTTTTATATATGAAGACAGTCTAGACCAGAGGTGTATGAAACCAGTTTCATACAGTGGGTCAAATAGCATTTGTGAGGCCTGCTGAGGACCAGAAGTGATATCATTAAGCAGGTCATGACCAGAAATAAGCACTTTTTCCTCACTTAGGAACTCATTAGCTGCAAATGACAGAAAATACTCTTGAAATAATATCAAGATTTGTGTAACACTTTCAACAGTGACATCTCAGCACAGCTCACCAGCTTAGAGCCACTGATGGTGGTGTTGGGAGAGCCCAAAGGCCAGATAAAGAGCTCTTGCAGGCAGCATTCAGCCCACGAGCCTTACGTTTGACACACTTGACCTTTGGTCTAGATCAGGACTAAACCCAGGCCCGTGGGCCAATCTGGCCCCCAGAGAACACCTCCCTCTCCAATGGGCACTCGGCCTTCTGAAGACTCGCTGGTGCTCGCGCAGGCCCGATGAGGAAGCTCCTGGCACAGCTCTCTCTCCACTGCCTCTAGTTTCACATGTGCGAAGTTCCACAGGCAGCAGAGAAAACACCAGACTTGTCTGTGCACAAGGCCTTTTATAGCCTTGAACTAATGTAATACTTGCAAATGTAGTGTTAGCTCAGGCTTCTAAAAGGCTTCTTGCGAAAGTGCAAGGGCGACTTTTCCTTGCTGCCTGCACATGGAGCTTGAAGCCCGAGCTCACGGCTGCTGGGGAAAGCCTTGGAGAGAGCCTACTGCTGCCTCGTGTTCTGTGAAGACGGGGCAAGGAGGATCACAAGGAGCCCAGACAAGCTCTCCAGCGTGGCCTCCTCCTCCACAACCACCGCTACAGCCAGGGTCGCACCCTCCTCGCCTCCACATCTTGCCTCTACAGCCTCCTTGCAGGTCCGTTTGAATGGGAATGGGGGTGGGTGGGGTGTCTGGCAGAGGCGGGATGATCACTGGTCTGTTTTAATGGGAAGAAACATGCTGCTTTTGCACTGGAGGGGGGAGAGAGAGAGAGAATAAAATCATGCTCGTGCATGGAGAGGGAGAGTCCATCCTGGCTCCTCTTAAGTTTGTATTGTACTTTTTCCTGGGCAAGAGATGTGTGGTCAGGAGTTATTTTAAAACTCTCCCCCTTTTCTGTTCTGTCTCTAATGTATTCTTTTATGTAAATTTATTCAAATCTGAAATGTAAATTCTTTTTTTTCCTCTGGCCCTCGACACAGTGTCAGAGAGATAATATGGCCCTCCTGCCAAAAAGTTTGCCCACCCCTGGTCTAGTTCAGGGGTGTCCAAACTTATATGAATGAATGAAAATCTCACAATAGCTCAAGGCCAATAAAAGACCTTGTGCAAAGCAAGGCCAGCCTTTCCATTGCTGCTACTGCTGCTTCATAGACATGAAACAGCAAGCAAGGTGGGAGCCCTTGGCCTACAGCTCACGTGAGAGGTCAAACAATTGAGCCTCATGCTGAGAGTAGTCATGCTGGGCTAGTGTGGGTTCTAGCAAGTCTCCAGGGGGCTCACTGGAGACTCGGGGCTCCCTGTGGGCCGTACTGGGGGGCCCCGGGAGCCACAAATGGCCCCGGGTCAGGGTTTGGGCACCCTTGGTCTAGATGTACTATCTGCCTAATCACTGACAAAATGGACACAGACTTTCGCTTCACTTCACACAAAGTGATCTACGCAATATTTCTTACATAGAAAAAGTCATTTAGTGGGTACTCTGCACAGGCTTAGAGTCCTTTCCAGCAAGCCTATATGGAGTAGAAATGTCTAGCCAAATTAATGGCATGGGAGTGAAGAGTTGATATGAAAAACACGTTCTGCAGCTGAAGTTTGGCTCCAAGCACAGAAACTCACCCACGTCTTGCCTGGACTACAAGATGTTTGGATATGATTCAGATCAGTTAACACTAAGAGTCTTGAAAATATGCCACACAATGCACACAGAATTTTATACCTTGCAAAATGTCACTCTGTCTAATTCAGTACATTTTTATTTATATGTTACACAGCCTTCTCTGACAAACTTAAACAGAAACTGAATTTAGCTCTGCTCTTAACCCCTCACCTTCTATTTCCGACTCGCTGTCATGCATGGAAGGAATGTTGATCAGAGTTTGTTTTCTATCCCTCAAGACAACCAACTGCAGTTTTCCTCTTGATTTTTCAATCAGTTTTCGGGCGTCAGTTAAGGACATATTCTCCGTCACTGTCCCATTGATCTGGGTATTTAAGACACATGTATTTATACTGGGGCATAGGTGGCATCAATAAGCCACTTGGAAGTTAAGTTTCCATTCAGGGTTTAGAAATGAACAGAAAACTTGCAAAAAAGAGAATACATTTTTCCACCACCACAAAAAAATTGTGGTTCTTCATACATACTTTTAGAATGATATCCCCTTCGTGCAAATTGCCATCCTTTGTTGCTAGCCCAGTGCTGGTCATTTCTTTGATAAAAATTTGACTTCCAAGCCGAAGACCATATTCTGCAAGTGGAACAGAATATGTTTTCTAGTTTGACAGGGGACGCATGCTACATGCCACTGTTTTAAAAAACACACACTGCTTTTTAAAATAAAGCGAATCATCAATTTTTATTTTTGCTAGAGGCTCCTTTGTCAAGTAGTTGCAGGGACAATCTAGCCCAGATCTGCACGACTTGTGACCCATCAATCCAAACAACCCACCAGCCACTCATTAAACCTCCTGGTTTTGCTACCTGTCAAGGATTGCTCCAATGAGGCCTGCCAAGCAGCACAGGGCTGATGGCTGTGTTTTACTTAAGGGTGTCCAAGTTGCAGAAGCCTGATCAACTACTGCATACTACCTGGCAAACTCCTCATGCTGCACTGTCTTCAGGATTTTTAAAGCAAATTTCTAGCTTACATGGCTGTTTGAACAGACCTCAAAACGTACAGTCAATACACATTTGGTGAAAACTTCAAATTGGTGAGATTTCAAAAACAGAAAAACCAGTAGGTCTTCCAGTGGACAGAGCTTCAGTGGTCGGCATAGAATGGTGTTTTCTCCATCACTAATAGAAACAGAAGAAACCAAATCTATGCAAACTGTTACAGTTAGCATAATTTATCCAAACTGTAGACATTCGACTACAGGTCGAGAAATTTTTGCCAAGAAATCAAGCTTAGATAATCATCTCTGAGGTCAACCAGGGGTCAGAGCTTTTCAACTCCAGAGAAATTGCTCTTCAAGCAGCACCAGCAATTCAGAGATAATTAGTGCCCATTAATTTCCAAGGCAACTCCTGCAAAGCTGCTGCTAAAGCTGCACTTACAGTAATCCCTTGTTTGTCTCTCTGCTGTGAATTGAATTTCACACTCCCAGTTAGGTGCTATATGTTGAGCCTCTGGCTTAACACACCAGGCACCTTAAAGAAGGATTTGATTCATGGTTCTCCTACCATGGTTCCCAATCTTTTTCACTTGCACACCCCTCAGCAGCCCATTTCCATAAATTGTACCCCTCATATTAGCTAAACTCTTGTGATTAATATTAATAATATAAGCCCCTCATCTCCTCCATATGAAAACCCAGACTTCATGTATTAATCACAGTATTTTCTCTTTTTGTCTGTTTGAAGAACAGAAGACTATGCCTTTGTACTGTTTTGCACCAGAAGTGTCCTGAGAGATTCTTGGTGATTGATCACTTTCCATATTATGTTTCAGCTTTTTTTTACTGTGCTAGTTTTCAATTACCAATTCATACATGAACTGATGACCAAAAATTAGCTATTGGTGGGACTTTCACAGTTAACTAGCCACCTCCCTTCCTGGCTCTGCAAGGCATTCTGGAGCTCTACTTGCCTTTTTCTGCCATTATTCAATTCTTTTTCAAGCACCCCTAAAGGTCCTGGAGGTACATGTACCCCAGGTTGGGAACCACTGTTCTATTGGTATGTTGTTTATAGTACCCTGACTTTGAGAGTGTATACAAACGTTTGTGGAAACCAGAATTTAAGAAGTTAAGGAATAAAAATGTATCTTATGATCTTTTACTATATTTTTAATAGACTGTACAGTTCTTAGGTAACAATTACTGGTAGGTTATTTTTCAGGATCTGGCCTTGGGTAAAATCAGACAAAACCATAGTCAGACACCCCCCCCTTTTAACCTCCCCTCCAACTTATCTGAAGGCCACAGAAAATTCCATGATTTTTTTCTCAAAACCTGCCCTCAATTTATCTGTGAGATCGACTTATAGGCCAGTGTCTGCAGTGATTCTGTTAACTTGGTTCAGAATTAAACTACTTTGGTGCAGAACTTGAAGCCTCAAGTACATAGCTATGCATACATCCAAAACAATAGTCTGGAAAGCTAACAAAATTCAACCTATGAATAAGTTATCAGTGTAAAAGAAAACATGGGTTTTGCTGCAGCCAATTTACTCATAAAAATGACTGCTCATAAGAACAGTCTACTCATGCAAGCAGTGCAAACTCTCCAAGCTGGGGACTCTCAAAACATCACATCTCTTTATATCTACTAGTAAGAAAAACTACAAAATGCCAAGGTGACAGTTGTGTGTCTAGTTGGTTGTCCTTTATTAACTTCTGTAAACAGTCTATAATCTAAAAAATGTATATCAGAGGAAGCTGCCTTATACCGAGACAGACAATTGGTATACCTAGGTCAGTATTGTCAACACAGATTGTCAACCTAGAAATACCTGGAACTGAACCCAAGACCTTCTGCATAAAAAGCAGATGCTCCGCCACTGAGGCACAACCCTTCCCTTATGCTGGTGTATCACAATACTTGTATCTCTTGTGTCTTTCTAGGTTGTTCACATGCAGTTATATTTGCAAGAGCAATGCATTGCTTGTTTATGCTTTTATAAGTTACTCATTTTTCCTTTTTGAAATAAAGAATTTAGGCATGCAGTCACTGTGTTATAGCGCTAAGGACAAGAAATAAAATGGCATACGTAAAAGGCAAAAACCAGACACCAGAACTGGCTGCAATCTGTCACACTTGCCTTCACTGGGCCTGGCTTTTGTGAGGAGAACATTGATTGGTCCATTTGGGTCCTGCTGAGCTCCATAGTCATACTGGTGTGGCAATTCAGGTGAAGGACTACGGGAATTAAGCCTGTCTCTGCTACTGCTCTTTACTTCCTTCTTGTACTGAGGGTCAGGTCGAGACCTCCAATCATAGTCTCTTGGCAGACTCCTATTGCCACTATAACCACGGTCATACATATCATCTCTATCAACACTCCTGCCCCTGCTTCGAGGTCTTTGGTATTCACGATCCAAGCTTCGGTCCATGCTCCGGCCCCGACTTCGATCCCGGCTGTAGCTGTGCTCTCGGCTGTGGTTGCGACCCCGATCGGTTCTGTAGTCTCTGTCGAGACCATTTCCCCAGCTCTGGCTACGGCCTCCATTCCCACTATACCAGCTTCTTTCGCTGTACCCACTTCGAGCACTTCTTCCATCAAATTCTGTATGGTCATCCATGGCTTCAAAGGCTCTATAATCATAGTCAAGAGAGGGGCTTCTTCTAACAGGTGGGAGTTGCACTTTACATGGTCTTTTCACTACCTATTTGTTGCAGGATTGAAGAACAATTTTGCAAGTCTTTATAAAAACCAGTACCATCATATTCCACTTGAAAAAAAAAAAAAAACAATTACCCCCATGCAAGAGAAACCCAACTTAGATGAAACACTACACAGGACTTCCCCAAATGCTTACCCAGCACTTACAACATGTTCATATAGCAGCAGACTGCTGCAGCAGTAACACTATGCATATAAGGCAGCATGCACTCAAAGAGCAACACAGGGGAGTGTTTTTTGCATGGCAGCAATACATTTAAATCAGGCCTCAGAAAAATCTCCCCTCCCCGTGCCATTAAAAATATTAGAATTCTTTTGCCTACCCTGGAACCTGTTTGTTTTCAATATGATTAAATGTTTACTTTGGACGTATCTGACACCTTAAGGTTTCAAACTTAACACAACTTGAATTTTTTAATTACCTTAATGATAGAAAAAAAACATTTCTGAACTTCTTTAGAAATTTGTACATATAGTAGTGTCTCCAAGCAAACATTACTTAGGCTGGAACAAGGTAACAAAAGGCTACAAAGGTGCATCTTTCCTTGTATACTCAACACTGCTTTCTCACACGAACATTTTAACCCTCTTATGGGTGGCTTTTACAGGGACTCCTGCCTGTGACAATTGGTCACATCTCTCCCACAAACATTTACACATTTGGTTCGGTAGTCTCTATAGAGGCAGTTTCCCCAGCTCTTTCTATGGCCTCCATTCCCGCAATACCCTTTCGTTGTAGCCACTTTGAGCACTACTGCCATCAAATTCTGCATGGTCATCCATGGCTTCAAAGGCTGGACACACTGTAGTGACCACAATGTGTGTATGCTATGCTCAAGTGGAGTATGCCATGTGTGTATAAGATTGCAGCCTAACATTCAAGAATTGTCTTGGGAAATCCTCAAATCAGCCGAAATCACCATAATGCACAGTTATGCACAGATGCAGGTGTGCAGATGTACACTCTGCTCAAGTTTCCAGAAGCCTCCCCAATGCAAGTAATAGTTAACTTACAATAACAGCCACTTTTCCGCTTTTCCTTAACTGCTGAACTGCAAAAGAATGGGGCACATTTTCCATAGGTGTCCCATTAACCATAACCACTCTGTCATTTTCTCTGCAAACAGAAGAGCACGGTAAGTTAGAAAAAAAGATTACATTCCACATGGACATCCACTTTCACTTGTTAAAAGAATATTATGGGCATTGGATCTGCATGGAGAAGGATCTCCAGAAGGGCACAACAGTGCCCCATTTGTCTCGCCTTCAACACCCATGCAATCACAGTGCCAGGCTGCTATAGGGAATGAGAGACCTGTGCATGTTGAACATATCCCCACACATCCTCCTTTTTTTACTTGGACAATACAATCTTCCCTTGCTCTGTAGGGTCTTGGTATGCAGAATGCCCCTGCATGCCAAGTGCTTATCACATGCACCATGGGAGGATGGGGGAAGACAGGACTCTGTTGCACCCTAGGAAGAGCCTTCTATGTGCACGTCTTGCACTCGATACAACTTACAGGTTCATTACAGGTTTTTTTAGTTGTATTTTTATAGTTTATATATGTAATACCCCCTTATGTCTTTAAATAACTTTTTCCATATGTTAATACAAATAAATACAACATGATAAACAACAAATAAGCATTTTTGCCCGTTTTTGTCTTACATCTTTGTTACTCACTGATAGAAGCTAATCATATACACTAAGTTTATTATGTCTGCCATATGGCTAAAAATGTTGTGTTTTAATTAATTACTGTTTACCATTAGAACAAAATAAAGGAAAGAGAGCGCAACAGCAAATATTTTCTATGTTAATAGGTTTTACTTAATTTTAATAACTGAACAGTTTTAACACACATCGCTTTAACACACAAAGCAAGGAAATGGAACAGAAGTAATCCTACGAGAATACCTTCTTGACTTTGAGAGCTTTGTTGAGAGTTGACCCAACAAAGAATGTAGAGATACATTCAATAGTTCATTCTAAATGACAAAACTGGTTTAACTGCTATGAATTTAGTACATCCAGTTGCTAAAAGCCTATGTCGCCCAGCCTAAACTTTGATAGGAGACAGACAACAGGCTGGTCTGAGCTCTGCAGACCCCATCTGCAGTGTCTGCACGATATCCTTTTGAACTCTTCCCTACTGTAGAGCAGGACCATGAGATACTCCGAGGCACTCCACTACTAAGCTGACCTCTCTGGAAGCTGCATGCTGTAATTGAAGCCCCCCACACCATCCAAAACTCCAAGATCATGCTTTCCCCCTTGAATCTGTGATGACATCATCATCATCAAGTGCTATGAATGGCAAAAGATGTCCCTGAGCAGCCACCATAGGAATGCGCACACTTCAGCGTTCTGGCCACTAGGACCAAGCTTCCAAAAAGAAAGACTAGTTGGGCTTTATCTTGGTTTGCAGATAAAGATAGCTGAAGATCCATGCAGATTCATCTTTATCTGCATGAATCTATATATCCTGCAAGGGCATCTCAAGAGGATCTGTTCGAGTCCATTTCCTACAGAGATGCAATTGGCAGTTGCCCATGACTGCTCTGCTGTGGCACCTGGTCTACTTTCTCATAAGAATAGTCCTGCTGAATCACGCCAAATGCCTATCTAGACAAGCATTCCATTTCCCAAAGTTGCCCGCTAGCTGTCTCTAGGAAGCCCACAAGTAGGAGAGAGAAGCATCCATTTCTTCCACCTTTGCTCCCCTGAAACTAGCACTCACTGAGCCTGGAGGTAGTACATAGCCATAATGACTAGTGGCCATCAATAGACCTGTCCTACTTGAATTGTCCAATTCCCTTTTGAAGCTATCCAAGCTAATGGTCATCATCACACCATGTGTCAATGAATTCCACAAGCTAATTATGTGTTCTAAGAAGAAGTATCCTCCCAGTAGAAATAAGAATGGCTCCTTCCTCGCTGGCATTTGGGTGGGTGGGCAGGGGAATGAGTGGCTAAGACTTTTTTTTATTCCAACCAGCCTTTGGTTGAGTTTTCTGTGTTGTGCTGCTATATTAAATCTGTACATTTGTGAGAAGCTATACTTACAAGTATATGTTGGCATGTAAATTATTAAGACAAAATGAGCCAGGTATTACTGATGCAATAAATGAACACACTTACTGAAGCAATCCATCTGCAGGGCCACCAGAAAGGACATCTGAGACAACAATGGATGTTTCGCCATTTTCAAAATGAGGGTTATCTCTGCCACCAGAAACTGCAATCCCAAATCCTCGCTTTGAATCCTAAAAGTAGCATTAATTCCAAAAGAGCACACTTGTTTTATTTTCAGAAAAGAAACTGGTAAACAGTAGGACAGGGCCATTGGTTCAATCATGCTGAAGAAGGTTGCCATTCTTCACAGACTCGGGGAATTATAGCACCAAAGAAAACAGTTTTTAAAATGTGCACAGCCAAGGAATATGGATTTAAAGGAAAACTGAGAAAAAAATAGATCAGGGTAGAAATAGTAATATAGATTAAAAATAGAATATTGCTAGACATAAAAATGATGTACAGGAGTACTGTTAAATAAAAACCAGTAATTATAGAGTTGCAGTACAGACACATTCTGCACACCTGAGTATGTTGGGACCGCTTCCACTGTATCAAGCTTCCCAGACAATGTAGTCATGGTCAGAGGTTCTCCTCCAGGTGCCCCACATTGTGAGGTGAGAGGCAACTGGAGAGAAAGTTTTTTACAAACTATATAAAATTCTGGGAGTGCTAAATATCTGCAATAAAAAAATTCAGTCCTTTGAAAGCATATGTGCCACTCATTGACAAAATGACAATAAAAGGTCATTTGGCTATGGTACTCTTTAACCTGAGTTTTAGTAGTGTGAATCAGCCCTGCTTACTCATCCATCACTTGGAGGAAAAAATATTCTGTATCAAATATTCCCCTAAAGTTACCAACTCTGGTTGTGGGGGGGAGGGGGTAAATAAAATGAGTAAGTCATCAACCGCCATGAAATCTGCAATCTGTGGCCTTGGTAGATAACTTTTACGCAGATACTGACAGAGAAAAATTGTATTCAATTAAGTCTATGTGGGACAGGATATTGCTGCTCCTGTTCCCAGACCCCTTGAGGACACAGATTTCTGCAGATAATTGAATCTGGGGAGAGGTCCAACCCCCCCAAAACGGAGGTGCCTTTCAGAAACCTCTGGCAAGCTTTCTTGGACATAGGGAGGCCATGCTTGACTTCGCCATACTTCAGAAGGCCTGCCAGATCCTTCTGAAAAGTAATTAGAACTTAGCAAAAAAGCAAGCGCTTTCCGGATGCCTGAAGGAGGCTTTCCAAGGACAAGGGAGGCTGTGTGGCCTCTCCACGCCTCAGAACATCTCCTGGATGCGACTGGAAGGCACTTTTAGTCATGTCTAGGAGGTCATGTGAGGCCCTCCAGTGCAAGTCAGCACCAGCATTGAGTCAAATCTGTGGCTGCCGAATCTGCAGATAAGGAGGGCCCACTGTTCCTGAATCTTATCTCACTCCTCTTAATTCCAGGCAAGACTGAACTAATTATGAATGATAAGTCTTTTAACATGTTTAAGGGAGGGGCCAGAAAGAAGTAGAGGGACATTTGCCTCTTATTATATTCAGACTCTTGGAGCTCTGTCACTTTTTTACATTTATCCCACCTTTCTTCTTTAAGGAATTTCAAGCAGCATATGTGGGCTTCCTAGGAAGTCTCCCATCCAGAACTGACCAGACTTAGACTTGGTTAACTTCAGCAATATGACTGTAATATGCCTGCAGGCCATCCCCTGCAATCAGGCTGCAACACTGGGACAAGAACTTCTGGCCAGATTCTTCAAATGTAATACACCTCATTCAGGACTTATAACCTGTCATGCAAACATGTTTGACAGAATGCCTGTGACAACCATCTGGAAACTTCAAATGGTACAAAGTGTGAAAGTGCTTTATGCCATTATCCCAAGTATCTGCACTGTCTTTGTGCTGTTCTCCAATACAATGCATGCTCCTACCACTGCAATAAAAGGCAATTATGAAAGTGTGAAAGTGATGTGCAAAACCACCCACTGAGTTTCACAGCTGAGTGAGGATTTGAACCAGTACTGCTCTGCTTCACAGTACAGGTGGAGCCTGTGCATCAGCAGATTTTACATCCATGGATCTGGCTCACATTGAGCCAGCCTCTGAAGGGGATGGGAGCTGTGCTCTGATCCCCTATGGAGGGCTTTCTGAAACCCACAGAGGCAGCAAGCGTCTGCCCACTGCCTCTGCAGATTTCAGAATGGCCCGGAGAGGTGAAAAAAATGCCCAACGGAATCCGGAAGTGGCATTTTTTTGGCTCTCCAGGCCATTCTGAAGCTTGCAGAGGCAGCAGGCACATGCACACTGCATCTGCGGGCTTCAGAAAGCCCTCCGGAGGAGACTGAAGCACAGCTCCTGTCCCCTTCAGAGGGAGAAAGGGTGGAAAATCACAGATTTGATTATCTGCAATTTTCGGTATCAGCAAGGAGTCTGAGAATAGATCTCTTGAGGATATCAAGGCCTCACTTGTAAACCATTCCCTCATCCTTGGTAGCTAAAAATCTGGAGTTTTAATGCTGGCCCTTAAGAAAAATCATCTGTCTGCTATCTCTTTGCCAGGTTGGGAAGGGGGGAGGGAGAAATACTGGCTCCAAAGTGTGATTTTCATGGTTCTAAAGAAATTAATTCCTGAAACTGTAATGAAATGCTTAACTTTTTAATATGCTCTTAAAAGTGAGTTATAAATATTCTTTAAAATAGTTTTCTTTAAGTGCACAAATTAAGACATATTAAGAGTGTTTGGTGATGGGAAGTCGATTAATATATGAATGGGATCACCCAACTATAGCAGATTTTGTCAACAAAATATTGAATTATGTTTGCAGCACACACACATAACCATCAACCCATAAACGTATTAGAAAACTAGAATGAGAAATAAAATCTAACCTTTTGTAAGGTCACTGTGTACTGTTCCCATATCAACTCTTCCATGCCTGGGGCCTGTAACAGTGAAAAGCAATTATCAATTGATCATCACAACAGAAATGAGATCTCACCCAATTAAAAGCAGTTTCTTTTCAAAAGTAATATCAGAGAGCAGAAATTTTTTTTTATTATCTCAGAGCAGAGCTTTCTTTAAGTGTTATGTTTAACATGTATATGTAAACAGCAAGGATCTGAAGAAAAATTAATGTTTTAAGAGCAAAAATTTAGCAGCTAAACATGTACAAATTCTGGGTGTTTCATCCACTTGTACTAAAGACAAGCCATGCACAACATAAATGTCTCATGCCCAGATTCTTGGAGTCATATGTTCACAAAATACAAATTGCTAGGGAAGGGCCAAGCCTCTGCAGCATTAGAGGAACTGCTTTGCATGTATAAGTTCTAAGGTTCAATACCTGGTATTACAGTTTACAATAGTGTTTCTCAAACTGTAGATCCATCAGGTGAGTCACAAACCAATTTCAGGTGAGTCCCCATTCATTTCATTATTTTATTTTTGATATATTAAACTTGATGTTACTATTGTGTTTGGGAAATGCAATGTGACTGCATTTGGGGAAATGTGACAGATCTGTACTTTTAACAGGCTACTATGTATATACTTTTAACAATGATAGTAAATGGGTAAGTGCAGGTAAGATTGCAGTCTAGGATTGTGAAAAAGTTTCCTGCTTGATGATGTCACTTCCGGTCATGACATCACTTCTGGTGGGCCCCAACAGATTCTCATTCTTAAAAAAGTGGGTCCCAGTGC
Organism: Tiliqua scincoides; assembly: GCF_035046505.1. Taxonomy (NCBI): domain Eukaryota; kingdom Metazoa; phylum Chordata; class Lepidosauria; order Squamata; family Scincidae; genus Tiliqua; species Tiliqua scincoides. The sequence continues at coordinate 71,207,427 of NC_089822.1, forward strand.
TAAAAGTTTGTGAACCACTGGTTACAGTATATGGTTCTTAGGTAGCAACAAATACTCCCACCCGCCCACCCACCCCTATTCTGGCTAACCGTAATGTCCATGCCAAAAACTTGTTCCTCAACTCATATTGTGGCCTCTGAGCAAAGTCAGAAATAATTCCCTATGCCCCTTACTAGATCCAAACTGGAAAGAGGAATTGTTTTCCCACTGGGCCGACAGTGGCAAGAGAAAAACCCACAAATTCTCTCCAGCTTTCAGCTGGAGGTGGGAAAGGATCTTCTGAGTAATTGAGCTGTGCAAACATCCCTCAGTGCTACCCGGCTCAAAGTTCCAGGAAGTTTAGGCTTCTCTTGTCCTCCTTGCGATGACAAGGATAAAGAGAAGAACTGTGAAGCACTGAGTATTGCAACAAGAAAGATCTCACCCTGCTGCTAGCCAAAGCAGACAGTTCTGGATTAGGCATACAGATTCTTAAAGCTATTTCATGCAATAATACAAAAGTTATAACTTGGGCAAAAAATCCACATAAATTTATAAATGTGTTTCATATTCAAAATTCAAACTACTAAACACATTTCTGGATCACCAAGTGAGCAATGTGTGCACGTTTACATTTCCTTAAAAGAGCATTTAATGAAGAGGGAAAGAGCTTAGAATTAAAGAAAAAATTTTAAAACCCATCTTCCATACATTTAAAAATACAGCCATAAAAATAGTGACAAGTACTGTTACTAAAGCATTAGTCCAAAAACAGAGTAAAATGATCTGCGTGTTCAATCACTTGGTTAGCCAAATGATTTTTCAATTACTGCCAAACTTTTTCACGTACTTCTAACCGGCAACTCTGTTTACTGCACAGGAAGGCTGCCAAGTACAGTGACTAGATTTCTACTTGCAAGTAGCAACCTGAAGTATTTACAAATGCAAAATACACATTGCCAAAATCTATTTTTATTTGTGAAGACAGCTAATAATTTTTCCCAGATTAGAGGAATGTGTGTCAATGTAACAATTTGTGCCTCAAAAGAAAACACAAGCATTTCTTGGACTGACATTCAGCAGATTGTTAGGAAGAAAAAAATGCAAGGGGTGTCATCGTCGTGGTCCCCTCCTGCTTTTATATTCTGTAATAATCAAGCCAAATGAAACCAGCACTTGAAGTCACATGGATAGAGAGCACAAAGTGCTGGAAGTTCACCTTGGGAGTTCACTAGGCACAAAAGCCATCTGTGCTGCCCTAAATCTCTAAATCATAATCTCTTTAACATTATAAAATTTACAGCTGTTTGCTGTTGCAGAGAGACTAACCAATGCTGACAGATTAATAGAAGGAGCAGAATGTGCATGGGGGCTGGGTAAGACCACAGATGTTATAAGTCACCATCTGAAGACTTCCAATTGTACCAGTGAGGAGATTAGATCCTCTGTCACAAGCAGCACAAAATTCCAACTATATTAGAAGCCAGTAAACCTAAAGCAGATGATGCACTACTACTTCAAATCAACAGGAGATGAGTTAGGCAAATGTTACCAATTTCTGAGAAGTTATTAATACTGTATATCAGTGTGCACAAGTGCTAAAAAGGTATCCATCTGTAATATGACTGCATTAGTTAATGCACTGCACAATTAAAAACCGATGAAGAGATTACTAAACTTGTTTAGCAAATTTTCCTATGCCTATATTAAACCGAGTATCATTAACTTTATTAAATAATGTCCTCCAGCAGAATTTCACAACCATTTTATGCTAATTCTAAATCAGAATACTAATTTGAGGATTCACAGACTAGTGGTGCTTCAACACAGTAACAGGCTTTCCGCAAACACCTCACAAGCAAATGATTAAGAAGATGCTCACTTGGAAACTATTTTTGACTGAATTAGTTATTTATATTCCCATTAGCCATAGAAGAACCAAATCTTATCCATCAATTTTAACACACAAAATCTGGGTATGAATAAGGGGACAGGGACAATGAATAATATTTTAAAATGAACTCACCTGCCATTTTATAATCCTCAACTTTTTCACAGCATGTAACCACATTCGCTGTAAAGCTTGAGCTGTCTTCATTGTGGCAGGCTATAATCTGTTAAGGGACTCTGAACATCCCAGTCTTTTCATCAGTTTCCACCACTGAAACATTGTTATGTAATTCTAATACAATAGTGGCCTACATACTCAACCAATCCTGCCATCAATTCACACAGTAACATATAAATTAGAAGAAACCCCTGGCATGCGTACAAAATAGGAACACACCTACTTTCTAAACAGACACCACTTTCTTACACAGAAAATAATCTAGCATAGAAACCTGAAATTCCTAGTTAAAGACATTGTAAATGTTCACTATTAGGCAAGCCTCAACATATAGACTCCTTTGCACTCCACCCTACACCTCAAGGACAACTCAATGTTGTGAGGAATTTATGGTTACAAAATGGGGTGCAAGATCTGTAGCAGTATTTAGGCCACACACGCAATATCTCCAGTGCGGTCTGATTGGAATTCACAGGCACAGACATGAAGAATTCATTGGCGGAAGAGAAAGAAAAAAGCCCTTGTATTTATAGGTCTTCGCTTCCCATTCCCATAACAAAACAGGACTCGTATTCTCCTCCTCCTTCCTTTGCCCATGGCAGCCATGTCACCTGCCCTGATCTTCATTTTAGCCTTTAAGTGGCTATGCCAACTGCAATCACCTCTTTCACCTGGCAATAGATAAAACCCATCACCAACAGGCTTCCACAGCTACCAATAGAAGAGTGAACCTGTAGCGCAAATATGCCATCTCCTGGCTTTCAAAGCAATAACCAGAAAGGATTCTGCCATTTGCTCTTTCTCATGTAGCTTCTGAGAATGAGATAATCTGTTTTTCTTCCCTGGACAGGTACAGCAAGACAGGTATACAGACAGTCGCAGGGGAGAAGTGAGACAGATAAGAGAGCCAACTCACACATTGTCTGAGCTGGCTCTCTGCAAAGTGCTCCTGCAAATGCCTTACTTGGGGAGCAAAGCATTCTGAACAGGAACTGGCACAGAACTGCAGATTGGTCTCTGCAAGGGGAACATCTAGCTTCTGAACACCCCTTAGTAACAGAAGCTGTTCTGTGATCTTCAGCAAGCTTGCTCCACTAATGTTACACTGCTAACCTAGGATGACAATAAGTCACGTGAGTAATTAAATACTCAAGAGGGCCAGGTGATGTAATCTATTAGCAGGCTCACAGAACATCACAAGCAGCCATCAAGGAGCTACAAGCCAACACCCATTTATCTCATACCAGACGGACACAAGCAACTCAAGATGGGGGCGTGGGAAACAATGAAGGAAGTGATCTGGCTTGCTCACTCATCCTTTGATAAAGGTTGATCAACAACAGCACTCGATTAAAAACATTTGGAGTCATTATAACAAACACAGCAGCAAAAATCCATTGCAAAGTTTAATGTTCATGCAAGGTTTCATAATTTGCTCTTTATGTAAAGTTTGAGTGTTCTTGCAAGATGCATTCTCTAACCCTTAATCCTGAATAAATAAATAGCCACTGCCTTGTGGCTACATCCAGTTAGGGAAAAGGCTTCAGGAGTCAACCTCGAGGCAAAATTCAGAGCCGGAGTCCGTGAGGCAGTTCATGGCTGAACACAGTCACGTTCTGGCAACTCCTGCAACGCCGCTGGAACCAACCGTATTGGCCTCTGCCTTTCCATTGGACCATTTCAGCGACGTGGAGAGGGGGGATTTGCTGCATGGGTAACAGCCTATCCTCCATACCTACTTTACCCAGGCTTCGCGCACTGGAGAGGACACTCTGTTCCAGAACCACCACTCAGAGCGTGACACCATAGTCTTCCGAGACTGAAGGATGCCAACAATTCTGAATAGACTAGGTTAGATAGATCTAGCCAAAGGTGTCACTCAAAGCCCACAGGGCCAGATATGGCCCCACTGAAGCTCTTTATCAAGCCCACGTGCTAACTGTGCTCTACCAGCACCACCAGCAGGTGTTTTCAGTTGCTGAGCTGCAAAATGATGCTTGGGCTGAAGTGGTACTGCTGAAATGATGGCCCTGGGAGAGCACAATTACGTTGGTCACCCTTTCAGCAGCACCACTTCTGCTGAGTTGTCACTGCTGAAAGAGCAGGCCATGTGATAGCTGTGCTCTCCGCGTGCTGCCCCTTCAGCAGCACTGTTTCTGCCAAGGTGCTGGAAGGGAGAGACAGAAGGAGGACTCAGAAGGCAATGAACGAGAAGGTGGAGGGAAAGGACAGACCAAGAGGGGTGAGGTAGGGAGAGCACCTCTCAGCTGCTGAGCTGTGAAGTGACACCTTGGCAAAAATGACACTGCTGAAAGGGCAGCCCGCATGATAATTGGGGAATCCCATATCTTGAAAATAGAATCAAAACTGGCATTATTTTCTCTTCAGTCATTTGCAGTTATTGAGTTGCTAGGTGAGAAAAAGTGCTGATGACACTTCTGGCTCCTGGCATCATCATCAATGCCATTCAGATCACTGTATGAAATGAGTCTGATCTAGGTTATAGGATTGCAAACTGTGCTCAGTTATGGGTGTTGCTTAAGGGAGAAGGAGGAAAGTGGCTTCCCAACAAATAGCTCCTCCTCCATCCCTGAAGCCCTGTGGTTACTTGAAGGAAAGGTACTTCTAACACTCTCACTGCATTTGCTATTATCTATATATCTATATATATAGATAATATATAGATATATATATATAGACAGATATATAGATCTATATCTATATAGATAATAGATATATATAGATATATATAGATATAGATATATACTGTATGTGTATGTATAGATAGATAGATAGATAGATAGATAGATAGATAGATAGATAGATAGATAGATAGACAGACAGACAGACAGACAGACAGACAGACACAGGTTACCGAGGATTCACCCCTATCTGTCAATGACAGAAATAAAGTGAGAAAGAGAATCTTCAATATTATTAAAAATTGATAGTGCTAATCTCAGAGGACAGAGTTTTTCCTACTTTTTTTTTGCAAGTACCATCACCACTAAAGGTGTCAGCTGTGCACAGGAGCAGGTGACTTGCCATACAGTTGTCCCTGTGGTGATGGAGAAGCTCCTCCAGTTGCTGTCATCTCCCAATCCCCTCCTCCTCTCCTCGGTCAACCTGTTCCTCTTTTGAAGGGCCAGGTAGCTTCACAGTGACATGCCACCAGAGCACCAGCACCACAGCCAGCTTCACTTCCAGTGGGGTGAGCCATGTTGAGTACAACTCCATGGCCGTACAACTCCAAGGCCCTACAACTCCATGGCAGTGGAGTCAAGAATCACCTGCCATACATTAGAAGTACCACCCTAGTGGAACTCAAACCACTAATAATAATAATAAATAACAACTTTATTTTTACCCCACCTTTCTCCCCAAAGGGACTCACTAGTTAAACATAACTTATTTGAAATATGTCATCATTTCTCTTTCAGAAATTGAACATGTAGGACAAGGCTTCCCACTCCAGAAGTGCACTCTGCATCTGGCGTGACCTCCCCCCAAATTTTTTCCTGGTGTGGCCATTGCTCAAAATCAGGGCTTTTCAGACTAAGCCATTGCAACGCCCCAGCCTGTGGGGGCCCTGGCCTCTGCCCCCTTAAGAGGCAGGGGCAGCCAGGAGGCAGGGTGGGGCTGCAGGGGCTTGGGTACACTTACCCGAGCCTCCTGCAGCCTCCTGGGGGCGCAGGGAGCCCTCCGCAACCTTCTGCAGGGCTCCCCACAGCTTTGAAAGCGAAATGGAGCTATCCTTCCCCCCACCCCCGCTGCACCCAACTGCCCCTGCAAGTACTCAGAGCAGCTCAAACTCTCCCTGAGAGTTTGAAAACCACTGCTCAAAGTGATACAATACAAAGTGATATATCACACAAGGAATGGAAAAATGAAAGAATCAGTGTGCTGTTACTCAGTAGTGCTGTTACTGAGAAGGACCTTATAATGGAAGGGGAGGAATATTCAACAGGCAATCACAAAATTGAATGCAACAGCAAGATGGGCTAGTTCATACACCCTCATAATCATTTAATTACTCAGCACTTAGTGGCTCTCAGCTGAATGCACGAATTGCTTTCATTAGAAAGAGTATTTGAGGCAATATGAAATCTCTTTCCTTGTTGCTCCATCCCTAATATCTCTCAGATAAGCAAGCCATCACCTGATGAACATGAAATATGTATATTCTTTTGGATTAGGCAGGAGTCAGTAATTTAGATTTTAAAGAACACTTTAGATCTGCATAGTTTATGGTTTTTAGGACACAATTCTGAGCTGCACATAGGCTGCCGGACTTGTGCTGGCCCATCATCCCAAAAGCGCTGTAAAGCACTTTTGCGCCAACGTAAGTGGGGTTAGGCCAGTGCATGGACTTGCACCGGCCTCCCCACGCCCCAGGGTTTGGGGAGGAGGCAGGAGGGAGGTGTTTCAAGGGAGGGGGAGGGAAGGCGTTCCTGGGGGCAGGCAGGGCCAGGATCCGGCAGTTATGAAAGATTCTAACCTAATTCCCAGGCAGCCTGGGGCAGTCCCGGGCTGCTTGGATTTGTGCCAGCTCTTGAGGTGGCACAGACCCAAGTAGCCCCATTGGGGCTGCTGTAGCTTTACCTGGGATAAGGGGAAGCAATTCCCCTTGGCTCAGGTTAAACCTCTTTCGGACCCAATCCTGCTTTGGATGCAGTGCAGGCCTGCCTGCTCCAGGGCAGGTTGGGATTGCGCTGTTAGGCATACACAAGTTGGCTGAGCACAGGGTGGCAAACATGAGAATTCATAAACCTCCAATTACCCCTTGCCCTGCTCCCCTCTCATACGTGCAGCAGAGAGATATGGCCAACCCTGAGGTATTCAATCTGTGCATTGGGACTTCCTTGGGAGGAGGGGCAAGCTCCCAGAGGCGTCTTGAGGCATCTTGGGGAGAGAGGTGGCCAGCTCAGCTCAGCTGCATGTGCTGCCTCCCTACTTGCTGCTTTTCTGCAGCTGTGACCGAGGTGGGTGGGGCAGTGTGAGGTGGGGAGGGCGTGTAAAACATGGTGGTGGAGCCTCCCTGGCATTGGGCTTATCTCGGGTAAGAGAGGTCAACAGCCCAGCCATTCCAGCTTCCTGCACTGGGGCTTCCCTCCCTATCTGGAGAAGCCTTGCCAACGATTGCACTGAGCACTGTGCAGACTGTGACAGCTGTCCCGGGCTTCCCTTTAGGTCAGGAAAAGTTGGCCAGGTGGTGCTGCATGTGCTTCCCAGCCGAGCATCCTCTGGCACTAGAGAAGGCTCGGTTAGCTGGGCAGCCGCAGAAGTGCTGATGTGCTGCATCTCATCAGCACAGGGCGAGCTCCTGGCAGGTTTCAAACTGGGAGGGAAGCCTGACCAAGAGAGTGCTCCACCAGTAAGTGCAGGCAGAGCAGCACTTCCCTCTGCTTATGAAGGAGAGAGCCCAGCCTGCTCTTGGGGAGGAGGGTCCAAATGCCCCAGCGTGCATTCCTCCGTCTTGCCTGGGGGGAACAGGGGTGGCATATGCATGTTGGGTGTGTGTGTGTGTGTGTGTGTGAGCATGCCCCCCATCTACTTTGGGGGTGAGTTGTAATCTTGCTCTGTGCAGCTCAAATCCTTCCCACACTTTCCTGGGAGTAAACCCCATTGACTCAAATGGGACTTACTTCTGAGTAGACCTACATCGGCTTGGGGTCTGTGTCAGCTTAACCAAGGACCTTCACCTTTCTCTTTTTCCTCCCCCTTCAAAAAAGAAAAAAGGCCGCTCTTGATCAGTCAAGCTTTGTCTCCAAAAATTGATTAAAAAATAAAAATACCCATTCCTTTCCAGCCATCATCCTTTTTCCTCCTGCCTCCTTTTTTTGGGGGGGGGGGTACTTCCCATGTTGGCTGCTATTATAAGACAAAAGGCACAATCCTAGCTAGGTCTACTCAGAAGTAAGTTCTATTGTGTTCAATGGGACTTACTCCCAGGAAAGTGAGGTCAGGATTGCAGCCAAACAATCTCTGGGTCTCAGTTTCAGATCAGTCTGCAATTAGCAGATACATACAAAGCAAAGTCTTCCCCTCCCTCAGCAAATTCATCACTTCCCCCCTCCCTTTCCAAAAACCTCCAGGTGTGCTGCTAACAAACTCAGGGCACAATCCTAACCATGCCTTCTCAGAAGTAAGTCCTATTTTGTTCAATGGGGCTTACTCTCAGGTAAGTGTGCTTAGGATTGCAGCCTCAGAGTGCTGGCAGCCTTGTTTCTAGTGTATAATTATAACACCTTCATCCCCATTTTGGGGGTGACTGAGGTGAGGTGTTGTAATGGGGAGCCGTGGCCAAGGGCCACAAGGATCAGGGCAGCCGCGGGCCGGGTAAGTTCAAGAACCACAAGGCTAGCCAATCACTTCTCTCATTCCCTACTGTTTTCGTTTACTTTCTCTCCCTGCATCTCTGCTTACTATCCTGCTGGGTCACAGATGCATTTTTAGATGACAGGCTCATTTTCTTTCTGCCTGACAGTTTCAGATTCATGACTTACTCAGTCTTTTAATGAGGTCTGAATGCCAAATTTAAACAGCTTGTGCATTTACAGAAATGGACAGAAAAGGGCAAGGAAGCAAACTGTTAATTTATGACACAGAGTTGGATAAATTCTTTAATTTGGTGCTGAATCACTAACCCTAGGTCGTATCTGCAGCTACCATGAATCTGGAGTAATACCAAGCCAAACCCCTGTGTAAATTAAATTGATTTGTTGCAGTAGATTACAGAGCCATCCTTCAGGAAAAGCACTGCCATGAGCTCCCCTGAACGGCAGCTGATCTATAAATCTAATTTTCCACTAGAGGGTGGTATCAAGCAACCATTTGACAGTCTCTTGCACAAGACAGAAAAACTGATGATTGCAGTTGGGTGTGTTTGAGGTTTTTATAAACAGACACACACATGCACACACCTGCACATTGCTGGGAAACCAAGACTGAATCATAGCAGAAGGTTACTTTTATTCCTATTTTCCAAGTGTATTTTTTTGCCAGGTTCACCTCTGTCATAAATACAATAGGTTGGCAGGCAAGTTTGTGGAGGCCAAAAGCCTGTGGATATTTCTTAGCAGTTTTGTGACTAAAATGCCTTCAGATAATGAACAGGCTTTTGAATGCTGCTTCCTAAATTACACAGGCCTACAAAATTGAGGATCAGAAAAGTTTTTCCCAAATTCTATGGTGGTTTGATATGAATTTGGGGTACCGATTCCAAAAATGGCATCCGTTTTGTCCTATCACATCTATTTTTGGAGATACGGCATAGCCTCTTTAGTGAATGGTTCAAGCAGCTTTCTCATGAGGAAGCCATGGTGTAGGCTTCTTCATGGGGAAGCTGCTTGAACCATTCACTAAAGAGGCTATGCCGTATCTCCAAAAGTAGATGTGATAGGACAAAACGGATGCCATTTTTGGAATCGGCACCCCAAATATACCCAGGAATTGGTGTAACGTTTAAGGAAGCAAAATGTGTGTTGGCCTGTGTTATCAGTGGATTGAATTTATAAGGTTGTAATGTCATTTAGTTACAACTTCGGCTGTGCAACACTACCAACATCTGCAGCAGAAGTTTTAGACAGACAATATATGATGATGAAAGAGTGAAACTAAAAGGCAAAACAAATTATGTATTACTGCTGTTTTTATGCAAATCCTATCCTTTTCATTAATACATGCAAGACAAGTACTTCTTACTCAAGAACCTGCAATCAAGGAAGGACCCAGACTTGAGAATCTCCTGAATACCAAGTTAGCAAATACTTGCCACCATAATGCCATCTCATTGGCATCCTGAGATGCCAGTAATCACCCATACTTTATTATTGGGAATAAGGTCACCAACTAGACTTTATCGGATTGTGTTCTGTCAAGCAAATCCCAAGCTTTGTGGCAGTGGTGTAGCTAAGGCGGTGAAGGGGGTAGCAGTTGCATCGGGTATCAGGGTTTAGGGGGGCAACAAGTTGAGCTTCATACTAGTGACCAAAATTGTGAAAATCTTGGTATGTAGGAATAATACCATTATGTTATATATCACTGGAAACACAATTTAATGCAGAATACAATGAAACGAACTGCATTGGAATATCTGTATTCTATCAAAAGTTATGGCCAATTAACGAGAAAATGAAACCACAACTGTCTTATGGAACAAGAAGTAGATTTTCTGAACTCAAAACAGACCTATGAAACTGATTGTTCTGAGAGCCAATGACATGTTATTATGTCTTTGGCATGTTGCAATGACATATTATGATACAGCATGAAACTAATAAGGTGTTAATATGAGTCAGCTCTCATTTCCATGTATCATAATGGTAAAAAGGCACTTTTTCAAGTGGTGCCCCTCTTATATTTAGCAAGGGGAGAATAACCATCCCTCTTCACCCCAGCACAGTGTCTCAAACAAATCAGGGACACACTTTTTATTTTATTTACTTAAATTTGATTTTATCTGGGGGGCTACAAATCTTCTTTGATCCCAGGTAGCAGATAGATGCCTTAGCTATGCTGGGCATCTGGGGGGAGATGCAGAGCAAGTAGGTGGCAAGCTGCTGGGGGAAGGAGGTGGGTTCCTCCAATTTTCACTTTTTTAAAAGCCTGGTTGTGACATCACTTCCTGGGCAACATTTTGAGCTTTGCACCAGGCTACACAATCATTAGCTATGCCACTGCTCTGTGGAAATGCTAGAAAAGACAGATACCCCTACTTGTAGCTCAAGATGCTCTTCTGCTTTGGGTTAAGTATCTGAGAGTAGTTTCAGCCATCATCATCTTCTATTCGAAAAACTCCTGAATCTACTACCAATTCTCCTTCCACCCATTCTTATCATTCATTTTCTACAACTGTAACAACTCTGTTGTACTCAAGGGCTGGAGACGCCATTAGGCAGATAAACTCACTGCCTTGCTCCTAGTTCAGCTGTCAATCACCTATTGTGAAGCAATACCCTCCAAACCACTACTCAAACAGACCTGAAACCACTGCAGAAAAAGTGTTCCGGAGACAGAGTTTCTTGAAGGTAAATAGCCTTAACATGTACACTCGTGCACTGATTACCAAGGCAAAGAAGATCTGAATCTACAATAAACCGATCAGAATAAAACTTCCTGTGATTTTTTTGTGGGCTTCCACTTGCATTGACAAACAGCAAGAGAGACATTTATTTTTTGTAAAAAGCACTTGTTAGAGTGTTATTCATATTTAAGTCTCTTTTAATGAAAACTGTCTGAAATACTAAGAGACCTCCCTCCAAAAGATGTACCTATTTTTTTTAAAATAGTAACATAAATACAAATAAAGCTTGTTGGGGTACTTATTGTCTAGAACTGAGGCCAAGTTTACTCCCTATTTAATCAAGCATACATAATCTTAGGGGCTTCACGCCCATCAGAAGAATCTCATACCAACAATACAATAATAGTTGGAATGCATCGCTCCACAACAGGGAATAACTGTACCTTTCAGATCCCAACAAGGAACTGTAATTTAAAAAACAGCCCCAAACATACAAAGTTAACAAAAATTTCATATTTCCCCCTTTAAAAAAAAACAGTCATTTTCACTGCTCCTACTCTATCTCCAATTCCCCTCCCCGCAGATCTCTCGCAATTATACCCTCCTCCATGAACTAGTGAATATTTCACACCACAGGACAAAAACTTCATTATGGACGCCCTTTTTGCCTGCTCACACCTTCTGATGCATCTAGCTGTGTTTCCCAAGCTGTAGGTTGGCACCCACCAGTGGGTCATGAGCCAATTTTTGGTGCGTTGTGAAAATGAAACATTAAAAAAAACTTTGCAAGCACTCTTATCTGGTTTACAGAAAAAAGTTGTTAGATGGAGTGTTAAGCAGTGGTATGACGTAATTGTCACACCGCCAAATTAAAATGTCACATTTTCCGAATTTCTCTAATACATAGTATGCTATAGTGAAGCCAGTTTCCGCCTTTTGTCTGGTCTGGAAGTCCTTTACTGCACATCTTGCTCTCCAGTTCGGCCTTCTGGATACCCTGGAGTGACTGAAAAGGTTTGGGGGAATAGCCTTGCTTATACAGAAAGAGAAAATAACTGAAGATTTTCAGAGGTAGATAAATTTTTCAGACGTTTCTTAGGACACATTGCCTTATAGGCAGCAGTGCCAACAACTAAGCAACACCAGTGGTACTTGATGAAGCTTATGTGCCTCTGCTAGTAGGAGCAGGGACATATGTTAATAGAAATTTTCCCCTGCACTCCAGAGCAGTTGCAGTTCATAACTACTAGTTGCTTAGTCACAAACAATTGCAAGAAGATTTAACAATACAGGTTATATAGAATTAGCTACTTTAAACCTTGTTTGTGAAGTTCTTATCTCCAAGTTCATAAACATATAACCCCGTGGATCCCAAACTGTGACCCGTGACTCCCTGGGAAGCCACAGAAATCAGCCAGGGGAGCCGCAGAATCCTCGTGAAAAAGCTGTTGCCCCATACAACGTATAGGATAGTAGGCCTAACGGAAAACTGTGGCCAATGGCCCAATAGGTCAAGGGAGTCACCAGTCAAAAATGTTTGGAAATCACTGATGTAAACAAAACCCAACCATCCACAATGATGATGAAGGTTTCTGGGTAGTCCCTGAACTCAGAGATTTGAAATCTATTTAAAAGAGAAATAGCCAAAGGGGACAAAATACTTTGCTTTCATGGTTGTCTAAGGGCTAAAGAAAGCATCTGGATTCCTAGAGAGGCATCACTTTTTGCCACATGAGAAATACTTTCAGTTTCATTTTCAACATTCTTACTCTGCAAGATTTTGAACAAACTTTATGGCTGACTTAGTGAAAGGAGGCAGCAGGGTAGACTGGAGAGAGCGAGGAAAAAATGGGAAGATGGAGAGAAATCTGAGGAGAGCATGCACTCAAGGCATGGTGACCTGTTAATACAGTACTGAAGACTCAGTCTTCAAAAAAGCCTTTGCAATCTAACAGTGTGATCCAGAGCATGTTTTCTCTGAATTAAGCCCCAGTAAAGTGGGAGTTATAGGAACATGTGCATACTTTGTTGTGGAACTCCTCTTGTTATACAATTTTAGCTTCTCATATGTGTTCTGCAATCCAGTACAGCAGAAGCCGCTGGTTTCAAAAGTACTCTCTCTCTCAGTGAATAAACTTTGAGCTGTTTCCAAGGAAAACTCAATACTGTGGTATAATCCAATCAGGCTGGCATTTATATTTAATCATCCAGTCATCATACAACAAACTTCTACACAACGGTACTGTAAATTTTAATGTGACTCTCAGTGCCAATCATATACACATTTCTACTATCTTTGGTTCTAGCCCTATTAACAGAAGAGTTACTTAAAATATTCTTCTTAAAATAATGTATTTTCTCAGTGTAATAAAATAGATTATGCTTTTGTCTGTTTAGTGATACAACAGAAAACAATATTTTCTATTTCTATCTAAGCTAGGCAGCATTTATACATACACATACAGTACTCAAATTAAAGTATATGTTAATAGAAATTAAGAAAATTATCTTAAACCTGTACATATGAGTAAACAAAGATAAGAAACTTAACAGTATGAGGGGTATGTATATCCTCCAACACAGTCAAATTAAAATAAAAGACTGGAACTATATTAAGCCATCTAACTAAGAGGTGAATTAGGACAACAGCCACAAGAAACCTCGCTGCTTAATTCTGCAGATTTTTCAGACACTGACCTCTTTGTCTATTGTATAAGCCATTGTAAACTGTTTGCAGTACAATTGTTAGGTCTGGGCACAAGAATGCAAGAGGAGAGAGATGCCCATTGACATAGGCATTACTTGCTCGATACATTTGCAAAAGCCTTTTATTTGAATTGCTAGATTTCATTAGTCAGTAAACAAAGCAGCTATTGATCTTCTCCAAGGCCCCCTTTAACTGTTTTATTTCTTAAGCAATTCTTATCAAAATAAGGCCAAAGAAGAGATAATAGTCCAGGAAAGTAAACTGTCCATATGAATCTCTCAGACCTTGCCCTACTTTTCCTGCAACATCTGTAGAAGAAATGAGACACTTGCGCCTGCATGAAGTGCCAACCTCTTGGTAATGAATTTCAAACTTTCTTTGCAAGCTCATACTCCACAGCCTTCAGGAATCAGACTTCAGGAATTAGCAGACACTGCTCTGAACCCCATAACCACTGGCGGACCACTAGGTAACATCTGAGTAAATGCTAGGAGTCTGTTGTAAACTACAAGTTTACAATAGCTTGGCACTCACAAACTTGGTTTTTCTCATTAAATTTCAGCCATGGATTAGCTTCCCTCCTGGAGGAACTAGCAGCCATGGGGCAGCAACAGAGGGAAGCAGTCAAAGCCTCTCTCGTCCTCTACTGTGGTCCCAATCCAGATCCACCCATCCTCCCTCAGAGCATTCAACTTACATTAAATGCAACCTGTTTGATCACTACTACAGGGGAGAGAAGAGTTTTATAGGTTTTATCTGGCTATTTGAACTGGTAAAGATTGAAGTATTCTGAATTTGTCACTTCTCTACATCATGAATCTTCTGTTTTTATTGGCTTTAACATATTTGTACCATTTTTTTGACACTGTTACAACTCACAAACCAAACACAATCTGATTTTATCTCTTTGCTCTTTTATTGCACATGACCTCATTAACACATACACTCCCCCCCCCCACCATGCAACCATCTGGGGAAATCAAAAGCATCTGAAATCCTGCTTGTTGGTTCAGATTGGTTCAGCATTAGCTAACATGCAACTTGCAAGGAGCAAAGCAGAAAGCAATAAAAGACCGCAACATTGTTTGGGGGAGGTGAAGTGAGCTGTGATCAAGTGTCTGTTTCAACAGACCAGCAGGCAAGATTTCCAGTGTTGCCCTTTCCCAAATGCCTTTTTAGTGCTTAGAGAACAAAAACAATGACACACTTTCTTAGGGAAGCAGGAGAAGGAAAAATAATAACTAAAAGTTCACATTTGCTGTTGAATAGCCACCTCTTTCTGACATGATACATTAAATAATCTTCTCCAGGGTATTTTATGACTGCTACTATGGTGAGATTCCATTGAATAGGAGATGATATTGTTTGGAATCAGTGGACTGCTGTGCAAGTATAGCAAATGTACAGTGTGCATAACTGGAAAAAGAATAAACACAATCACGTTTTGTTAATTGTGGACTACATAAAAAGGTAAGGGAGCCACAGTGGATCAGCCTGTTCTTTCAAAACTAAAGGAATGCAGTAACACTGCCTTACTAAAAACCAAAGCAATTTAATAGTCAATGAGCTCAACACATGCCTGAGTTTCTCGTCTTCTACAAAGTTGACAAGCAACTTCTTATCTGTTCCCTCCATGTTCTCAAATTCTAGACTCATAAACATAAAAAGCCATACAACATTCCAAACAAGAATCAAAGCATTATTTCCCATTTTCTCAAGTGCACACTGATGTTGTGGTACACCGAGAGCAAATATCCACAGGGCCATCAAAAGAGACAATCCTACATTTGCTAAACTCTTAAACAAAGAGCACTCAAAATTCTCCTTGGCAAATTAAAAAATTTTTTAAAATCATAGTGCAGAATATACACACAAATACAGTAGCAGTATATCCTGACATGCTTCTGGAGTATCTATCCAACACAAAAGAAAGAAAGCAACAGTTCTGCAGCAGATGAGACATGACTGAGATCTCCCAAGTACACTGCTCAAAACAATAAAGGGAACACTTAAACACAATGTCACTCCAAGTCAATCACACTTCTGTGAAATCAAACTGTCCACCTAGGAAGCCACACCGATTGACAAACAAGTTCACATGCTGTTGCACAAATGGAGTAGACAACAGGTAGAAATCATAGGCAAGTAACACCTTGCCTATAAAGGAGTGGTTCTGCAGGTGGTGACCACAGACCACTTCGCAGTCCCTATGCTTTCTGGCTGATGTTTGGGTGACCTTTGAATGCTGGCGGTGCTGTCACTCTAGTGGCAGCATGAGGCGGAGTCTGCAACCCACACAAGTGGCTCAGGTAGTGCAGCTCATCAAGGATGGCACATCAATGCGAGCTGTGGCAAGAAGGTTTGCTGTGCCTGTCAGTGTAGTGTCCAGAGCATGGAGGCGCTACCAGGAGACAGGCCAGTACACCAGGAGACGTGGAGGAGGCCGTAGGAGGGCAACAACCCAGCATCAGGACCGCTACCTCCGCCTTCGTGCCAGGAGGAACAGGAGGAGCACTGCCAGAGCCCTGCAAAATGACCTCCAGCAGGCCACAAATGTGCATGTGTCTGCTCAAACGGTCAGAAACAGACTCCATGAGGGTGGTATGAGGGCCCGACGTCCACAGGTGGGGGTTGTGCTGACAGCCCGACACCGTGCAGGACGTTTGGCATTTGCCAGAGAACACCAAGATTGGCAACCTCGCCACTGGCGCCCTGTGCTCTTCACAGATGAAAGCAGGTTCACACTGAGCACATGTGACAGACGTGACAGAGTCTGGAGACGGCAGGGAGAATGTTCTGCTGCCTGCAACATCCTCCAGCATGACCGGTTTGGCAGTGGGTCAGTAATGGTGTGGGGTGGCATTTCTTTGGGGGGCCGCACAGCCTTCCATGTGCTCGCCAGAGGTAGCCTGACTGCCATTAGGTACCGAGATGAGATCCTCAGACTCCTTGTGAGACCATATGCTGGCGCGATTGGCCCTGGGTTCCTCCTAATGCAGGACAATGCTAGAACTCATGTGGCTGGAGTGCGTCAGCAGTTCCTGCAAGATGAAGGCATTGATGCTATGGACTGGCCTGCCGTTCCCCAGACCTGAATCCAATTGAGCACATCTTGGACATCATGTCTCGCTCCATCCACCAGCGCCATGTTGCACCACAGACTGTCCAGGAGTTGGCGGATGCTTTAGTCCAGGTCTGGGAGGCGATCCCTCAGGAGACTATCCGCCACCTCATCAGGAGCATGCCCAGGCATTGTAGGGAGGTCATACAGGCACGTGGAGGCCACACACACTACTGAGCCTCATTTTGACTTGCTTTATGGACATTACATCGAAGTTGGATCAGCCTGTAATGTGTTTTTCCACTTCAATTTTGAGTATGACACCAAACCCAGACCTCCATGGGTTGATAAATGCAATTTCCATTGATGATTGTTGTGTGATTTTGTTGTCAGCACATTCAACTATGTCAGGAACAAAGTATTTAATAGGCATATTTCGTTCATTCAGATCTCGGATGTGTTGTTTAAGTGTTCCCTTTATTGTTTTGAGCAGTGTAGTTCTTTAAGGTCTCTCCACACTAGCTCAGAGGTGAAGTGCCCTTTTAAGAGCTGGTGGGTTACTTCTGCAAGATAACTGACTTTTCCTACAAGTCCTGGAATTTTGCTAAAAAAAATTTTTTTAATTAGGCCATGATGAAACAGTACAGTGTGGTGATATGTAAACTTTCAGTTGAGATCCAGAAGTTGTTGGCAAACTCTCCAGAGCAGTCTCTAGATTTCTTCCAAGGCTCTAGTTCTTGGGCCTTTTTCCAGAGCTACTTTCTCCAAGACAACCTATTGCTCTAATATAGACCTCAGACAGGATGAGAAAGTAACCATTATGACACAAAGAAATCCCCACATCCTCACCAATGAAAGAAGTAGGTTGCTTATTGCTAGGGAGTCACTGGAGCCTTCATTTTCATATGCACAAAGTTGGGATTAAAAATATAGTTTAAGAAGAGAAGTTTACAGTGGAAAAGAAATGGGGAAATGGTTGCAATAAAGGATACTCTGGGATATTTGCCCACACTAATCATGAGAAGACTGGTACTTCCTTAATAGGGCACTAACTTGAGTGAAGAAACCCAGACATACAACTAAGCAAGGACAAATCTAGACCACGGCATGGATTATACCAGGTGCTTGCAACATATAAAGGAGAATTAGCTGCTTCAGACATATCCTAAATTGCTTCTTCCTAGTAAATAAGTAACTGGTTCACTATAACAGCAAATCAAGTGTCAATCACAACTGCAATGATACTTGAAGGCAGTGCAGCAGTAACTGCGCAAAGCACCAAATTACTTTGAAATTATCCAAAAACTCAATGAAATTATCCATTGGGCCCATTACCTTGGACCAAATACTCCTATACTGCTTCAGAAGATGTCTCTCAAATACCCATAACACTCTAATTCAGGGTTATCAAACTCATTTCATACAAATAGTATGCATAGCACCTGCTAAGGGCCAGAAGTGATGTTATTAAGCAGGAAGTTAATCATTAAGCAGGAAGGACCCAATCCTATCCAACTTTCTAGTGCCTATGCAGCTCCAAGAGAAAAAAAATGTTACTTTGAGGGGGCCTCTGTGCCTTCCCCCACTGTAGCACATGCCCTGCTGGCACAGCTGTATCAGAGCTGGAAAGTTGTATAGGATTGGGCCCAAAGTGACCTAAATAAGCGCTTTGTTCTCCTCTAGGAATGTTTCAGCTGACAATGACAGAGGAGAAAACATGCAAATCTTGATCAGTCATAAAGTAATTACAAATCAGTACAGTGTTTATGCCTGAAAGAAGGTAAACACTACTCTGTGATTTATTATGCAACAACGTCCAGTATGGTTTGGCAAATATATTGGGACCATTATACATTTCTTGCTATTGCATGTGTATGAAGATGGTCCTTGAAGTTTTGTAAAGACAGCCCCTTAATATGGACTATTCAACGATAGTGTGCCCACAATATTTGTTCTTAGTGTCTTAAAAGCTGTGTTTCTATCCTTTAAAAAACCCCACAGGCATGATTTCTCAACATCTTAGGTTCTAAAGTCCTGTAAGACCTCAGAACAGCACCTCAGACAGACCTCAGAACAGACCTCAGAAAAGAAATGCAGCAGTTCACTGCATTTAATTATGTCTAGCTTTTATATCAATATTTTGTTAATCTCCATATCTGTTCAGGGACAAAAAGACCAAATGTGAGAACAGGCAGACTGATATGTTCAAGTGTAATGACATGATCTCATTGTTTTGTCCAATGGTCACAATACTATTGCAGGTTGCTAGATAACTTGTCAAAAATGTTTGAATATTGAAAATAATAAGTATGGTATTTTCAAGTGTTGTCAAGCAAAATTACAAGCAGTAATATCAGATTTATCCTGACATGAACAATTAACAAAGACTAAATTTTTAAAGCAATCTTCCTAGTTAAAGTTAAATCTAAGAAGTTTATCATAAAGAAATGGCCAGGAATCATGCTCTTTAATGAGCTCCTAAATTAGCTTCACAGCTAGCCTGAACATTCATGAAATTGTGTCAACAAGTTTCTCCCCAGCAACTGAAAGTTAACCAGGGGAACACCCAATGACTCTCTCTAGGATGGAGTCATCCACGAAAGCTCTTATGACTCCAATGTTGAACAAAAAAGATGGTATATTAAACCTGAATCTGAGTCATGGAACTTGCTGGATCAGTTTCAGTTTTCCCATTTTACACCATCAGAATAATTGTAATCTCCCAAACATAGTTAAAGGATAGAAGGATAGAACTGTAAAGCCCTTTCCACGCTGACTTTATCATATGGTCAACACTACTATAATTTTACAATTAATATTTAAGAATGGAAAAAAGGTTGGTAAATGGAAAAAAGGGGGACTTACAATTAATGGCTTATCTTTTTACAAATCAAACATATAGGTTACAGTGCAGGCAAAACAATACTTCACTCTCAATTTAGAGAAATTCTATCTTATACAGAAATGTGATTCTCAAAGTGGAAAGTACAAGTAGAAAAGCAAACTTGAATCCCTACAACGAAATAATACTGTTCCACACCCCATTTGATCAGATTCTAAACTGACTAAGCAGCTTCAGAGTACACAGACAGTACAATAATCACATGGCACCTTTAGATCTAACCAATTTATAGGGGCATAAGCTTTAATGGACAAGAGGCCACTTCATTAGAGTCACTAATTAATATCCTCAATGGGCAGATGAATGCATACATATAGAAGAAGAGGGGGGGAAACCAATGACAGTGGGGCTGAAAAGGTCATCAAACTCAAGTAGTACAGCCTGTGACATTTCTTTGCAAAGTTGACATGTACACAAGATAAGCACAGTGACCGTTCCCAACAGCAGCAACTGCAAATAGCACAATCTTTCATGCTCAATCTAAAACCTGTAGTAGGACAAATAATATGGGTCCCAATTTACCTCCTAAATGAATAAGATCAAACTTGCCAATAAATTCTTGCTCAGCACCTCGGTGAGTATACAAGCTTGTAGTCTAACACACACCACACAGCAAGTTTCACTTGAAAGAAAGTGGGTTTTTATCCTGAGAGGCACAGGATATCACTATGAGTGTAACAAACCAAGTCTACCAATTCCTCAAGGGGGAAAAAAAAATCTTGCCTGCACCACCACCCAGCCACTTCAGTATGATCTGGGGTAAGATGGATAGAATATTGGAGCAAAAGTCAGACTGGAGTTCATATAAGCTCACTTATACGCGTTTCCAGAGAAGTGAGTCTTGCTGTGTTTCATGTGGCTTTCTCACAGGAAAGCATGCATGGGATGGCAGCCCAAGTGACTCACTCTCAGGCTAGTTCAGGGGGTGGGGAGAAGAGAGGAGAATGGCTCTCTTTCTCTTTGAGAAGGTCAGAATACACAATATGGACTACTGAAATAGCTGGAGAAAGATACCCATACATGTGCACCTGCAAATGCCTTGCACACCATCCGCCTGCACGTTTTGGTACCATCCCACACATAACAAAAATATTTCCCCTTTCCACCCCGGTTAAATATTCTGCTCTTCAGAGTTGGAAAGAAAAGGGCTTTCCTTCTTTAGCATAAAATCAAAGAAAGTCCTGTAAGTAACAAAGTATACAACTTTCCTTCTCTGAAAAGGCAGACACTAGATGCGAGCACACGCTGCCGAGTTAAGGGAGTCTCAGCTGGGCTGCCTCCGCCTCTTCCAACCTCTCGTATCTCCAGGGTTTCAAGTCTTTCCAGTTGCTGGTCTGGAGGTGGGGGGGGGGGAGAGAGGAATCCGAGGAAGAAGCTACTTTTGATCCAACATGACTTACCCCAAACCAGGGGGAAAACCGTGGGCCAGGCTGCTGAAAGCGATCGCCTCCTCTCACCGGCATCTCTGGGGCTGCCCCTCCTTGGGGGAAAGCCTTGGAGCAACTTCAGCAGAAGCCCTTCTTCCTCTGCGCCCTCGAGATTCCTTGCACTTTACACACAGCCCGGCTGCTCACTGCGCAAATTAACCATTACTACCTTAAAGGAGGACCCAAACTCCCTCACTGTTTAGGTTCCCCCAAGACCTCGCCCTCCAGCTTCCTGCATCCCCACAAGCACCACACCAAGGACCCAACGATCGTTTCCTTACCCGAGCTCAGCTACCTACCCCAAAGCAACATTGTAATAAGGCGCTACCATTGCTAGTGAAGGAGGGGACGCTGGCAACTGTTGCATGCATCTCATGCACGTGTGTTGCAAGAGTTTCACTGCCCCGAGACGTGTACATCAAAACACACCAAAGAGAAATCAAGAGCATGAAACAGGAGGAATAGGGAGAGGGAAAAGGGCGAAAGATGTTAGTACAAACCTGTTCCCTCCCCCCTTCAGGTCTAATTGGTTCATTCCCGGTGGAACCCTGGGCAGCTCCCATTGCAACATTGCTTCTTCCCTCTTGGAAGTGGAGAGGCGGCCGCCAGCAGGGAATTAATTGTTCGCTTTACGCCTCACATGATGCGAGGGAGGAATTGCACCAGCCACTCAGTGCTTCAGCTCCAAAGAGGCTTCCTCCTTTTTTTGCACACTGGGAGACCCCGTTTACAGGAACAGTGAGGAAGTTCTGCAAAGTCATTAAGCCAGCCCGCAGCTCTAAACAAATCCGGGCCATCAAAGCCCCAGAAGAAGTGATTGCTTGGAATTTCAGAGCAGGAAAAAGAACCCGGCCAGAGGCAAGAGAAACTGTTTAAGTAAGATACAGTATAATAAACGTAGGGTTTTAAAAAATGTTATTTATTGCCATTGGAATTTTCATTTTTAAAGTTGCAGTCCGAAATGTGTTTTGGGAGCAAGCCTCAAAGGTGAGTGGGTAAACACGTGTGGAACCTTCCTGGAAGTTTCACTTGTGAAAATAACCGAAACACAGCCTGAATCTATCATAAATTGTTTCATAGATATTGTTTCTGCAGGCAGTTCAAGGGGGAAAATATGGGGAGCTTAGTGGAGGGCTCCACAACAGGAGAGGCATATGTCTGTGTTTGATGCAATGTTGGATGCATTTTGGGAGGTTAGAAAGAAAGACCAAACCTCAGCTGTTGGGGTCATGGAACCTCGAGGAGAGGGGAACAAAAGGAAAAACTGAAGAAGCACCCCTACCCAAATTTTGTAGTGGGCTTAGAAACTCCTGTAGGGGACCCTTGTCAGATGCTTGCCTCTTCTTTCCCTATTGGGGTGGGTGAACCCCAGCCCCATGCCAGAAGAGTGTGGTCAGTTGCCTTGGGCATGGGAAAGATGGGATATACATTTCTTAAATAAAGGCGCAATCCTAACCTATTTCCCAGCACTGAGCTAAGGCTCATGCAGCTCCAGGGTAAGGGAACAAATGTTCCCTTACTTTGAGGCTTCTTTGACTGACCCTCTGTTGCAGGATGCAGTACATGCCCCATTGGCACAGCTGTGTCTTTGCTGGAAAGTTGGGCCTAAATTATTTAACCTGACAAAAGACTAGTTAGAAGATTCTGAAAATGAAATGCTGAAGTCTAACAAAGCACACCTGTGCTAATAGGCGCATTTGAATGATGTTCCTGAAAAGTGGTACATAAATATTTTGCATAAATTAATCCAGAGACCATCCACCTGGCTTATACCAGAGGGCAGGAAAGGGGCTAAGCAGGTTTTTGCTCACCTTCCCTCCAACTCATGCCACAAAGTTACAGCTGGATCACAACAGTCCCACAACTGTTCCACTTAGTCATAGTCTCTCTTGGTGCTAATTCATGGGTTCCAAACTAGTCCCTGCAAAATGTTTGATGCATTTAAACCCTCATTCCAAGCCATGACCTTAAGGGCTCAATCCAAACCAACTTTCCAGCACTGATGCAGCCACAAGCAGCCCTGAGGTAAGGGCACAAATGTTCCTTTCCCTTGAGGAGACCTCCATGACTACCTCCCACCACAGCTGTCCATTGATACAGCTGCATCAGCACTGGAAGACTGGTCAGAACTGGGTCCCAGGACTACTACTATATAGCCTTTATAGCAGCAGTTTTTGAACTGTGGGTCACAATTCGATTTTTGTTGTGTGGCAGGGTTGGCACAACCCGAAAGCTGCAAAACATTATGGGTTTGAGAACCACTGCCTTATAGTATTATCAATCCAGAGTTATATAATGATGACAATAACAGCAAAGGGTCTGGTAGCATCTTAAACTTACCAGTTTCTTTTAGCATAAGTTTTAACAGGCCATAAAGCACTTCTTTAGATGGATAATGACAGTCTCCATCAGTGCCTTTAACTTTGTGAGGAAGGGAGATTCCATGGCCCTCCTCCAATCAGGCCTCACCACCAAATGCCCAGGTACTGAGTTATCCCCATTACTGAAAAATAAGATGGGGAATTTGTACAGCTCTGCCCTGTTTCAAGGGGTGCATTCTGTTTTAGCTGCAGAGGCACAAGTCACTGTATCTACCAACTACAGCTATGAGATAAAGCCAAACGTGAAGAAAAAGGCTGTTGTGGTTTTCGCTAAAGCACTGGTCTTAAGGGTCAAATGAAACAAAAACTGTTATAAGACAAGGAAGAAAGCTAAATTTTAAAGGAATTTTTAATCATTTGTTCTATTAATCTTTTTTATCCACACATATTCTTTCTTGATCTTAGCTTGCATCATCCTAAAAAACAAAACAAAACAAAACCACACAAAGCCGACACTCACTTTAAGTACTGTGAGTTTTTCCTCCTTTTCATCAGGAGTTTTTCTGCTATAGGAATTTCTTGCTGTAGAATTCAAGTTTCAAACTGGATGAAAGACACACAGTACAATAAGAAGCACGATAAAGCAATGAAGTGATGTTTTTAGCATCTGTCTTACACAGATTGCCAAATCCAAGGTTTTTCAAACTGTGGGTTGACACCCACTTGGTGGGTCACAACCCAATACCTGGAGGGTCCCGGGTTATGCCCTTTCACTTGCCCTTATATCTTCTTGGCTCCAAATTGGAGCCCTTCAAGACACAATTGGAGGCCACACCACGCCTCCAGAAGCAGCCAGAAAGTAATTTCCAGGTTTGTGAAAGTGATTTCCAGAGGCCAGTGAAGGCCAGTGAAAAGACCTGCAGAGCCCAGAAGGTGAGTTGCAATGCTCTCTGCCGTAGAACAGGTGTGTCGTGTTGGGGGGAGGTTTGAGAACCCCTAGCCTAATCCATGCCCTACATCTTTACCCCCTTAGAAGTTACTTCCAGTGAAGGAAAGCAATTATTACAGGTCGATTAGAGAGGGGTGTGTTTTATGTGCAGGAGAATGGATACTGGATATCTAGCCTTTTAAAAAAAATAAATCACAGAATTACTAAAGGATCAACTTTCTTCCACACTGCAGCATTCATATCCTACATTAAACCACTCATGCTAAATGCTGCACTCTAACTAAAGACAGTTTTGCTATCCAAGGATCTGCTCACACAATATTTTTGCAAGGAGGCATCAACACAGAGACCATGTGCTCACAAGATCATGCAACCAGGAGCTGAGATGTTGGTATTGTGCTGTATTGTGCTGATTGTATTGTGCTGATTCTTTGTCTGTTCTGGCAGGCCATTTCACAAAAAGGGGCAGCCAGGTGGCAGCACTGCCACACAGTCTACAGGACAGACTTCATTGTATTGTGTCAAAATAGGAAGAGCTGTGCCTTAATTTAACAAGCAGCTCTTCCTATACTTTCACTTTAGTGCTAAAACTGCTGAGAAGCTGCCAGGATTTCACAAGGAATCTC
Organism: Tiliqua scincoides; assembly: GCF_035046505.1. Taxonomy (NCBI): domain Eukaryota; kingdom Metazoa; phylum Chordata; class Lepidosauria; order Squamata; family Scincidae; genus Tiliqua; species Tiliqua scincoides. Next base: position 71,232,492 of record NC_089822.1, read on the forward strand.
AAACTCCAAGTCTCCCTTTGGAAGCAGTGAGGGCAAGACTAAGATAAAAGGAATAGTTGACAATCAGGAGAGCCAGGAATTGCAATCCTGTGAGTTTTCTTTCCTAAGAAGACTGACAGTACAGAAACCTGACTCCCATCCAGTTCAGGAGTACTTGCTTCATTTGTAATTAGTTCATCCCTGATTAAATGGCAGGAACTCATTGGCTCATCACTGGGAATCATACCTTCTGGTGTCCATGACTGGTTGCCACACTGGTTGCCTTACTGTAACAAGGTAAGACATATTAAATATTTTTGAACATTAAAATGATGTGTAATTATTATATTATATTATTATTAACAGTATTTACATATTACTTTTCAATGGATATTATATTATATTTCACATTTTCAATTCATATTATATTATATTAGACACAACACCTAGCAGAACATGCAGCAGCATTCCCTGATTTTGAGAAGGATGGTCAAAGATCAGTACAGATCTTTGTACAGTACAGATGCCCCATCAGCATATGTCTTTGAAGGATTTGTCTTGACCCAATCATTATTTCAGACTCTCTTGGGGCGCAATCCACAGCTTGTCTTTGGCAGGTGCAAGTCCCCTGTACTGGCCCAGGAGTGTCTTGAATGTGCTGTAAAGCACATTCATGCCTCCTTGTGAGCAGGCTAGGCCAATCCAAGGCTGAGTTTTTGACCTCCTGGCACCAGATCCAAACCAGGAAGGGGTGAATTTGCACCGGCCCTGGCAACCCAGCATAGGGGGTGGGAGAGGGTCACTGGAAAGCAGAACAGATGTGGGGAGGGGGAGGGGGAGGGGTGGGCAAACCAGAAGGCAGATGAAAGGGGTGGGATCAACCACAGCACCTGAGGTCACATCCTAACCCTCACTTCTGGCCCGATCAGCCTTGCATGGGCCACTCAGATTTGCATCAGCAAATTTGCTGGTGCAAATTCAAATAACCCCATGGGGTGGTTGGCATGCAACACGGGGTAAGGAATAAAATATCTTCTTACCCCAAGTTGTTCTCCAGCTGGCACCTGCCTGGTGCTGGATATGACACAGGCCACTCAGCCTGCCTTGCACTGTCACAAAGCACTTTACGGCGCTTTTGTGACAGTGTGCGCTGGCAAAGCATGTGCTTTTTCAGTGCAATTGACCATAGAATTGGGCCATAAATCTGTGTGTCTAAGCATATAAGCAAGGTAGAATCTAATAATAGCACATCAGAATTATTAGTGTGAACAATCCCTGTGTTTACAAAATCAACAGTGAAGAGTGTCACTATGCCATGTCTTGGTGCAACTCAGCCCATCTGAACTTTATTTAAAAACCTTAACAATGAAAGATTTTATTTAAAAACCTTAACAATGAAAGCACAAAGCAAATTTAAACTATAGATTTAAACTATAGATGCTCAGGCACTATTACAGCATAGCAGAGGTGTTCTTTCCCCACTTTTGAAAGTGTGGTGCTGAGTTTGATCTCTTACCCTTCAACCAGTGAATACCACTTCAAAGAATGTCAACATTTACCAATGCAGCTAAAAATTCAATTTGCCTAGGAATATCTCCAGCAGGTCTAGAGATGATATACTAGATAACTCTCCTTTCTCTCCCTGAAACCCTTGGTAATGGCATAAGGGAGTGAAATCAGCCAGAATCACACCTTCAGTAGTGAGGCCTAAACTGCTGCATTGGGCCTTCTGGGACTGTCACCATTTGACAAAGTACACTCTCTCATTGGGAGAGTAACCCATCCTATATTAAGCATTAGGTACAGACAGTACTAAGTTCACTGGCCATAACTCTCCTCCAACATATGCCCAGTGGACATGCTGCTGAACTGGACATGAAGCATGAAAAGAGACAGGACTAATGAATTCTCAAGCATCCAGAAAGGACTTATCCATAGAGCAAGATACAAAAAGCAAAGGGTAGGAGAGAGAATAAACCAAAGCATTCACACAAATACACCTTCAGAGATAATGTTTGGGAAGTGCTTCAAAACTATATAGGGTCATTCAAACTGCAAAAGAAAGAGGAGGATTTGCCAGTTTTAGAACTTCAGCAATCCCTAGATTACAACATAGGCTAACTAATACAATTTTATTTTTATAACACAGTACGCAGCACCAGTTTCACTAACAGCTCAAAGCAAAGCAAAAGAACAGATGATCTCAACAAGACTGTGATGCATCTTGCCTTGAGGCACAGTTGCACTTCCTGCTGATGAATTACTTAAGTCTTTTAAAATGACTAAATGGAAGTCCTTGCTTACCAAAGACCAATACATCCAGAATGGCCCAGATTACGCAGTGGAGGAAATGCTTGTTTTATCATTTCAAAATGATCATCATGAACACTTTTCAGGAAGGATAACATTTTTTTAAAAAAGACAATATACCACCCCCAGCAATCACTATAGGAGCCCAGTCCTAATGGGGGAACCATTGGCGCTCCAGCCCTGCCGCCAGAACTGGGTGTTGTAAAAGTGTCGTAAGGCACTTTACTGCCAGTGGAAAACACCTGCAGTAGTCTGCAGGTGTGTTGCAGGAGTTTGGGGAAGGGTCATTTATTAGTAGGGCCACTGGGGGATGTGAGCTCCCCACCAACAGCATGGTGTGCGTTGTCAGTTGTCAAAAAACTGATGGTGTGCCTTGACAATTTTAGTACCTTGTCAGTGTGCCATGAGATGGAAAAGGTTGAAAATCACTGTACTAGACCTTTGAGGTTTTGATTGCTTCCACTCTGCACCGACAATTTAGGTTCTTATAGCCTTGAAGGCTAAAAGAAAGAAAGATAACCTCTTTGTAAAATCATGGCAGTGGCAGCCATGCAAACCCACACACAACCAGGATTTTCAGAGATGGACCTGCTTTAGATTATCTCAACCAGAATAATTAAGGGTCCAATCCTATTCAATTTTCCAGTTCAGCCGTGCCAATGGGGCATGCACTGCATCCTGTGGTGGGAAGGCAGTCACAGAGGCCTCCTTAAGGTATGGGTACATTTGTACCCTTACCTTGGGGCTGCATTGCAGCTGCACTGGTGCTGGAAAATTGGATAGGATTGGGCCCTTAATAAGTTGAACACTATAGGGGATCTTTTTTTGGTAGTGGTTCTAATCCTTCGGAATACATTGCCCACAAAGACACAGGGTCTCTTTAGCAAACAGGGCAAGATCAGTCTGAAAGTCTTTTGAGCAGTTAACCTGAATGCAGCTGTATAATAAAGGGCGCGATCCTAACCAACTTTCCAGCACTGGCACAGCTGTGCCAGTGGGGCATGTGCTGTATCCTGCAGTTGGGGGGCTGTCATGGAGGCCTCCTCAAGGTAGGGCAATGTTTGTTCCCTTACCTTGGAGTTGCATTGCCTTTATGTCAGTGCTGGAAAATTGGTTAATATTGCAGCCAAAGAATGTTAGGCTCTGGATCATCAACTGCTTTATAACATGCTTCAGTGCTGCAATTCTTGGATGCTGAAGATGGAAGTTTATACTGTTGAGAACTCCCTTGAGCAAGTTTTTCAACTAGGTTGGGACACAAACATGAAATAATAATTGTAGGTTAGCCAAAACATGTCAAGTGTTTCGGGCTGTTGACCGAAACTAACCTTCTGGATCTGTTAACAAGTACCTGGTGAGGAAGGCTTTGTTTCACCACTCTCAGTCTATTTCCTGTGATGTGTCTTGGGCCTGAATGACAGTTGTGCTCCCAGTTCCACACACAAGGAGATGGTGGTATAGTTGTCTGCTCCCTAGTTTAAAAAAAAAAAAAAAAAGCCACAACAATGTAAGTCCAAAGCAACCAATTTACTTTCAGGTTTAGTTTGATAAATTAAAAAAGAAATGTTTGCAATTTCTTTTAATGTACAACTAGCATATGCAAGACAGCAGAGACGACAGTAAATATTACTACTTTTGACAGAATCTCCATCAGTCATTGTTTGGGTTGCCAAGGAGCAACATGAATCTCAGGCGGACTACTGAAAGCAATCCTGGGCATTTTAACAGGGCCTCCAGGAATGTCCAACATTACATCTTATTGGAGGGGGGAAAAAGTCTCCAGAAAAGCTTCAGTCAGAGTTGGCAACTCTACTCATGCTTAGCACTGCACACTCATACAAAAACAACAAACAAAACACCCCACTTCGCCAAACACAAAAGACGTGTAAACGCAAAGATTATGAACAGTTGAAACTGCCTTAAAACTCAAGTACACAGCAGGAAAGGTATATGTTCACATGGAACATGTTACAACCAAACAAGCATTTCACATTTTTTCTATTTACTGAAAAAGTGCCTTCACCGCAACAGTCTCTTTCAAAACATCGTATAAGAACCTGTGTTCCTTTTTCTTTAAAGATGGTAGTGGAAGCAGCAGGGCTCCTTGTTGGCTTAACTGCTACCTGTTTCCATTTGGCTCCTCCCCACCTAGAATGGCCTCCTGCAGTGAGCTGCTCATTGTGTGAAAGGGATGCAACTTGATTATTTTCTTCTTCCTCCTTGGGAGAAAGGTGTAGTATAAATGCTATAAGTAGGTAAAATAAAACCTGTTTGAGCCAGGAGCATGAAGAATAGCCAAGGAGTAAGCAAGTGCTGGAAACATTTTCTAGCTGAGGCCACCTGGCTTGGCCACTGAGAGAAGGGGACATAAATTCACAAAACTGAAGGGGCAACATGCAACCGAGCCCACACCTCTACAAGTGTGTCCGTGCTAAGAGAAAGTACTGGCATAGCTAAAGGGAGCAGGGGGGTATAGGCCCCGGGGTACCATGCTGTGAGAAGTGTTAAGGTAACCCCCCACCCCACCCCGGCACTTGGAACAGTTACAGCACATTGTTCTGGGTGACTATTTCCTGAAATAGTTTTCGTGAAAAAATAATAGTTTTCGTGGAAGAATGAAAGTGGTCAGTTTCTCAGAGTGGCTCACAACCACTCTGAATGCCCACCAGGGGGTGCAGAAAAAGCTCCTGCGGCAGCAAGTAAGCCTCCTCACAACCACAGTACCTCCTCCTGTAACCCCCTCGTCTGCAGGCACCGGGAGCAGTTCGAGCCACTCTGAGCAGCCAACCGCTTTTCTGGCTCTCAGAAAAAAAGGCAAAAATTTGTTGGCTACTCAGATCAGCACGCAACCACTCCGAGTGCCCATAACGTAGAAGTAATTGGTGATGACGTCATCACATCACTACAGTTACTTTTGGTTCAGGCACTGGGAGGAGGTGTGACCTTGAGCATCATAGCCCTGGATGCCAGAGGGACCAGCTGTGCCAGTGAGGAAAAGGCACCTTGCACACAGTCAGAGGAACTTTTATTATTTCACACATTTTGGCAACAAATTCTGGCACTGAAAACAGGTCCTGAAGATCGGCCTTGACTCAAAACAAGCCCTGCCAAACTGCCTCGGGCATTCTGTTCAACCAGGCTCTTAGGGCATCCTATTTTCTTCATATAAATAGATCAAATTTAATTACCTCACAAGCAATTCTAAACCCACTAACCAATTCCTCTCAACCATCTAGCTGGTTCAGTCTCCAAGCCTAGCAGGTGTTTCTTCCAGGCACATTTAATTCCACCCTTTGATCAATTCCAAGCCTGCCAGTTAGGCTTCTCTGTGTCTCTGGAGCTTTATTAGAGGCACCATCCACCCACTGTATATATAGTGCCATGAAACAGAGAACTCCCGATTAGGTCACAACACAATGTGCTGAGTGACAAGGTCCGGCCTGCTGAAGAGCTCCCATCCCTTCCTGCCACACCTTCAACAGACCTGGACCGTCCCTTGCTAACAAAAAGCTATTAGCTTCCAGCCTTGCACAAATAGTCAATATATGACTCACTCTGCTACATTCATATCTTACATCAAACTTTCTCCAAAGAAACTATGTTCTGCCTGGTTCAGGTACATTCCACCCACTTGTACAAGTGTGCCTAAGTTGAATGTGCATGTTCTCTTCATACACTTTATTCCAATTCTGAAACCTGAGATTTTACAATTATTTATCAAGAAACAATGTGATCACAGAGGTCATACATAAAGAAAAACAGGGGTGTATGGATGTGTTGCAGAGGCTCTATACCTGAAACAGGCAGAAATTCAACAGGCAAAGGTTTTCTAGCAACATGAGCCGAGTTGCCCTCGTAGAATTACTGTACTGTCGTTTGTCATGAGACTGTTAAAGACTCAGAGTCTGTGGCAGGAATGAGGATATAGGACTAAATCATCAAGGAGGAATAGGTAAACCCGCAGGCCACAGAAGCTGCCTACCCTTTGGGTCTTAAAATCATCTGCAGTCATTGTGGGAATATTTTCAAGCAACCTCCACAAGAAAGACTGTTAGAAACTTGCTGTAAAATAAAAGGAAGCTAGAAACCCAAACCATGCACCAGATGCTAGATTCTACATGTGTGAGAGGGGCAGACAGACTTATTCAGTCTTGATTTGTATTCAGTAGTAGTAAAACTTGCAGTCCAACTCAAGAACAAAAATTACTTGGTGGTTTTTATTTTTCCAATCTGTTCCCTCTCCCAAAGTAAGGACATTCCATTTCAAGGAAGGGTAGCGTTTCATCTCAGGACAGGACTGTATATCCTGGATAGGACAGAGGAAATAGAACAGCTGCCTGTATTTTATGGGGTTTTCAGTCCACACGTGTATATCTTACTGTTACTGGATAGACATACCACCTCTCTTTTCTAAGATGCCTGCAGGGAAGTTAAGCAAAGATCTTTTAAAAATGCCACAGCAGAAGGCCAGTGCGTCTTGAAAACTCACCAATCACTTAATAATCATTGATAAAACCAAAGGGAAGAGAACTGCCAAAATAATCAAGTTTTAGGTTGTGAAATAAAGAAAAAAAGGTATATGCACTCACACCCAAAATGCTTTCCCCCACAGCTATATTTTCTTCTGCCCTGTGTGTTTCTTCCAGAACTACTCAACTATACTTCTTAAAAATGTTCACACTGTTGTGGAACTCATTAAAGAAGAAAGAGAGAATCTTTGGTAAGAGAAAAGAAAACTTCTACTGTGTTAGTTTTACATATGCCGGTGACCACTCCTCAGAGCCCTTGCTAATCCTGATAGTTAATTTTGTGTAACAGAAGTGCTTTAACACCGATAGCATCTCTACCGGTATGTACAGTAGAGAAGGAACGGTCAGAGTGCTAGACTACAATCAAGGAGACCCAGTTCCAATCCCCTGCTCAGCCATGAAATTCACTCTGTAAACATGGATCAGTCCTTTCTGGGCCAGCCTAATCTAACTCACAGTTTGCTGTAATAGTGGGGGAGGGGGGATGGCGGATGACACCATATAAACCGTCTTGTGCTGCCAAGGAAAACAACTACAATAAAAAGATAACACAACAAATCCTCCATTTCCAGACCAAGGAACCGAGAACAACTACAGGAAAAAATATCACAGGGTTTCCCCTAAAGCAGAGTTCTAGTTCAAGGGGTATAATGGGCAGCCCAATCTTAACTTGCGCCAGAACAGACAAACAGACCGCATCCAGGGCAAGGAAGGTACCAAGTGGAGTACAATTGGATGTAAGGGGATATTTTATCCCTTGTGTCACACACTAGCCACCCCATGGGGCTACTCAGATTTGCACGAGCAAATTTGCTGATAGAAATCCGAGTGGCCTGTGTAAGGCCAATAAGGCCAGGAGTGGGGGTTAGGATTCAGCCTGCACAGCCATGGCTGATCCTATCCTTCTCCCAGGCCTGACCTGCCTCCCAATCTGCTCACCTCTCCCAAAAACTCCCCTTCCATCCCTCCACAGTGGCCTCTCTCAGCCGGTGCAAACTTACCCCATCTGGTCTGGATACAGCATGGGGAGGCCAGCGCGGGTACTTGCGCCGGCCCAGTCCGCTCACAAAGAAGCATGAATGTGTTTTACAGCATGTTTGCAACACACCTGGACCGATCCTTAGAGCTTGCGCCAATCGAAGATCTATTCAGGATTGGACTTGTAGTCACCTTGCTGAAGCTAAGCAGGTCTGATCCTGGTCAGTGTCCAAATGGGAAACTACCTGGGAACTTGATGAGCTACACCTTCTGTTCCAGCACAGAAGAAATGTGGAATAAAATGTCATAATAAACAAAATACACAATCTATCACCTGGGCCAAAAATTTTTTGGAACAGAAGGTTGAGCACAGAATTCTGTTTCCATAAAACCTAAGCTCCCATTTTTAAAAAGGGGGGAAAAAAGCTTCTTCCCCTCACAACTGCGCACAAACACTAGTCTGGTTTACTGCTGTTAAAAAAAAAAAAGGCATACAAAACATTATGTACCTGACTGAACGTAGCATTTTGCCGCAGGAAATTCAGGGCCCAATCCTATCCAATTTTCCAGTGTTGGTCCTGCTGTACCAATGGGGTATGCACTGCTTCCTATGTTGGGGATGCAGTCACAGAGGCCTCCTCAAGGTATGGGAACATTTGTTCCCTTACCTCTAGGCTGCATTGAGGCTGCACTGGTGTTAGAAAGTTAGATAGGATTGAGCTCTCAAGCGCAAATCCCAAATAACTCATTATCTGCATAACTTACCCTAGTAAGGCTGTTGTGAGGTAGACAAGATTACCTGCAAGAACTTCACACAATGAATAGCATGGTGGAAGAGGAAAACATAACAAAAACAAGAAGTCATAGAAGTGCAGCAGTTGTTTGTCACAGAAGATGGTGTAATTATTACTATTAATTACTCTGATGAAATTTCTCACATTGTATGCAAGAATAGCATTGGGCTACACATAGAATAGCTACACACAGTATTGGGTGTGTTCCTAAAATCATACCACAATAGGTGTGGATATCCTTCATCTCTGGCATAGCCAAGATTTTTCTTGTTTGACACCATTTAACTAAACAGATCTGAAAGCTTAGAATGTACAACACCATGCAGATACGAAATGAACTCCAAAGCAAACAGCTCTGGTCCAATTATGCTTACAATGTAACTGGTAGAGATTTCTGCTTGAAAACAAAAAAAATTGAAATTCACACAACTCTGGAAAATCTTTAAGTGACTAAAAAAGGGTAAAGTGTGGCTCGCGAACCACTCTGTTGGCCTCCAAACAGCCCGGAAAGTGGCCTGAAAGCCACTTTCTGTTTTTGGATGCAACTTCCGGTTTCACCAGAAGTTGCTTTTGGACATTTCTGCAGGCCATTGGTGAGCAAAGCAGACATCATACAAGTTCAAAATAGTGTTGATTGCTGCTTTGGGCATTATTTTAATACTGAAAAAGTTGCTTCAGTTGCATTAAAAATCTATAATAGATTGTAGAACTGGTGCGATGGACCATATGGGCTAATTCAGATATGCTTTTCACTGCTCTCTCTCATACATGCTATCATCTCGGCAAATCTGAAATGTTAATCCAGTTTGTCTTGAACAGCAGCTGAACAAGAGAACATTTTCTAGTTGTGTATTTCAGCTGTAACTAGGTTTATAGTCAATGTGGAGCTAACACTTGTGTCACTTTAAAAAAAGGGTGGGGACCCAATTGTTATTGTGTGGTTTCAGAGACTTTGTTTTTAAGCTATAGTGTGCTTAGTGCATTTATGCCCTTAACAAGCGGGGTGAACAACAAAATGTTGCAGGATATAGCCAACCCTTAACAGACGTAATCTTGTTCAAGAGTTCAGTCCAACTGCACCAACGGTCTTAGCCACTGTTCAGGACTTGTAAGACAGGTCAGGTTGCAAAATAGAAGTGGTGGGGAGGGGGGTTGGGAGGAAAGAACCCATTTTTTCTTTCACACCCTCCTGAAACCTCCACAGTATGAGACAGAGAAGGAAGTTTGTTTTTTTTTTTAATTTAAATTCATGATATGCATCTTCCCAACTCAAATCCCCTTTGGATTACACACATTTTTATTTTGCTTTGGAATTACAAACTGGTATAGTTCTGCATGCCTGCAGAGTTGCATGTCTGGGGAGTTTACATGTCTGTGAAAGGAGTAATTATTACTATTAATTTGATGAAATTTCTCACATAGTATGTTTATGTACTAGATGTGTAGCTAAAAACACACAATGGATGTAGATGTCCTTCATCTCTGGCATAGCTAGTGCTTTTTTCCTAATGCACATGCAGGCTGCACACTCCCCCCTCCTCCAATTGGCAGCAGCCTTTAATGCCCCCCTCCCACAGTTGGTGCTCATTTAGAACAGCATTCTATAGAACACAAAACACTGCTACCAAGAAAAAAGTCAGATACCATCATTCCCATGCACATACAGAAGTGCTTCATATGCATCCTTGCGCCTCCTTGGATCCTAGCCAACTATTACAAGTTGTTCATATTTCAGCTATGCCCCTGTTTATAACAAAGAATTCTCTCTTAATTTCTTATCTTGGTCAAGGACACTGATGACTCAAGAAAAATTTCCTTTCACTAGTAATGGACGTGTTTAGGCTTAGGATGTGCGTTGATGAATGCCAGCATAAAAATGTGGTTCATTCCCTAGAGAAAGACACAGCAACACAGTTTTGTTTTCAAGGGTTTCCAAGTATAACAAGCATTTGGGTTATAAAGTCATGGCAGCTATGCTGAAATGGGCTTATAAAGTTTGAATTCAAGTCTTCAAGGCAGAAGCATAGTATTGTATCTATTGGACTATGTATTTTTTCAATTGGCATTGATACCCTATCATGTCATCACCATTCCAGCAATTCCCAAACTGCATAGCAATGTATTTTTCAGTATGTCTCTTTAAGTTACATGAGAGTAGTGTTTGAGAGTTGAGTCCTGTTTACATGTATCAAAGTACAAGTGCCAAAAATATATATACACATGTATCCCACATATCATTCAGCAGGTGTGCATATTGTATTCCTGTACCATTCCAGAATGCAAACACATCTTTGAAGATGTTTTTATATTTTGCTTTACCCTGATATTTAGGAAGAATTCGAGGTGTTAAGCAGTGTCAACCCGGAAGATCTTTTTTTTTTTTTTAAAGTACCCTAAATAAGTGGAATGTCACTTGTTTACCAACATGACAATCTGTTATGTTTCTAACACAACTGTTAAGAACATGCTTTAACGTTCAAGGGCAGGAAATGCAATCAAGGAGTAATCCATAACATTCCTACTTAATTTGCCATCGCTCCAAGTCTGCATTGGCTTATCTGCTAAGTTCTTCTCTCAAAAATGCTACAGAGGCTTAAATGCTACAACTGAGAAGACTTCCAAATTATCCCAGCACCCATATGCCAGGCAAGAACACCATGTACATGTTACTAAGAAAAACTAGATTCCACCTCTGCAACTTCCTACATTAATCATTTCTCTAACTTGCAGATAATGCACGCCTGTTATCTTGAACACAGTTGCAAAATAAATATTTGTTTTTCACAACAGACCAACATGGAACTTACCCTGGATGTTGCCAAAGGTTTGCATGCCGAACCACAGGTAGCAGTTCTCTCTTATTAAGGGGAGTGATCCCAATTGCAGCTTCGAGAATGGTTATGTATTTCTTGTACTTCATCCTGCTTCTTTGAATGCACAGCTAAACAGAGTTACAACCTGTGCTAGGCGGCAGCAGCTGAAAGCATCTTGCCCCAGCAATCTTAATGAGCTGCAGCACTGTTTCTCAGAATGGGCTGCACACATCGCAAGCTCGAGTTATAAAAATAACTTTTGAAAAAAGGAGTACTGTACAAAAAAATTCCTGGCAGATTCCCCTGGAACGTCATTGTTACATAATTCCCAGCAATCTTTGAATAAAGCACTAATGAAAATGAATCAAGAGAAAATCATGGTTCTAAGCCTTGCCTGATAATGTACACTCTCCAATTTACTAATCCTCAGCTAAATCTCCAAGCCTTATAATCTTCCAAGTACTAATGGAGTAGCAGGTGACTTGCCTCTCAAATCAAATCAAGGGCCGCTAAAGATGTGTTCACTAAACTCTGTGTTGCTTTAGATACTCCCAAATAAAAGCATTCCCTCCACATTCCTAATACTTTTGTGAAACAAATTGATGGTAACTTAGCAGACCATTCCAAGAAAAGAAGAGAAGGTACGTTGAGCTTGAATTTAACAGAGCAAAATTTACCAAGTGCTAAAAAATTGCAAGCTAAAATGATTCACAGATTTGAGCAAATACATTTATAATTGGCTTGGAAACAGATGTTCTTCTGGTTGGCTGTGGCAGAGGATAACCACCATTTGGAGTAGGTAAAAAAAATTAACCCACTACTATGGCAAAAACAAAAATACAAACTGGGGGAAAGAGTTTATTTTTTATCAGTACTTCCCCTCACCCTTTCAGGCCAGCGTGCCACCAACATTACTAGCAAAGTTATGTGTAAAGCCAGTAAAATGTTTTGTGCGCTAATAACATGAGAACTCTTTGCAGCAAGACCAATTTATAGCCTAGCTTTAAAGAATCCCACAAAGCATCAAAAATACTCCATGGATTCTTGAAAGGTCCTCTTTTGTTTAAATTATTTATATTCAATGTAGAACAATTTATTATCCTTGAGATCAGCTGTTCCCAAACTGCTGGTCGGGACCCATTGGTGGGTCACAATCTGATTATTGGTGGGTCCCCAAAGGGTGATGGAAGATCAACTAACTGCCTCAAGCCCTGAGGCTATCAAAAAACTGATACTGTAGCTGCTAATTACTCTGTAAAGAGCTCAGCTCCTGCAGTTTATAAGCGTGTGTAAATATAGAGAGATAAATTTTTGAGGGTCTTTTTCTGGTTATTACTACTTATTTATAAATAAATAAATATTTTTCCCCCCTGGGATGGTCCCAACAGAGTGTCATTTTAAAAAGTGGGACCCAGTGCTAAAATGTTTGGGAACCACTGCTTTAGATGCATTAACGACTACACTGGACACATAATCATGATGCTTAAAGAGAGAATAAAGGGGTGAAACTGAGCTGAAGCAGTAGGGCAGAACCCCAAGATTAGACTGGTTCAAAATGAATGCAAGATAAATATTCATTGTGGATCTCTCTCTTTCAGTAGAAATTCCTCAGTCAAAATCTGCAAGATCTGTCCTAATCAGTGTGACAGTTTGAGCTGCAGGGTAACTTGTGTCACAGAGCTTTACTCACAATGCCAGAAGACACACAGTACTATGAAACAGCAAAGTTTTTAATCAGAGATTACAGTCAGGTTACAGTCAAAAGCAATGTGTAATAAATGTGAAACTCCTGCAACAAATAAAACAGGCTGATCCCATTAAAAGGCCTGCCCTAACTACAGGTGTCAAAATTTTGTTTTCAAATGATCAATGACTTTCAGACAAAAAAAAAACCTCACAATGCTGGGGTCTGAAGAGAGGTCATGAAAACCATGTCAAGCTTGACTGAAATGCTGAGATATCTGCATGATTTACTTGGGGCACGCATGTACTTGCTGAGTGGGAGGAATAGTTTGGAAAGTGTGCACGGCACCACACCCACAAATGCACCTTTTAACATCCATGCAAAACATTCTAAGAAGTTCAGAAAGGCAAGAGAGTTATTAAAATGAAAGTGTACAAAATCTCAGACTCTGGCCTGACTGGCAGAACTCTGAGGCAATAATAAATAAAGTCAATAAATAAAGTCAATAAATAATAAATAAAGTCAATAAATAAAGTCAATTTCAGATGATGATCTATTCGGTATTGACTTCAGCCCTTCTCCGAATGAGCTCAGGGAAGCACAGACAGCTCTTTCCCCCTCCCCCAAATTTCTTGGAAGATGAGTTAAGCAGAGCAAGGGATTGACCCAAGATCACTCAGCACATTTCATAGCTGGGACTGAACCTGTCTCTTCAGTCCTAGTCCAACACTCTAACTGCTAACTACACTGCCTCTCCCTCCCCTAACTACATGAAAACTATCCACACATATAAGCCCCACATGCTTCTTGGTCATCAGCCTTATGAAACTAGTCACATACAGTATTTAGTTTTTAAGCCTATGCCATTTCCTCAGGCTTACAGTCAGGTTACAGTCAAAAGCAATGTGTAATAAATGTGAAACTCCTGCAACAAATAAAACAGGCTGATCCCATTAAAAGGCCTGCCCTAACTATTTAGTTACACCATTAAAAATGCAAACTATCTCCTCTGATCAGGTTGCTCCCAAGTGGAAATTAAATGGAATTAGAAAGGAATTTTGCCTGAAGCCCAATAAAAATATAAGCAACAAAAACAGCATTCACTACACACTCCTTATCATAGCAAGTCATTGACAAAAGTCTTATGAGAACCTTCCCCAGCCTCTCCCAACTACAGTTAGTACATAGGATGCGACCTTATATGGAGTCAGCCCATTGATCCATCAAGCTCAGCATTGTCAACACTGAGTTCAGTATTGTCAGCACTGAGTTCAGGCTCTCTAGGGCAGCCATTTTCAACTAGTGTGCCACAAGTGGTCCACAGGGGTGCCACAGGAATTTGGGGGAAGGTCATTTATTAATAGGGCCAATAGGAGATGTGAGCCCCCATTGGCAGCCTTTTCAATTGTCAAAAACCTGGTGGTGTGCCTTGACCATTTTAGTACCTTGTCAGTGTGCCAAGAGATGTAAAAGGTTGAAAATCAGTGCTCTAGGGTTTCAGACAGGAATTTTTCTCTGCCCTATCTGGAGATGCTGGGGATTTGAATGTGGGCCCACATTCAAAAATTCCAGATAAATATAAAAGATATACTGTATAAGAGATATGGATTTTTATATTCAGGAGTAAGTCCCACTGTGTTCAGAAGGACTTACTCTCTGGAAAATCTGCATTAGATTGTAACCTTAAAGTAACATGAGTGGCACACTATCTCTCCAGCAGCCCTTGGGAGAAACAATGGCCAAAACATTAACATATACCCAAGGCAAATGTTTCAGTTGGTCTCCTGCAGAACCTGATCATTCTTCTTGGTCAAGATCCTTTGAAAAAGGTTTCAAAGGGAGCATCTGAGTGCTTCTGCTGTTGAAGAAGTCCCAGAGCTCTGCCCCCTTCCTCCAGCTACAACTCTGCTTGTATTACTATACAAATAAGGCCCAAATCCTAACTAATTTTCCAGCACTGGCATAGCTGAGCCAATGGGATGTGTGGTGCATCCTGCAGTTGGGTGGCACTCATGGAAGCCTCCTCAAAGTAAGGGAATGCTTGTTCCTTTACCTTAGAGTTGCATTACCCTTATGTCAGTGCTGGAAAGTGAGTTAGGATTGCGTCCTAAGGCCCCCATGTGCAATCTGTTCATCTTTGTACACCAAATTACATTAATGTACACATTCAACCCCCACTTTAGGTTACAAAATTCTGTTCATGGGGTGTGTGTGCATGTGGGTGGGGGGATATAACAGCCAAGGCTCACTCCCAGACCTCACTATGACCTCGCTCTCAACATGAGCATGAATCAGCTCTTACTTCAGTAGCCTTTTCAGGGATTAAGACCACGTTTATTTTATTTATCCATTGATCTTGATGTCACCTTTCAGCCCCTAAAGTGGCATATACAATAATACAATAATTAACAAAATATAAAATAAAAACACAAAACACACAATAAATCAAGACTACCATGCCAACCAAGACAAAAAAGCCCTAATGTATATATTGGACTTTTTTGAGCTTTATAATAAACGCGTGTGTTTCTGCTTTTCCTTTCCAGTACACTCATATCCAAAAAGGGCAAATGTGGTTTGCATGTGAAACAGTTGCATGTGAAATAGAAAACACAGGTTTATTATGTTTTTCTTCATGGGGAAAAAGCATTTTCCCTCAGTGAAGACATCATAATATAATTACTATTTTCTTACTTGAAAGAACTACCAACTGCAGTTTACATTTCATATATTTCTCTAAATTCTGCTAAAACCTGCTGACATGAATTCCCATGTAGTTCATGAAGACTTTGTTATGTTGTTATGAAACTGAAGAAAGGGGTCTTCCAGATGGGATAATAATTTGATCTTTAAACATAAGAATGCAATTTTAAATTGCAAGTTTATTTTACAACCCTCTCCCTATGAAACAGCCTGCACAGTTCAGAGTTTGATCAACTATGGCTTACTTGAATATAATCCCATGAACTAGCAAGTAATCCCATTTATCTTACTAAATTTATTCCTTGTCCTACGGGCACCTCCGGCAGCAGTACTCCTTGGTCTCTCATGCCCTTTGCTTGCAGCATGTTAGAATTTGGCAGTATAAGTGTCCATGGTCTTCTATTGTGGAAGATGAACAAGTAGTTCAGCAGTAAGAAGCAATGCCCTGCTCCTCCCCACCCCCAGAACACAGATAGCCAAAGTGGCTAACAATACATAACACTGTAACAAGACAAAAAAACAAAACAAATTTAAAAAGATGCAATTGCAAAGCACAATTGTCAAGCCAAACAAAAGGAGAGAGAAAAAACAAAACAACACCACAATGAAATTAAAAATGCTTGCTGGAACAGAATTGTTTTGAGGCACCAATGGGAGACCAACAAGGAGCCTGTCAGTGAAAGGGACTCCTGGGAGAAAGCAGACTGACAAAGGGGGAGTAGGGCCTAGAGGTTAACATGCACCCCTTCCTGCTTCTCACTTTCCTGTTGCTGAACCAGCAGCTGGACAGGGAGAAAGCCTTGGTAGCTGTATCTGTTGCCACCATCCCAGGCTACAGAGACCAGGCAGAGGAATGGCATCTGGGAAAACCCTCTTCCCAGGAGAGTACTGAACTCTAAGGGTTCTTATGAAAAAAAATATCTAACCCACAGTAGTATCTGCAGGGCAAAGAGGCACAACAAACCATTGAATTACCCCTGAACTTGGACCAGGCAGACAGAGGGTCAAACTGCAAGTAGTATATTAAAGGTCTAAACTAGAAAAAGGGAATGAAATGATATGAGCAAAGAACAGAGGGGTAGTAAAAATACAAGCAGGCAGATGGAAAATGCCAGACCTTGGCTGGAAAGCTTATAAAAAAATTTCACCAAAGGCATAAAATAACCACTGATGCCCAACAAATGAGATGCTACGCAGTCACTGAGCCCACTGCCCCCCAATTGGCCTTTAGGTTTGTAACAGCTGGAAGGACAAAGAAACAAAACCAAGCCCAGATCACAATCTATTCAGATCAAAGTGGTCCAACTTCTGACAGCTGGGTGGCCGCACAACTCTGACCTTACTCCCCTCCCTCCTGTCTACGCAGATGTGGAAGTGAAATGGTTATGGCACCACCAATTATTTCTGGGTTCTGAGCCTGAAGTCATTCAGCAGGCTCAGTTGGAAGGAGGCAGAGGTGGGTGAGGAGGCAGAGGGTGGAAGGAGGCAGAGGTGGCTTTTCTGTCTCCCTGCTATGTCATTCTGGCTTCTCCTTCTCCAAAGGAGAAGCTGAAATGGTATAACTGGGAGACTGAAAAGCCACTGAAGCAGGAGGAAGTGGTGGGTGGTAGCAGAGGCGGGGCATTTGATTGCTGCCAAAAAGGGACTCACAGGCCAAATGTTGGACCACCCAGGTTGAGATGGTCCCTAGCTTAAGCCACTGACAAAAATTTATGGGCCCCTGATGTCAAATGACCTAGTCCATCGGAAAGGCCAGGCTGAGAGGAATTCAGCAACAACAGAGCGGTCCAGTGGTTCTCAAATGTTCAGAACAGGGACCCACTTTTTAGAATGACAATCTGTCCCACCAGAAGCAATATCATGGCTGGAAGTGACATCATCAAGCAAATTAAATCATTATAAATAAATTAAAGAAAAACAAATAACTACATAAGGGGAAGCAAATTAAAATAAATAATTATAAATAAATTAAAGAAAAACAAATAATTAAATAAGGGGAAGCCAGCCCTGTTCCACTAAATGAATTTTCTCTGTAGCCTACCTGCAATAATACCCCTCCACAAAAAAAAGTGAGGTTTTCCGCCCTATCCAGTGCCCAGTTTTAAGTTCTTATATGTAAACCATATCACTATCAGCACCTACCTAGCTTTACAAGTCTAAAACAGAAAAAAATTCACCTTACCAGCTAAAGACTGTTTTATTCTTTTTATTGGGGGGGGGGGGTTGCCTTCATCAGATAGGGAGCATTCAGTGGCTTCACATCCACCTTTGCCTGACCTGACCAAGAGCCACGGCACGTTTACTTACTCGCAAGTAAATATGACCATGTGGCTTTGTTTCACTTTCCATAAGGCTCAATACATTCATCATCTTGGGGGGGAGAGACTTCCTTCTTGGGTGCTTTTTGGGGGCTGCGTTCATCAGATCAGGACGGACTAAGGCAAGTTCGCCTACTCACGAGTTAACACACAATCTGGCTCACGTTCACTTTCCACAGGGCTCCATGCATTTTTGTTTTCTGGGTTTTTGGCCATAACCTTTTGGTAGAATGGAAATATTTCACTCCAGTTTTTTGCATTCTGCTGTAAATTCTGCATCAAATGGTATATGACATGGTGGTATTATTCCTAAAAACTACAATTTTGACAATTTTGGTCACTTGTGCTATTACCCCCCCCCAGGCTGGTACCTAGGGCAGACTGCCTCCGCCCCCCACTAGCTATGCCACTGGTTCAGATACAAGTAGTTACATATATTGTACATGAATAACATGTATATTTTGTATCTTGTCCCTAGTAAGGACTTAGCAGCAGACAAGACAAATGCCAAACAAATTGTGTGTTTATTTTCAGAATGTTTTACAGCTTTTGCCTCTTCCTGCCATTCAGCCCCTCTCTTGCTCTCTTCCTCATCTCCAAACCACTAAGAAAGAAACAGGAAAGATATTACAGTCTGTCAAGCAACAAGTTTGTTCTGCAGCTCATTCTGGAATTGCTGCTTCACAATAAGGTGGTCTTCCAATCAACCCATCAAAAATAAACCAGAAAATAACCTAGGGCAGTGCAAGAGAAGCAAATACCCCCAGCACTGTGTTTGGGGGCAGCGGCGGCGCTGCTATCCTCTTGCCCCCCAGGTACACTGAGAACCATGGCGACTGTTGGCATGGTTCCACACCACTTTGAGGGCTGCCGCCTCCCCTTTCTTTAAAGGGGGAAGGAGGCGGCCCTCTGATCAGTGGGGAACCGCACTGAGAGCGGCTGAGTTTCTGCAGCCACTCTTGGCGGTGCAGTTCCTGGCCGTATCTGAGGGTCACCATCCTCTTCTCCCCTTCAAAGAAAGGAGAGGAGGAGAGAGGGGCAGCCCTTGGAGCGGTGGGAAGCAGTGTGTGCCTCCTCAGATTTTGGAGGAGTTGTGAGCTGCTTCTGGCTCCAATGGAGCCTTTTGCACCACTTCTAAGAAGCGTGAAAGGCTCCACTGGAGCATTTTGACACTGGTGGAAGCAGCTCTGAGCATAGAGGTGAGCGCCACTTCCAGGAGGCGGGCATTGCTCGCCTCCTTGAAACCACTTCCAGTGGCACCAAAACAAAGCCTTTCACGCTACTTAGAAGTGACACAAAAGGCTCCATTGGAGCCTGGGTTGCCTCCTTCCTTCCCTCTTTGTTTCAAAGGGGGAAATGGAGGAGGCTGCCGTGCAGAAGTAATTGTGGTGACTATGATGTCACCGCAATTAGTTCTGGGTCAGGGGCAAGGGAGGTGGTAAGATAGAAGTGGCCCCAGGCGGGGTAATGTCCAGGACCACCTCTGGATTGGGAGTGTCTTGTTATTTGCCTCCAAATGAGTATGGACTTTAAAAAGCAATTTGTCAACTTTTGTAAGATATATCTTAAGTAAATCAGAGACATGTATGCTACAATTTTGCATAAGGATAAACCATTCAGAAAATGTACATTTAAAAATATAAAGAGGTATTGTCACTGATCTGAGAAAACTGCAGAGCAAGAAAGTTAGGGGACCTATTTATTTATTTACTGCATACACCACCTTTCCTATGTTCAAGGCAGTGTATAATTAAAGAATAAAATAAAATCATAAACACATCTAAATAAAAATCATTAAAAAGAATTTATAATTACAATGTTCAACAATATGAGTAAAAAAATAAAACAACAGCTACCATAAAAACAATGGCATAAAAGCAGCAACCAAGGATAAAAAGGGTCCCTAAGAGGTTCCTCCTCCCTCCTTAAAAACCAAGTGAAATGGCTTCAGATGGCGGTGGTATCCTGAGCAGAGTCCTATCTGCAGAAGCCACTAGAACATGGACCACTGTAACAAGATCCGATATGGAATGTGTGAGCCTGGAGAGTGAGAATTCTATTTCGGAACTGTCATCTTGTGTGTCATTTTAGTTTATTTTTGGTGAACTGCCTTCACCTCTGTTCTCACTTCTTTTTATACTTTTCTCCTCTATTCAGATAGCTCTGTCTTATTGTATTATTTTAACCACAGAACCAAGACAGATCTTATCTGAACATTTATGGGGAAAAACCAAGTATAAAAAGGAACAAGAACAGGGGTGAATTCAGTTCACTTAAGACAAAAGCAAAGCACTTATGGGGGGGGGGAATGCAGTTATATTACATTATTAAAGGGGAAGCATATAGATGAGACAAAAATATTCTATTTTCCAGTTGTTTCTCATAGCATTTGTGAAATCCCTTTAATAAACTGCGGCAAAAATCCCAGATTTTTTGCTGATTTTTCACTCATTTTGGACCTTTCCCACCCCCAGAAGCTTCTGTGACGGCTCAGCATCCTAAAAGCTGGTTGAGACATTCTGCTATAGTAGCCCTTTTTAAATTCAGTGCAATTACAGAAGGACCACAAGGCATCCCAGACAAGCTTTATGCAGATTGTGCATCTTCATGGCTGGATTCTGGCTAACACTCCTGCAGAGAATGGCATGTGCCCACCATTTGGGCAACCAAGCCCACCTGGTTACGTAAAAGGGAAGAATGGGATGCCCAGGTGGCATGCAAAGTACCATGCTGTGTTGTAAGCCAGAGGGCTGAAGGAAATGTGGTGGATGTACACCAAGGGAGGGGGGATGCAGGGCCTTGGAGAGGAATTTTAACAGGGGATACAAAGTTTCTTTTGGGCCCCTTCCCAAAGGGGGAGGGGAGGAGAGGGGATGAAACAGAGCAGGGGTGGGTGGTGACAAGAGTAGGCAGAACAGGGGTAGGGATGTGGCAAAACAGGGCAGGCAGAGGATGATGACAGCCGGAAAAGTCTTTGGAGCCAAATCTACTGGGCTTCCCAATGCAGAGCCCAGGTCTACCTGCCCATGCAGTGTTGGCAGCTACATACCGTAATATGAAAAAAACCAAATGCATTCCTAAGTCTCTCTAAAATCTTTTAAACATAGCAAATCATTGCAGAAAATTAGCTCCTTCGTATTCAGGCTCACACCAGAATGGAAAGTGTCCTGTCTGCACCACAACATACTTCTGCAGCACCTGTAGCCCCTCTGCTGTGTGCCTGATCTCCTATACATTCGTTCATGGCAAGCGGATCGACATGCCTAAGCTACTGCAGCAGGCCAGTTTCCTCCCAGATTTGACACTGTGTTAAGGAGTGTCATGTATGCATTCCTTGGCCCAGCACATCCCACACCGGCAGCGAATCCAGGGGGAATAGGAAAATATAAGATCCCAGGAAATTTCTGGGGCCCCATCTTTGGCTCCTGGGCCCCCTTTCTGTCCCTGGGCCCGGGTACAAATTACCCCCTTTACCCCCCTCTCCTAGGCCCTAGGGATAGAATGAACAAATGAGCAAACAGAGACAGCCTGCAACAATGGGGATTTAAGGGCAAAACCTGGGAATGCTGTGGATTTTACAGTGTGCTCACAGAGCTCTGGGTGTTGGGGAACACACATTGAGAAACACTGCTTCGGTTCAGCACTGTGATAATCAACAGGTCTTTGCTCTCCATCAAGGCTTAATCCCTACTTGTTGAGATCTTTTACGATGGAGATGCCATCAAATGAACATGGGACATTCCAGATGCAAAGCAGGCACATGCTCCATCACTAAGTCATGACCCCTCCCCTTCCGAGGTTGTTAAACCTCCAGAATATTTAGACAACAGGTTAGAACTATTCTAGAGATAAACAAAATGAAGAAAACAGACGCCATTAATACCATCAACCTATGGGTGAGGCTCCCTCATTGTAGGGAAAATAGGTTACTAAACACTGGAAAAACACTTTGAATGATGAAGTACCAGACAATTATAGTGAGGAATTCACAAGGGATGATGCCACCTACACAGGTCTAGCTATGCATAATCATCCCCAACCAGCTGTAACTATACATAGTGATGTGGGACTACTCTTTCATTCAAATTCACACCCAGCTAAAAGAAATGCTGTTGGAAGTAATCAAATGTGCATTTGATTTATGCCTGCAGTTCCTGATTCAGAAGTTCAGATGCCAAGACGCCTGTTTCTATGTACAGATTTGCAATCTGGATCAATCTGGATTTTTGACAGCTGTTGCTCAAAAATCAGATGCAACTATGGCCTGGTAGTTAGCTCTGTTGGTGGGGGAAGTTCAGCACTTACTGAATTTCTTACTGTTTCTAAACATATTAATACCCCATTGCACCCTACAATACCCTCATTTACAAAGTAGGCACCTTATTTACATTAATAAGCATGTCATGTATGATGCAACCTTATTAATGTAGCACAAGAGTTAATAGCTGTTTATACTGGCAAAATGTTGGTTTATTGCTACACTGCGCTTTCATGGGGAATAGAAGGGCTGGCCCATTAATGAGGCCAAATGAGGCAGTTGCCTCAGGCAACATAGGTGGGGGTGCCCACTTCTTTCTGCCTACTTGCGTCTACTAATCTTCTTCTTCCTCCTACTCCCTGGATTGGAAAAGGAAGAGGGAGACAGAGCAGAAGTGTGGAGGAGAGGAGAGTGGTGGGCTAGAATGTCACAGGAGCAGAAGCTGGTGCATCACCAGATGAGGGATGCCACCTCAGATGCCAAAAGATCTTGGGCCAGCCCTGGCAATAGACTTCTTCAGTCATGTTAAGGAAATTGAGAAGATGATGTAGATAAAATTATATGTACTGTATATTAAGAACATAGGAAGTGTCCTGTCGAACAATTCTTGGAACAGGAATTCTTGGTCTGAGCCAAGTCCCACATCCTGTTTCCCACAGCATCCAACCAAATGCCTCCAGGAAGTGGAACAAACACCCCATTCCTCTCTCCTAGCAATTAGCATTCAGCAGTATACCACCTCTAAACATGGGAGTTTCACCTAGCCATCGTGACTAATAATCACCAATACCCTGGAATTTGCCTAACTCCCTTTTAAAATAATCTAAGCGAGTGCCCATCTCCATATATTGTAATAATTAGCTCTATGGAATTTACTAAGCAAGTTGTATGAAAAATGACATATTTTTGTCTGTCCCAAATATACTATCAGTAAATTGAATTGGATGATCCCAAATTCTAGTACTGTGAGAAACAGAGGGGGAAATCCCCTCTCTATTCACTTTATTCACCATGCATAATTTTCTCCTTTAAAAAGAATTGATGAAAGTTTTGCCAGGGCATTTTGAGAAGATGTTAAGGTGGCATAGATCATATATAAACCCAATATCAAAGAGTGTATGATTTATTATAATTCCACCAACATAACCTTGAGTGCTGCTTTTTCAAAATCCTTTAAAATGAACTAGGCAGATTAAAGGTTCTTCAAATCGCACCGATTAAAAGTTCCAAAAGTCACCTAGAGCAAGCAACGCAGACACTTGCTTATAAGTCGATCCCACAGATAAGCCGAGGGCAGGTTTTGAGCCAATAACCATGGAATTTTCTATGACCCTCGGATAAGTCAGGGGTTAAACTTAGGGGGGTGTCTGACTATAGTTTTGTCTGAGGCCAGATCCTGAAAAATAACCTACCACAAATTGTTACCTAAAAACTGTCATCTCTAATTTATTAAAAACAGTAAAAGATCATAAGATACATTTTTATTCTTTTTAAATTCTGGTTTTCACCACCTTTTTGTAAACACTATCAGAGTAAGTGCATTGTAAACAACAAGTCAGTAAAATAGTGGTTCCCAACCTGGTACTCATGTACTCCCAGGAACACTCAACAGGACCTTTAGGGGTACTTGAAAAAGAATGGAATAATGGCAGAAAAAGGCAGGTCATGCTCCAGAATGCCTTGCAAGGCAGGGAGGTAGCTAGTTTGAGTAGCTGTTTGAGCGACTAAGATGATTACTGGGCTGGGCACCTTCCTTATGAGGAAAGGCTATGGCGTTTGGGCCTCTTCAGCCTAGAAAAGAGATGCCTGAGGGGGGACATGATTGAGACATACAAAATTATGCATGGGAAGGATAAAGTGGATAGCGAGATGCTCTTTACACTCTCACATAACACCAGAACCAGGGGACATCCACTAAAATTGAGTGTTGGGAGGGTTAGGACAGACAAAAGAAAATATTTCTTTACTCAGCGTGTGGTCAGTCTGTGGAACTCTTTGCTGCAGGATGTGGTGATGGCATCTGGCCTGGATGCCTTTAAAAGGAGATTGGACAAGTTTCTGGAGGAAAAATCCATTATGGGTTACAAGCCATGATGTGTATGTGCAACCTCCTGATTTTAGAAATGGGCTATGTCAGAATGCAAGGGAGGGCACCAGAATGCATGAATGCCAATGCAAGGGAGGGCACCAGGATGCAGGTCTCTTGTTATCTGGTGTGCTCCCTGGGGCATTTGGTGGGCCGCTTTGAGATACAGGAAGCTGGACTAGATGGGCCTATGGCCTGATCCAGTGGGGCTGTTCTTATGTTCTTATGTTAGTTGGCTGTGAAAGCCCCACCAATAGCTAGTTTTTGGTCATCAATTCATGTATGAACCAGTGATTGAAAACCAGCACAGTAAAAAAGCTGAAACATAATATGGAAAGTGATCAATCACCCAGAATTTCTCAGCACACTTCTGGTGCAAAACAGTGCAAAGGCAGAGTCTTCTGTTCTTCAAACAGATCAGATGAAAAGAGAATGTATGTGATGAATACATGAAGTCTGGGTTTTCATAGAGAGGAGATGAGGGCTTGTTTTATTACAAACATTTTGCTAATATGAAGGATAAAATTTGTGGAAATGGGCTGCCAAGGGATATGCAAGTGAAAAAGGTTGGGAACCACTGCAGGAGATCCATGAATCAAATCCACCTTTAAGGTGTCTGATGTGTTAAGCCAGAAGCTCTACGTACAACATACAACCCATAACACATAACTGGGAGCGTGCAATTCAATTCACAGCAGAGAGTTGCAGTTGCATATATTTGCAACCCTTTTTACTCAGAAGTAGACCCACTGCTTTCCATAGGAGTTATTCTTAAATAATGGTGCACTGAATTGTAGCCTGGGACTTTGCTTCAAATGGGAAGGAGGATCCCATCCTGGTGTTGAAAAAAAAAAAAAAAGACCTGCCAAATGCATGCATTTGCAAAAAGGAACCAGGTTGCAGCAGCATTTACAAAAGGGAACAGAGGAGAATAAAAGGTTAACTTTGGCTGGAATTTCCCAGGAAAGTTTCAGAAAGAAACTTCTGCTTCAGAAAAAAAGGAAACTTTTCAGAGTTTAAAGGCTCTGCCCTCTGACTGATCCAGATAAGGCGAAGTGATAATCTGAGCTTGATTACTTGGCAAAAATTTTACCTACTATAGTCAGCTGAATAAAACCCAAACAGCAAGGTGAGAATCTACTATTACTTATTGTTATGGATTACCTTGTGTATGATAAAAATGAATTTTTACTCTGAAATTTTATGAATTGCTTGAAAAATTTTATGAATTGTTTTATGAATTGCTTGACAGTTGATTTGGCAGCTTTACAAAAAATAATACTGAGGCAGGGAAGCCTTCACTAAAATCTCTATCAGGAGTCTTTTGCCAACCTTACTTACATCAGACTATCCTCTGAAAGCCACAAGTTCAACAAAGTTCAATGCAGTTGGGGATTAAATGCGTAGGCAGCATACCTTTATCCAAAGTGCAGGGTAGGAATGTCAGAGTTGCTACATTTACTCTGCCTCTGCTAGTTTTGAAGCTTCTTGCCAGAACACAACAAGATGAAAGACTCAAGGTAAGGAAAGAGAAACTGGGAGAGGAACAAAAGAGAAAAAGGCCTTTAACACTGGCTTCTCCATTGTTTCTGTACATACTCTGTATCTGGAGTTTTGAATGTTTCTAGATCACTGTAGTTAAAGGTTTGCTAAAATTTGGATACAGATTTGATTGTTGTTTTGTGGCACCATCATGAATACCAAACTTCATCTACTTTTCTAGAGCATTTAAAAAATGAAACACTCCCAAAGTTTGTTCCATGATGAGCAGAACTGTGGATCTCACTATAGGCTGACCCAAAGTGCACAGCATTTTAACAACAAAACCCCCCTCCTCTGAATCTAATGTCTGTATGTACTATGGAGATGGCCTGTAGACATATATGATCTGGAATGTTAAAACTGGTAATAGTCTGCTAATTTTTAAAAATACAACTTAATGTTTTCATGATCATGCATTGGTCAGTGACTGGACATGTTAAAAAAATTCATTACAGAGGTGACATTAAAAATAATCCAAGACTTGCTATAATAAGAATTTCTGGGTTTTAAAATCTGTTAATTTCTCCAACACACACACACACACACACACACACACACACACACACACACACACACACACACACACACACACACACACACACACACACACAATTTTAAAGAACTTTCTGCTAAGCACCAGAAGCAGTGCTTCAAGGGGGGAGGGTAAAGATACAGTAAAAGGACTGAGCCATGCCAACTTAAATGGATGACTGCGGGGCAAGAAGCTGGACAGAGAGTGGAGGAGGAGAGGGCCTCCATCCAGTTAGTCGAGGAGGGCATGACGAAATGACCAGGAAAGGTGAACTATTTGTGCCTGAAGGGCCTTCAGTGTGCCCTCCATCATTTAGCAGATGCCAAAATAAATCCCCCATAGCTGACAGAAATTGTCCTCTGTGGTCTTATTTCCCCTGCCTCCTTCCCCAAATGTAGCCCTCCCTGCTTGGGAGAAGGTAGCAGTGCACTCACACCATAATACCAACTGGAAAGCTCATATTGAGCATTGAGATGGGAGGTTGCTGGAGGAAGAAAGAAGCCATCGCTGCTACCACCTTCTCACATACCTGGCTGCTTAGGAAAGCAGGTGGGTGAGGTGGAGTATGGCGATCTGGAGCCCACCCCCACCTCAAGTTTCTGCACTGCCTCCTTCTTCCTCCTCCTCACCATCCTGGTTAAGTTCAACATGATGGCACAGAGAAAAGAGGTGGCCAGCAAGTTCTGGGTTGCCTCATCCAGACTGTCCAGTTGGCTGCCTTCCTAAGCAGCTAGGTAAACATGGAAGCAGTGGCAGCTGCTGCCTTTCTTCCCCTTCCTTTTTTTTCCCAGTTGCTGGAGGTGGGCTGTCACTGCCTCAATCCAAGATTCAGCTAGGCCTGTTTGTATTACTGCTGCTTTGGATTATTCCTAATCATTTAGTTTGCTACTGTAATATATATTGGGATGTAATCTTAGAATAAAACCAAATGAGCTACAAAAAAGCTTCATTTCAAAGCTCTGACCTGTTGAGAATCACCATGGACCAAAGTCTCCAGCTCTGCCGCCTCACAGAAGCCCCAGTGTGAACTGAAGCTCTTTTGTAGCTAAATAGAGCCACTGCTCTACAAATTACACATTGCATAAACTTACTTGCCTACATTTAATCTGCAAATCATCATGGCAAAGTACTTTTATTGTGTATATTCAAGAATTGTCTCCAGAAGTTGAGTCTAATGTACATGGATGATTTTCTGTTCAACATCCTGGTTTTATTGCTAAATGCCAATACAGGTTTTTAAAAAATTGTAATCTGTAAATCAATGCACATGCGATGCTTTATTATGCACAAAACTTCCCATTGTCATAATATGACCAGCTATAGAAGAGCAATGCAACTGTAGCAATCAAACTGGCATCTTATTTCATGATCCTTGAAAGGGAGAACAAAATGCCACCTGCAAATTAAAGAAGTTTTCCTTAATCACACCAAATTCTGCACTCCCTGGATGAAGAGCTGCTGGCAGGAGACAGGCTGCACCTCATGAGGATGGGGGAGAATGCTTTTGGCAGATGCAATGGCGAACCTGATCAAGAGGACTTTAAACTGAAGGTTGAGGGGGTTGGAGACATAAGCCTAGTGGCATAGCTAAGGAGGTGCAGGGGATAGCAACTGCACCAGGCAACAAGCTTTAGGGCGTCAACAACCTGTGCTTAACACTAGTGGCGAAAATTGTGAATACCTACGTAGTTTCAGATAATACCATCATGTTATATACTATTTGATGTAGAATTTAATGCAGAATTCAATGATACAAACCATGTCAAAATATCTCTATTCTATCAAAAATTATAGCCAAATAACCAGAAAATAAAAACCCAACTACATTATATAAGACTGGATTTTCTTAACTCAAACCTGACCAATGAGATTGATAGTTCCAAGAGCCAATTAGGTGTTATTATGACACAGCCTGGAACCAATAAGGTGTTAATATGGGGGGAGCCTGGGGGAGGTGGCACAGCAAGTGGGTGGCGAGCTTCTGGGGGGAGGAGAAGAAATATTTTCCAGGACATTGTTCTGAGCTTGGCAGCGGGCTACACGATCATTAGCTAGGCCCAAAGCTTAATTCACAGGTAAGTGCTCTGGCTTGCAAAGGTAGGAGCGTTTGAGCAAAACATTTGCTTCTGTGCCCCCTGTTTCTGGCAACAACTGCTAAAAGTCTGTTGCGAGATGCAAATGTTTCCCTTTCTGAAGAAACAGAGAGAAAAAAAAGTAGGAACAGAGCAGAGGCAGCAGAGGATCGAATGGCCAAGGAGGGCGCTGCTTGCATGCAGCTGCCTCACAGTGCCACCAAGCTGAGGTACAAGTGGATGTTCAGCCAGACATGCTGAGCACTGGAGTTGCTTTTTCAGCCTGTCCTGTAATGTGAGCGCAACTGACTGGTGGAGAAAGGACAGTGGCATAGCTAAGGCATCTGGCATTCAGGGGCACAATATTTTCAACACCTCCCATATGACAAAAATCAAATGTAACACCATTTATCACATTCGGTTACATCCAGGAAGTGGTCCAAGACACAGGAAGGCTGTGCGCTGCCACTCTAAGTAGCCAATTGCCTTTTCCTGCCTCGGATTCACTGTAGGAAATGCAGGTTGACAACCCCTCAAAGTGCAGCACCCAGGGCAATTTTCTCCTCTGCCCCCCTTAGCTATGCCACTGGGGAAGGGAGCCTCCAATTGGCAGCAGCCACAGAGCAGGTTAGTGCTTCCATGTGCTGTTTGCACACACATCTCCCCACCTCCCTTTGCAGTGAAACCCCTGCATTTATTTCTCTCTCTCTCTCTCTCTCTCTCTAGCAGCAGTAGTTTGATGACTGGTGTCAGTCAGACACCTCGAGGAAGGAAATTCCATGGCCTATTTGGCACTCCACACCTGACTCTTGCTGCCTTGGGTCACATTCTAAAACAGCAAGCAAACACATCTAGCTCCCTTCATCCCAATTATTTTCAGGAAGAAAAAAGGAAGGACTACTGAGGCTGGGCATACCCAACCTTGGAAAATAAGGGGGGAAAAAAAAGGAAGGGGAGCTGCAGACAATGGTCAGTAGGTTGAGGGAGCCAAGGGCTGAAAAAGTTTAAGAACCACTGCTCTAGAAAGATTTCCTGCTCCAGGCAGGGGGTTGGTGGGTCCACTCTATGATTCTCATTCCGCTTTCCAACTCTATGATTTTCATTCTCCTAAACTCAGATAATCCTGTTGGAAATTAACCCTTGTCCTTGCAGTTTCAATTTTCCTTGAGCTAATCAAAGACATTCTTGTTTGTTATTTCAGAAACTCTTGTTTATTAACGCAATTACCAGCTTTTAATAAAGAATAATGAAATACAGTGAAGCTTGATGTTAATAACCCATAAGGACTTAGCATAGGACCAAAGCCTATGATTTTGGACAAAGGCATGCAGCTAGGGGAGCAATGTATATTATTTATTGTTCTCTGCATTGTTATATGCTCCTGTGATGACATTTTATGTTATTTTTAGGTTCTGGTTCTATTCTACGTCACTTTAATCGCTTTCACCCTGCTCACATTGCAGAGGGGAAAAAACAGAGAAAACATCTTTTCAATAAATACAGAACAAAATACACATTATAAGCTCAGGGCACAATACTATCCAATTAGTGCCAGGTCAGCCATGCTAATGGGGCATGTGCTGCATCCTGTGGTGGGGAGGCAGTCACAGAAGCCTCCTCAAAATAAGGGAACACTTGTTTCCTTATCTTGGGGCTGCATTGCAGCTGCACTGGTGCTGGAAAGCTGGATAAGATTGGGCCCTCACTCAACTGCTTTGAAGTACAGATACGTCTTACAGCAGCCTGTCTCCTTATGGGTAAATCACCTAAAACATGGCTGGAGTTCAGAGATTATCTACCAAGGATCTCCCCAAGAGGTTGCTAGATTCCAGTGCTGCCCTCTTCCTTCAACTTTAACCCTTCCCCTTAAAGAATAAAAAAATCTGATCCACCAAGTTGCCATTTTTGCAGCTTAGAGGGTATCATCAGCCTTCCTGACAGTGCTTAACGTGGACACAGAAACATATCGGCGGTTAATCCTGTTAAAGACGCCCTCCCCTGTGAATGAAGCTGCTCTTTCCCTACCCAGTCGGAAAGGGGAAGAGAAGAGCGCCTCCTTTCTCTTTGGAACTGTGATGGTGATCGCCAGAACAAGCACAAACAAGGGCGACTGCAAGTGGGGGGGGGGGGGCAGGAAGGCACAGATGGGTGTGAACTGCCTAATCCGGATTCAGAGTTAAACTCCCTCCAAGATTAACTCTGGACAGCCCCATTAAGGAGTTGGGGGCCAGATGTTTGGATCCGATTAGACCTTCCCCAGAAGCACGACCGATCGTGCTGTTGCCACCGCCCGCCCTGCTCGCAAAGTTCACGCACTTCAGCAAACTTGGCCTGGAGTTGCAGTGCCGGAGAGATCCAGGCTGCACTTTGGAAAGCAGTGACATCTGCCGCACACCACCCGCCGCCTCAGTGCTCACGAGTCCAGCAGGATGTGGGAAAGAGGAACACAGCCCGGAGATCTGTCTCTCCAGTGCACACCTCTACTCCTTCCAGAACCAGAAGGGGAAGCAGGTGGTGCGCCAAGGCAAGGCAAGCGAGCACCACCACCCAAGAGGCCCAGCCAGCCACACTCCCAGCTGGTACAGTCCTCACCTGCACTGGGAAGGAGCCCTCTCAGGAGATTCGCTGGAGGAGGGCCAAGCGGGAAGGCGCAACCTGCTGCTGGAGGACTCCACTTCTCAGCCGTGCGCACTCGGGCAGCGTCCAGGAAGCTCCTGGGAAAGGGAGGGGAGGGGAGGGCGCACCCCCCTTCAGCCTGCCTTTCTTCTACGGAGTCAGGCTATTTCCTGCTATTGCAGGAGGGGGCAGGGAAGGCGAGGCGAGGCGGAGGCGCTGCCCGCAGGTGAGCTCAGTGCCAGCCCCAGGCAGAGGAGGAAGGACCAGCCACGGGTCCCGGGAGGAGGCACCCGCCTGCTGAACGGCCGCGGGGCTCTCTCTTTGCGCGAGGACTGGGAGAGGCAGAGGCGACAAGGCGCGGGCGGAGGACTGCTGGGGGGCGGCTGTGTCGTGTGTGGTCCACCTGAGCCTGCAGAGTGGGGGCTTCGCTGCGCGCGGGCCTCGCCACCTTTCCACCTGCAGGCCAAGTGCGCCTGAGTCACCAGGTAGGCGCGCGGCAGCCCACTGACCTCAGAGGAGGCGCTGGCAGTGTTGGGCACTGGCTAGCAACAGGCAGGCTCCCCGCCCCTTCCCTCCTGGCCTGGCCGGCCACTGCAGCAGGAAATACCGGTTCCAAGCCCTGGCGGTGCGAGAGGTGCGAAGGGCGCAGGCCACTCAGGGCTTCGTCACCAGTAGCTGTTGTTCAGCTGCTGGGCGAGTCACTCACGGGGCAGCTGAAACGGTTTCGGCCCAGTCAGAGCGGAAGCCACCCAGAAAGGAGTGGACCCTTCCAAGCTGAATGCTGAGCAGTGGAAACATCAAGCCTCGAAAGCTGGAGACACTCTGTCCTGCAGCAGTCCCATGGAAAGCAGTGGGACTTCAGCAGGTCAGGAGGCCCTTGGCTTATCTTCAGGGGGACTCACTTCTCTGGAGGGCGGCCTCTGGGTGTTTCAGACAACTCTGTGAGTTTTGTAGCTGGAGGACTGTTTCCAACGACCGCCTGCCTTTATGTTCATTGCCTGAGCAGGATGTCCCTACCCATAAGGAGCACCACTACTAATGGTTACCCAAAAACTGCTGGAGAAAAACCAATGCAACTCTGCCTGACAGGGCTCTGTGTTCCTGGCATCTGTTTCAGGGCCCAGTCCTATCCAACTTTCTAGCACTGATGAAGCTCCAAAGTAAGGGAACAAATATTCACTAACTTGAGCAGGTCTCCAGGACTATCCCACCACCGTAGGATGCATCACATGCCCTACTGCAGGACCACAGCTACAGGGGGGCCAGGATGGGCATTGCCCACCCTGAGTGAACAGTGTGCCCAGCCTCGCATTTATGGGTCAATACATTTCTTATATTTATCATTTAATTTTGTATACCACTTTATATACAAATTGTATAAAGTATATACAAGTGTACACAAACACACATATACAGGGTGACATAATTGTCCACCCTGAAAAAATAGTCACCCACCCACCTCTAGAATCCTGACTTACAGGCCTGCCCCACTGGCATAACTGCATCAGTACTGGAAAGTTGAATAGGATTGGGCCCTCATGCAACAGTTTGTCCTGTCCATAATCAATTCAATACAAGAGGGGATAAAAATAACTACAAAACTCCACCCCACCAAAAGGCTCTGGGAAGTGACCCTACTCCACAAACTATGTAAGCCAGGACAACAGAATTGCTATACATAGAGTGTAAACACTGCAGAGCATACAAGATCACTATGAATAAGTTCATTGTGGTTGCAGATATATGCAACCACGAAGCAGTATGAAGAAGACTGCTTGCTAAACATGCTTCTCCACCCAACTTGTTGGATCTGGAGCCTCCACCTCTGTAAAAATGGCTGGAGATGAGAAACTACATCAACTGATTGTTGAGACAGTCAAATGTGTCACAATACATTTGCCCCACAGATGGAATCACCTCCGCAATGAATTTTTTAAACATGTCCAGTCACTGACCAATGCATGATCATATGAAAACATTAAATTGTATTAAATTAGCAGACTACTACCAGTTTTAACATTCCAGATCATATAAGTCTACTAGTCATCTCCATAGTACATGCAGACATTAGATTCACAGGAGGGGGTTTTGTTGTTAACATGCTGTGCACTTTAGGTCAGCCTATAGTGAGATCCACAGTTCTGCTCATCATGGAACCAACTTTCTCCTGCTGTTGGCTGACCTGTCAAGGAGGAGATATACCTGTGCTGTGTGATGATGCTACACTGTTGCAGCAGTGAAGTCCCCCAGAGTCTTGAGAGCTGTTGTGATGTTATGGAAAACAGTATTCACAAATTTTCTGGCTGCTTGTGAAAAAGCAGGAAAAGTTGTTTGTGACATGGGACTGGAAGTGAAAAGAAAGTTGATTGATTGAGGCCACAATCCTAAACACACCAGGACATAAGCCCCCTTGAAGAAAGTGGGACTTACTTCTGATTAATCATGTACAAGCCTACATTTTGAGAAATGCAGGGCTGGTTCAGACAGGATCTTGTCATGGAATTAGATATATGCTCATCCACATTTTCCTGGTGTGCATTCCAGGTTCTGCAAATTGCATATGTATGGCAGTGGGGGTGTTTGTCTGAACCTCCTCCTCTGATGTTATATTAAATATTAGTTTAAAATAGTATTTAGATCATGTGCAAGAGGGAGGTTAAGCTGAACATACCTCATCATGCAGTAAGTGGAACCCAGACGTGCACTGGGACATGCACAGTATGTCCCTAATTCCTTAGTCAAAGAGCTGGTAAGATGCATCATCCAAACAGGCCCACATGCATTTCAGAGCATACAAATCTAAGAGGGCACAGTGGCAAGACCAAAAAAGAAATACTCAATGAATTCCTAGATGGAGGTGAAGTCAGAGGCAGGATAATTAAAGGAAAGGCACACAGCAGGTGATCTACCGGGAAAGAATTTAAGGGAATAGTAGAAATGAAGTGGTAGTGTAAGAGAGGGAAAAAGGAGACAGAGTAGAGAAAAGGGGGGACTAATGAAAGGGAAGCTTTACAAAGGCCTACAGTCAGGAAACTAGAAGGGAGGGCAGAGAGAAAGGATAGTTGTAGCAGATATCACTTTTAGAAAGTCTGCTGATGGGAAAGCAACAAGTTCCACTTAGGACAAAACAAATAGCAGACATCTATGGTGATAAAGCAAATTCAAGTCACTCAAGAACTAGTTCATCTGAGTAGAAATTGATGTATTTAAATGTAAGGGTTTGGTTACAAACCCTTACATTTAAATACATCAATTTCTACTCAGATGAACTAGTTCTTGAGCGACTTGAATCATCCTTACTCCTTGTCATTGAAAACCACAGAAATGGTTAGTATCTCCAGAGTATAGTTCACTAGAAAATGAATTTGAAAGTAACAGTTCCAATAACTGATGTTCAGTATAGAAATCACTAGGCAAAGAAAGTATCCATCTCCAGAGAGATAAACAAGTAAAGAGATTAAGCTATATGTATCCTGAAACCAATCGTTTCACTGCATTTGTATATTTTAAACCTATCTGGGATTTGGGTTTATACACTGTGCAAAACTATTGAAAAAGTGTGTTCTCTTTACTGCTCTTTTGAAAAGGATAGCTTTGGATGTTTGTTTTTTTGTAATGCTGGGTGGCCTTGGCAACCTTGGGAAGATTTGCACAATAGTTAATTGTTCCTTTAAAAAACACACACACCATTTGATGCAATGTTCAGGATTCAAACTGAAAGTTTTCTTAATCATTGAAAGACTGCAAAACTCCACATGTTGCAAACAGGATCAGACATTCCTAAAGCAAAGAGTTGTCCACCACTATTATAATCCAAGAGACAACAGGTATGTATCTTGGCTAAATATATGTTTACTACTGGTCAGTGTGCTTCATAGCAAGGTGGAGGAAATCCTGCCTTTCTGTTTTTGAACTTTGCCCTGTATCAGGAGAATCAAAAGTCAGACAAGCTTGGGCATGTTTAAAGTTCTTGCACAGTTCAGAAAAAGTAGTTTCTGAGTCAGTGTCTTGCAAAACTTTTTTTTTTTTAAATGAAGTAGTGGACTTTGGAATTGAAGGCAACGGTTTTAAAGATTCTGCTTGAGAAGACATTTCATGTAGATATTTATAAAAATTGGTACTGCATTTTGCTTCAGCCAGACTCAGTACAATGACTCACAAGATTGTACAGTATGTCATGTTACTAAAGCACTGATCTACAATAACTCTCTGGCTTTTGTTGTGATTTATGTGATTATCCTCTAGAACAAGAGAATCAAACCATTCCCTTCCTCTTTTTTGCCCTACCCCACTAGGAGCTGTGCAGATTTAGCAATCAACATAGGAAGAATCACAAAGGGGAGAAGAAAAGCACATAGCTCAGTGGTTAACCTGCTGCTTTGAAGCCTATTATGTGAGGCCATCTTCATTATTAAAGGACTGCAGGAAGTAGGACTGGGAACAATCTCTGCTTCTTAACGTGGTGACCTGTCATTGGGCTAGACAAGTGTTTATTAATGTTTATCCCCGCTTACCATTTCACATGGTCAACCTATTGGAAATACCACCAGAAGTAACTGGCAATTATGCCATTCTCAGTTCCTTCTGGATTGGGAGACCAGAAGCAATGCCACAAACAGGACAGATGGGAGGATTTTTACAAGCACATGAAAAGCACACACCGCTCTGCCTCCTACTGCTACTTGTCACGTTGCACTGCTGGTCCTTCTGCCAGGTGGCAGGGGTCTGCGCATAACCCTGGACGCCATCTCAAGTACCATGGGTAATAAGAGTAGCACTGGTTGAGAAATGCTAGGCTAGACGGACCAAGTATCTGTCTAAAATGATGTCAAAGGTTCATATTTCTTACTTTCTTCCAGCCCCATTAAGCCCCTCATGAACTGGTGGAGTTCTAAAACTGAGAAGCAACTTCAAAGAACACCCTTCATTTGTACTTGCTGTTCAAGAGCATACTCAATAATTAACTCAGTGGGTTGTAATAGTCACAATGAGGATAGATGGTATAAACATGTATTCTGGGCCACCCATTCATCTGGTGGTAGGCTGCTGCATTAGGCTCTAGTTATAGGGCTGTGGAGACTATATTATGATAATTTAACCTTAAGACTATAAAAGAATAACTAGGCCACAACTTCATAGAAAATGTAATAGATGTTTCATGAGCTAGGAAGAAACAATATGCCTAACTGCTACCACACCTTAGCGCAGTGCATACAGAAAGGTTGACAGTCTAATTAGGAATGCCAGATGTTATCAAAGGCAGGCAAATTCATGTCAATAAGAGTTGACAGACCTGGAACTATCTCAGTTTTTACCGGCAGTTTCAAACTTGTATTAATCCCTTAACTATAGCCTGACACAGGGCAAGAACCAGCATGAAGATTCTGTGTATGGTTCCTGAATGGAAAATCATTTTAAGGACATATTCTAAACAACAAATGTTTGCTATTTAGTAAAGAAAAATATATATTTTTACACAGAATAAAAATGTTACCTTTCATTGACAGCCTGCAACATTCTGGATTAATTATCATTTGCTAAACCCACCATTCTCACAAACAGTCTGATATTAATCCAGCAATTCCTAGTTCTTCATTTTTGAAGAGTAATTAAAAGTCAGCTTTGTTTTAATCTTACATGAGTATGGCACTCTGCTTCACTGGGTTAGTTCTTATTAAAGCTGACAGTATCCTTATAAATCTATCTGTAATAGTTATCTGAGGGCCCAATACACAAGCCACTGAAATTCCTGTGCTGTATGTATTGAAAATGTTGCAGTAATTACTGGCACCAGAGGGCTGCAAGGTTGGCATGTACTCCATTGGGCTAACTCAGTGCTTCCCAAACTTGCTGGTGATGTGATGCTCCTGAAACCAGGAAGTAAATGTCTTGTGACGCCTCCAAAGAGCAGTAAGAGGGTCAGGGTGGATGGGAGCGCTATTCGCATTGCACGGTTTTTGTACACTGCAGCTCTGCCTTCCATGCTGAGCTTCATGCTGCTGTTTGGAGACATGCACTGTGGTTTCCCTGCTGGGGCAGTGGGTGGCCTGCAATGCCCCAGGGCATCACAAGGCAGATTGGAAACCACTGAGCTAACTCATGGAATAATGTCCAATGCAAATATCACACCTGTGAGTTGAATGCCACCTTGTAGAAATGGTTTTTAATGGCCTCCATGTGGCTAAGGACGCAATTCTAACCCCTTATGTCAGTGCTTCCCAGCACTGACATAAGGGCAATGCAGCTCTGAGGTAAGGAAACAAGTATTCCCTTACTTTGAGGAGGCCTCTGTGAGTGACACCCAACTGCAGGATGCAGCACATGTCCCACTGGCACCGCTATGCCAGTGCTGGAAAGCACTGACATAAGGGGTTAAGATTGCACCCTGTCACACTGAAATTGGGTTTCACTTAACAGTGATCTAGCTAAACAGTGATCTAGTAAGACATAAATATGAGAAAAGTTCTCCTACCATGCAAAAAAAGGCTATCAGAGTACAATATTATTCATCACTCATTCTGAACTCTGGTTAAGAGGTTAGTCTACAACAAGAGCAATTCGAACAAGAGAAGGGGAAAAAAACATTCAAACATGCAAAGCTAAGAAAAAAATTTTTCACACTAAAGTTTTCTTTATTGGGGGATAAATAACAAAAGATTTGAGGAATTTAAACACATCAAGGAGGAAGGGAAGGAAGCTATTGGGTAAAAGTCTTTGAATTCTTCGAGATATACAGATATCAAGTATGTTCTCTTCCAGAATGAGCTAAAGTTGATAAGTCCAATTTGGTTTTCAGTGCTGCTGAAAGTTCCAATGCCAGTAAATCATGAAGGGACACTCCGTCGTGTGAGTACACCCAATTTTTTCCAGTCCAGTCATACCGCTTAGGTCCACTATGAAAGAACAAAAACATAATTGAAACATCAAAACTCAAGAGACAATTCAAAAATATTACAGAATAGTGTGTGAAAACTGAGGTCACCTGGAACTCACAGCAATCCTGACAAACGTAAGTAGACCAGGCAGTGATAGTATAAAGGTGAAGACAGAACACTTAAACAAGACCTTAATTACATGGTTCAAGTCAACTGCAGCAGTTCCTTTATTCCTCTGAACACAGAGAAGACTCTCACATTGTAGTTACATAGTCAATGTATGGTAAATTCCTGGACTGCATGCAGCGCACATACACTTAAACATGAGTATTTGGTGCAGAGTGCCTGCCTGAAGAGCAAAGGGCCAGATCAGTTACATGACTATTGGCATGAGGTCACATATGCTCTGGACAGAAAGGCCACACTTTGGATGAAATGGCCAAGGCAGCCATATTTCTGACCTTGAGCTATGTAATCAACCCCTTCCCCAGTACTAAGGACCCACAAAACCTCCTTAACTTTCCTCATCTTGTCTTGTATAGTCATAAAGAGAGAGACTTCCCCCCCCCCAACTCTATCTTTTAACATTTGGTCAGAAGTCCAAAGCAGGCTTCTTTTTTAAACAAATTTTCTTAACTGACCCCTCAAGACCCTAGAAGACCCGATGTGGTGGTAAGAGTGTTTAGAGAGAGCACACGCACCTGCTCCCTGTGGGTGAAGTACTTTTATAGCCTGTTTCTAAGCTCACCCCTTACCTGTAATCCTCAGTTCAGGCTATAGGAAACTATTTCCAGCTACTACCTTCTGCCATGACTCTGAACCATTTGCACCTTTCCCTTTTCTTTCTAGTATTCCTTCGGCTCTCCCCTCTT
This sequence comes from Tiliqua scincoides, assembly GCF_035046505.1. Taxonomy (NCBI): domain Eukaryota; kingdom Metazoa; phylum Chordata; class Lepidosauria; order Squamata; family Scincidae; genus Tiliqua; species Tiliqua scincoides. The sequence continues at coordinate 71,271,453 of NC_089822.1, forward strand.
TTTCCTTTTCTCCACCACCAAAACTTTCCACCTCTTCCCCCAAACTCTCCTGGGACCCACCTCATCCACCTATGTACCTTCCCTCTCCACATTTTCCCCCTCCTGGCTCTGTCCCTTTTTCTTTTAAGGAATTCCTCTCTCCTCTTCTACTAACTAGCAGCCCAATCCTGAGCTGCGCAACGCCCAAGGCTGCAGTGATGCCAAAATGGCTGTGGCTGCATCCTATGGACATTGGGCAGCTGTAGACGGCTCCCAAATGTCCCCTTCACCTGAGTAAGGTAAGCAGCCACACATTAGGGCTACTCGACTCTGCGCTGGCTATTTAGCCAGTACAGAGTGAAGTAGTCCCATGTTGGGCCAAGAGGAGCTCAGCTCCGTCGGTCCTTTCCTACTCCCTTCCCTCAACACACCTTCTCCCTACCCTCTCCCCACTCCAGAACACCTTCCTCCACACTCCTGCTCATCTGGAACTCTGGGTGGGGGTCGCCCATCCTCTGCCTGGCGCTGGCTCAGCGCATGCTTGTGCTGAGTCAGTGCCTGCACTGGCTGGGCAGTACGTGTCACAGGCATGCCTTACAGCATGTTTGTGACACTGTGCGCTGGCACTGAGCTGGTGCAAAACATTCAGGATCAGGCTCTAGCTTTCCTTAGGGTTCCATTACTGTGTACTGGCTAGACTCTTTGCTGTATAATGTAAACCTCAGTGTTATAGGATAATTCATATCTAGTTTGCCTTCCTCTCATGTGTTCTCTTTCAGTGCTCCTTCCAAAAGAGCCATAAAATGATATATTGCTAGTAACACTGTTTCTTTTTAAAAAATACACATAACATATGCAAGACTGGAGAAGCAATCGTGTGCAGGAATCCTTACATCAAATCTGATGGCACCCCAATCTAATTCGGTAGTGAAAAGATGATTGAGGCCAAGTTAAAGTGCACTGAAACTCACTGAAAGTTTCAGTGAGTGCTCAGAAACCAAACAGGGGGTATGTTTCTCCCTCAAGTCCCAGTTCAGATCCCTTGTTTGGTTTCTAGCACTCTAAGTTTCAGTGCACTTTAACGTGGTCTCAATCATTTTTTCACTGCCGAATTAGATTGGGGTGCCATCAGCTTTGATACAGGATTCCTGCACACAATTGCTTCCCCCTCCTGCGTGCATATGTTACATGTATTTTTTAAAAAGAAACAGAGTTATCAACTGTACATTATCTGCTGGGGAGGGGAGGATCTCTTCCATTCTCACTGCACTCCTTTTCATGCTTCGCTTCTCATCAATTTTGTGTGAATGGGACAGACACATGAACAGAAGTCCTATCATATCTGTTCAGGCTCAAGTGCCTCTAGTGTAAGATGTATAAAAAAAAGAAAGGGAGTAGTTGTGCATCTCTCTTAGAGGAACATTGTGTGTTCCAGATGCAGGGATAACACAGGCATTCCTTGCAGCAACAGAAATGTTAAATGTGGAAATGTGACTCACACTTCCTGTTTTGCTGCTTCATATATGTCAAAGAAGTTCTAAAAGGGGAGCTTGACAAAAATGTTGGGAACCACTGATCTAAAGAAGGAATGAACAAAATGTAAGGATGGTGAATTGGCAACAGTACCCAGCTCCAAGTAACTTGATAACCATCTTTGATTCACATGACTAGTGGAGGTTTTTTTCCCATTATTATAAAACACTGGAATTTTCCCCTCACTAATTCCAAAACTAGCTTATGTGACTTATCCAGCTTTAAAAATGCCATGCGTCTGACCCTTCTCGAGAAGGAAATGCTATTGAGTTTATCAAAGGCCTCACATTAAGCTATATGATACAATCTTTCTTGCCACATGACAATTATCTGATAACCTAACCTAGGTTACTCACTATTGTGAAAGGTTTTATGAAAGGAACTGAGACCATGTGTACTCTGAACTACACAAAAACATCTCTAGTCATCTCAAATGGTAGGATGTGCACATTCAAAGGAACACAGATATGGTTCTGCTTCCAGCTTCAAAGCAAAAAGGAAAGCCCTTACTGGCAGAGGATCTCAGTGTGTAGATCTGAAATCCTGTGCTTGTAAAAAACCAGAACAAACCCCTCCCCCACATACAACCACTCTTCTCTGGAGTCTGGACAGAGAGGTGTGCAGTGGAGCCATATGTGCACAGGAGAGCCACAAATATAAACACCTCCATTTCATCCAATGGAAGAATCTTACTTACATTTGTGGTATAGAATATAACTCATTAAGGAACAAACTGCTGGCAGGGGTTAGGAGAAAATGAAGGTAACATTAATATATTCTGCAAATGTTTGAATCAGATGTATTTAATTTTGTTTTTTTTCAAACAAACCTAATACTGATCGAGAAAGTTCAGCTACTATTGCCCCAAAGCATTTAAAAGATGCAAATACAGTATGAACCCTTTCAAACTATCTAGTTTCCAGACTGAAATAATCAGATGAGCACATACTGGAATATCAGTCACAAACCCAAAATGAAAGCACAACATGCAACAGCACAGAAAAGAATTTCAGAAGAACAGATTGGAAAAAGTAGAGTTTAAAACATCACACCAGCACATGAAATTCAGGATGCTGTTACACTATAAGCAGGTGTCAGCCTGGCCAGCATCCAGAGGGGAGACTGCCAGAGAGTTCTGGGAAAGCCATGCTGAGCTTCCCGGCATATAAATAAATAAAAAAATTGAGCCAGGCCACATTTTAATTCAACTTTGAATTTTCAGGCAATCCTAGCTTAGAGATACAGTATTTGTTTACCTTGTTGGAGAGGATAGCCATATCTGTTTGTTTGGAGTCTGTTTGTTGATCACATATGTTCCCATGTTTCCACCCAATTTAACTGTTAAAACTCCAGACTAAGGAAGAGACAAAAAGAAAATCATTCTTGTAGAACTTGTAGATGTAGAAGAAAATCATTGTAAGAATATCATTTGTAGTATAATTCCTTTATTTTACAGTTAAAAAACAAACAGCTTATAGTATATATTTAGCAGAAAAGTAAATTCTTGGGGGTAGGGTGAAGAGAAAATTTTTTTAGAAGTTTTACTTTTAAACTATAACAAAAATAAATTATGAAATCACAAGTACATCATTCAAATAAATAAATGCAATATGCGACAAAGTGCAAATAAAACAACTTCATGACTGTGTCCCATTAATCACCCAAAGAGTCAAAAGTAAATTATAAATTAATATAATGAAGAAGGGACATCACAATTTCACAGAAGGGGTAATCCAAAAGGAAAAGCAGAGTTTATTTTGGAAAAATATACATATTCAGTGGCGTCATTAGGGTTTGCATCACCCAGTGCAAGAGGCCAGCGCATAACCCCCATGATGGACCTTCTCCCATGCAGTGGGCAGGGCAATGCATCAGGTGGTGGACGTGGTAATGCATCATCGTCCCACCCTCTCTGTTGTTTTGGCTATAACTTTTGATAGAATAGATACATTTCAACACCGTTTGTTTCATGGCATTCTGCATGAAAGTGAACACCAAACAAAACATATAATAAGATGGTATTATTCAAAAACACCAAGATTTAAAACATTTTGGCCAGCACTGGTGACACCCCCCTTTGTGCGTCACCTGGTGCAGCCCGCACCCCCCCTAGAAACACCACTGTACATATGATTGTCATATATTTAAAAAATACAACTTTCTCTTGAGCAGTTAAGAATACCAAGCCCTCCTATCCAGGCTTCAATCTCTGATGGCAATTGTGTTTTCAAGCAGTACAAAGAAAACTGTTCAATAAAGAAGTTATTTTTAAGCCAAGAATGTTTGTGGAGTCAAACTATATGTGCCAAATTTTAACATTATGATTTAGGGTCATCTATAAATTTTGTTTTATACATGTGACTTTGGGTTGGCTTCTTACTATATATCCATAAAGTGAAATTAAAGAACCCAATGTTAGTTTCCAGAGAAGGAGCAGAGTCCACTTATAATACTATTTGAACATCACATGGAACATGAAACTATTCCTATGTAAGCACATGTTCATATGAAGCATATGTTCTTGTTTCCAAGAACATGAATTTGTAGCACAGATTTGTTGGCATCCTTCAGTCTCAGAAGACTATGGTATCGCGCTCTGACTGGTGGTTCTGGAAGTGTCCTCTCCAGTGCGCGAAGCCTGGGTAAAGTAGATATGTAGGACAGACTGTTTCACATGCAGCAAATCTCCCTTCTCCACATCGCTGAAATGGTCCAATGGAAAGGCAGAGGCCAATACGGTTGGTTCCAGTGGCGTTGCAGGAGTTGCCAGAACATGACTGTGTTCAGCCATGAACTGCCTCAGGGACTCCGGCTCCGGATTTTCGAGGTTGTCTCCTGAAGCCTTTTCCATAACTGGATGTAGCCACAAGGCAGTGGAGGTTTGGGATCAGAGTTTTCCTTCTCTCAGATGAGCTGCCTTCCCAGGTTAAAGAGTCCCATCTACCCAGTGGCTATTTAGTTGCCTCTTATGACAAGTACAGCCAAACTGAGGGCCTATTCTTATCCCCAGCCCCCAGGGGAAACACAGATGCACAGTAGCATCACACAGTATCACACACAGAAACACAGCAGCACAGATGGCATACAAATAATATCATAGAAGGAAATGCATCACGAAACTAACTTCACATGTGCTGACAGCTTCCAATTATAATTCAGGAATTTTATTTACAAGAAAACAGACTGATACTATAATTTATTATTAACAGTATTTATATACCGCTTTTCAACTAAAAGTTCACAAAGCGGTTTACAGAGAAAAATCAAAACAAATTTGATAACACTAAGGGCTCTTGGTATAGTTTTTGACTAGTACTCTGAACTACATTAGGTGAGTAATTTATATTAGGTAAATAAGATTTAAAAAAACTAATCCATACCTTGCTGCACTCCAGCCTTTAAAAAAAAACCAACTTTGGATCTCCTTCACGCTTGTGTATCAAATTCATTCTTTCATACTGCTGATATCAGTGGCCAATACCCTCTCCCTTCCTAGCTTCAATCTGCTTTTCCCATTCAAGTTATTTAGCTGGAGCCTATTCAAGTAGACCCAGTGAAGTGGCAAGGGCTTCCCTTAGGCCAGGGCAAGGAAACAAAAGTTCCCTCACCTGAGGAGGCCTTCATGGCCTGAAATTACCACCCATGAGATACAGCCAGGCCCCATTGGTGCAGCTGCATAGCCACCTGAGGAATTTGGTAGGATAAAGCAACCCATCTACCCAACAACCAAGCAGAAAGAAACATAAATTCTGTTTCAAGGGAGAACTATGTATAGGAATTCACTTTTGCATAGTAAGGTGTAATTTTATGTGTGTGAGCTGAAGCAAATCTTGGGTTGTTAAAAGCACAGTATTGATGGGAAATAATTTATTTTTACAGTTTAAAGTCATGCACAAGTCTTCACCATTACTTCATAGTTTACGTGGCACAGGCAAACACCATAAATGTGTATACATGCACACAGCCCACAAGCCTTTTCTGCCCAAATGCACATATGCAACAGGGACCAAATATGTATACCTGTAGACAGGGCAAAAATGGGTTAAGATTAATGTAATGTATGTAGCAGTTTCGCATACAGTACGCACACCAGAAGCCATTGTTTCTCTACTAATGTATGTTAAACAGATCAAGGTATATATTACTCCTACTGATAAGATTAATTTTTAGATGAGATCTGATTTGCAACACAAAAAACTGAGTTGTACATTAAAAGGGCTAGTGTTGTTTCAGCTATTGTCCAACTTTTGTCCAACAATTCTGTTGATTCAGCTATTGTCCAACTTCGCCACCTTGTGGCCCTGTCATGCAACTAACCCTTTGCCTAGAACAGTGCTTCACAAACTGGGGTGTGTGCATGCGAACACGCAGTTGTAGACCTGCCATAGACTTCTACGGGGCAAAAGCCCTGTGCAAGAATTGCTAGGACCCCACAGAAGCCTCTCTGAGGCTCCCGACAGGGGCGGAAACTGTGCTTCTAGTTTCCCAGAAGCACAGTTTATAGTGTCGGGGAACCTCAGAGAGGCTTCCAACACAGTTCTGTGTTGCATGAGGCTTCGTGAGCCTCAGGTGAGTAGGGAGGGTGGCGACAGTCTGTGGGAGGGGTGCCATCACAGACCTTCACCCCAGGCGTGGGGCTGGGAAGGTCTGCTGCTGTGAACATGTTACTGTTTTTATATATGCACACAAGTCTTACTAGTAATGAGCCTCAGGAGTGAAGGCTAAGAATTTTCTTGAAGCATGAATCATGATTTGATTACACTGGGACTGCTGAAAGAAAAAGGAGTCTGTGTGTCACAAAGTTCCTCACTGTTGTAAGCCAATTATCTCAGGATGAAGATGATGTGGCAAGGTCAAAATGTGTAGGAGGCAGAAAGAAAAAGTGGCACAAACAAGTTGATGTTAGGTGCTGGCTAGGTATATCTAATGCAATTTCTCTTCCTAACTTTTTGTTAGTTTGAAAAAAAAAATTGTAATAGCAAAACAACAAGAAGTTGATAATAAGACGAACACTACAACCAGGAGAAAAATCAGTTTGTCATTGCAAGGACCTTACCAAAGACCACTCATAATAATTTTAATAAATCGAAGTGATTTATAATAACACTCAAGTTCAGATTATAGCTCTTGGTCATAATTCAATACCAGTGTAATTTCTAAATTGGAAGAAGGGTATGAAAGATGTAGCAAATTTTTAAGAAATCTGAATTAGTGGAATGTTCTCCAACCACAAGAAGAATGTAGAAGTTTACTTATAGCTAGAAACATGTAAAGGTGCTCTGACTAAAGACCATCTGAAACACATAAAGAGCTGCATAAAAGAAGAGTAAAATATACCCCAAAGGTGACATCATAATCTTCAGGAAAAGAAGTCTTCTCTGCCAGATCCTCAAAGTAATCTGTTAATGACTCCAGGGTTTCTTCAGCAAGTTTTTCATATGCCGTTTCATCTAATGAGCTGGACAAGTAATGGAAATAAGATTCACTGAGATTTTCTTCTTCATAACAAGACTGTGAGAAAGCCCAGAAATAACTTGGGCCAAATGCAATTGTTCATCACAAACAAACACAGTACAGTACAGGAAACATTCCAGACGTTGCAATGAATTATATACCCATTTTGTCCCACTCCACTGAGCAACATTCATTCATTATAAATTAAGGCAGGCACTTGATTAAGGAGATCTTAGGGCACAATCCTATCCAACTTTCCAGCATTGATGCAGCCACAAGGGAGCCCTGAGTTAAAGGAACATTCGTTCCCTTATCTTGAGGATACCTCCATAACTGTCCCACCAGCACAGAATGTATGGCTGGCTGCAGATTGGCATGACTATATCAGTGCTGGAAAGTTGGATAGGATTGTGCCCTTATCCTATTAACCAAAAGATTAAATCTACATGCAAATAAACAATTCCAAAGAAAAAAGTACACTTTTTTTTTGTTATGCATTAATGTATCATAGTAGCCATTATCACATAAGCATCCCTTCTTGAACAAGAAAAGGAGGAATCTCTCTTCCAAGACAATTGCCACTTCTGACTGTATGAGCATGTATATTAAAAATTAATTTTTAAAAACATGTTTTCTACTTAAATGAGGTCCTCTTTAAAAGAGGATTAATCAACTGACTAATCAACTATCAACTACAGAAAAATGAAAAGTGAGTTTAATGTTAAGAATAAAAGCTGAAGAATTAAAATACTTAAGTCCAACCTAAGGTGCTTCTAAATGATTGCTAAAGGTCTATTGATGTGCCTGTCCATAGGTCACATCAATCTCTTGACCTTCCATATGTCAGCCCATAGCACTGCATAAATAGCATAGTGTGGCAGGATATCTGGTTTCAAGTGAACGACTGCTTAAGTTCATCTTTGCAATATTTTCATAACAAAAGACTAATGGGAAACTTCCATTCCTTTTACTAAAGTGTTTGCTGAAGAGCTTTCCAGTTGACAGTACCCTTAACAGGTATTACTGGATTTCCTATACACCTGTTTGAGGCTTACAGTCAGTTCTTACAACATGAGTGTGGCACAGCTGCTTCCAACTTTTGCTTCTATCCCAAACTACTCCAATAAAATTAGAACAATGTGGGTGGGAACAACCAAATGATTAGTTTCTATTCATTTGACTAGACCCTTGACTTCCGACGGGCGGACTTCCCTCAAATGAGGAGGCTGGTTAGAAGGAGGTTGAAAGGGAGGGTAAAAAGAGTCCAGTCTCTCCAGAGTGCATGGAGGCTGCTTAAAACAACAGTAATAGAGGCCCAGCAGAGGTGTATACCGCAAAGAAAGAAGGGTTCCACTAAATCCAGGAGAGTGCCCGCATGGCTAACCAGCCAAGTTAGAGAGGCTGTGAAGGGCAAGGAAGCTTCCTTCCGTAAATGGAAGTCTTGCCCTAATGAAGAGAATAAAAAGGAACATAAACTGTGGCAAAAGAAATGTAAGAAGGTGATAGGGGAGGCCAAGAGAGACTATGAGGAACGCATGGCCAGCAACATTAAGGGGAATAATAAAAGCTTCTTCAAATATGTTAGAAGCAGGAAACCCGCCAGAGAAGCGGTTGGCCCTCTGGATGGTGAGGGAGGGAAAGGGGAGATAAAAGGAGACCTAGAGATGGCAGAGAAATTAAATGAGTTCTTTGCATCTGTCTTCACGGCAGAAGACCTCGGGCAGATACCGCTGCCCGAACGGCCCCTCCTGACCAAGGAGTTAAGTCAGATAGAGGTTAAAAGAGAAGATGTTTCAGACCTCATTGATAAATTAAAGATCAATAAGTCACCGGGCCCTGATGGCATACACCCAAGGGTTATTAAGGAATTGAAGAATGAAGTTGCAGATCTCTTGACTAAGGTATGCAACTTGTCCCTCAAAACGGCCACGGTGCCAGAAGATTGGAGGATAGCAAATGTCACGCCTATTTTTAAAAAGGGAAAGAGGGGGGACCCGGGAAACTATAGGCCGGTCAGCCTAACATCTATACCGGGTAAGATGGTGGAATGCCTCATCAAAGATAGGATCTCAAAACACATAGACGAACAGGCCTTGCTGAGGGAGAGTCAGCATGGCTTCTGTAAGGGTAAGTCTTGCCTCACAAACCTTATAGAATTCTTTGAAAAGGTCAACAGGCATGTGGATGCGGGAGAACCCGTGGACATTATATATCTGGACTTTCAGAAGGCGTTTGACACGGTCCCTCACCAAAGGCTACTGAAAAAACTCCACAGTCAGGGAATTAGAGGACAGGTCCTCTCGTGGATTGAGAACTGGTTGGAGGCCAGGAAGCAGAGAGTGGGTGTCAATGGGCAATTTTCACAATGGAGAGAGGTGAAAAGCGGTGTGCCCCAAGGATCTGTCCTGGGACCGGTGCTTTTCAACCTCTTCATAAATGACCTGGAGACAGGGTTGAGCAGTGAAGTGGCTAAGTTTGCAGATGACACCAAACTTTTCCGAGTGGTAAAGACCAGAAGTGATTGTGAGGAGCTCCAGAAGGATCTCTCCAGACTGGCAGAATGGGCAGCAAAATGGCAGATGCGCTTCAATGTCAGTAAGTGTAAAGTCATGCACATTGGGGCAAAAACTCAAAACTTTAGATATAGGCTGATGGGTTCTGAGCTGTCTGTGACAGATCAGGAGAGAGATCTTGGGGTGGTGGTGGACAGGTCGATGAAAGTGTCGACCCAATGTGCGGCGGCAGTGAAGAAGGCCAATTCTATGCTTGGGATCATTAGGAAGGGTATTGAGAACAAAACGGTTAGTATTATAATGCCGTTGTACAAATCGATGGTAAGGCCACACCTGGAGTATTGTGTCCAGTTCTGGTCGCCGCATCTCAAAAAAGACATAGTGGAAATGGAAAAGGTGCAAAAGAGAGCGACTAAGATGATTACGGGGCTGGGGCACCTTCCTTATGAGGAAAGGCTACGGCGTTTGGGCCTCTTCAGCCTAGAAAAGAGACGCTTGAGGGGGGACATGATTGAGACATACAAAATTATGCAGGGGATGGACAGAGTGGATAGGGAGATGCTCTTTACACTCTCACATAATACCAGAACCAGGGGACATCCACTAAAATTGAGTGTTGGGCGGGTTAGGACAGACAAAAGAAAATATTTCTTTACTCAGCGCGTGGTCGGTCTGTGGAACTCCTTGCCACAGGATGTGGTGCTGGCGTCTAGCCTAGACGCCTTTAAAAGGGGATTGGACGAGTTTCTGGAGGAAAAATCCATTATGGGGTACAAGCCATGATGTGTATGCGCAACCTCCTGATTTTAGGAATGGGTTAAGTCAGAATGCCAGATGTAGGGGAGAGCACCAGGATGAGGTCTCTTGTTATCTGGTGTGCTCCCTGGGGCATTTGGTGGGCCGCTGTGAGATACAGGAAGCTGGACTAGATGGGCCTATGGCCTGATCCAGTGGGGCTGTTCTTATGTTCTTATGTTCTTATATTCCAGCACTGCTTGGGATGAAGCAAGAGGAAAGCAGCAACTACACCACTCCTTCAATACAAGAATGAATCCTAAAGAAACAACACAGAATCAGATGCTGGCAGCCATTGGTAACATTTCATACATGTTCTTTATCTGTTAACAGCTGATTATACATTGGTGCTCTTTTGAATGCAAGTAGCTTTCTCTGTTGGAGTTGAATTAAAGTTGACATAAATGAACTGTTAAGTATAGTAGCTGTTTTCGAAGACAGAGAATTGTGATGAACTATTAAGCCTGCAACCTCCCCCTTCTCAATAACAGACTAGTTGAGTAGACTTCCTTCCCCTGTCCTAATGTGATTACAAAAAGACGCTCATTGAAACAGGAATGCCTGGTAAATATTTTGCATACTAAAACACAAATGAGCACACTTACCAATTTAGTCATTTTATAAGAACTAACAACCTATACAACTGCAATGGGCAGGAACTTCAGTTTGGATAGGAAATTCAGTGCTCATTTGGAAAATGAGATCCAATTTCTGTCTGTGTATAAATTTATGTCCGGCAAATACACAGTGACTAGACAGCCTATTCTATAAACAACTTACCTCTTAGATGTGAAAGTTCTTATACTTCTTAAACTCAATAACCGAACACTATTGGCTTCGATAGTCAGAACGTGGTCTAAAGGTTGCAGATGGGAATCCTACAAACGAGAAGAAATCAGCATAAAGTAATTTTTGTTGATTCAGAACATAACAATATCTTACAATACAATAATACCTTTATTGGCATATAAAATTACAAGTCACTAAATAATAATCGACCAACAATATCTTTGTGAATAGGATTTGTGGATTCTTCAGCAATACCAGATGTGAGGGCCATCAAGGCCCTACATGACTTTTAGAGATGTGATCTTCTTCTGATGGGTCACTATTATTTATTGATTGTGACTAAAGACAGCTCGCTTGAATCCATAGGCACCTTTCCACTAGTGTTGATCTAGTCTTTTCCAGCATTCAGGCTGTCAGCAGCCTGCCTGGGCATGGCTTACAGCAACCTGTAAAAGCAAGAACATTTTTGCCTTGGTAAGCACATAACGTTAATGGGCGCGGGGGAGCGGTGGCAGAGGGCCCCCAGATCAGTGGATAACTGAATCTACAGATATCAGATCCGTGGGCCTGCCTATATTTTAGGCATGGTGGAAATTTCTATCATTAGCACATGTAATGTTTCCTAGGAGTTTATATGAAGTTTTCCCCTTATTTGCATATATACATGTAGATATCTTGATTTAGGAAATTATATGACAGATTAAGTGGGTCTGGGAAATCCAACTTTTCCTCTCTGCTCATCATCCAGGAGAGTCTAATTTATTAGGAAAAGACAGAGATGCAACTTTTCACTCTGGTTTTCCTGAAGAATTTAGCCTTTTTTACACTACCACTAGAGAATTCTATCTTTGCACTGAGTATAATACAGAGATGAGTGTTCCCTATATGAATGGATTTAACTGTACCATAAAATGACAGGAAGCATCTCTCTGCTTTGGGTTTCATGAACTTTCCACATCCTTACACTAAAGAGCACGGATTATGGAAATACTCAGCATGTTATTGAACGATTTCTCATTTCTTATTTAGGGCGCACTCCTAACCAACTTTCCAGCACTGGCATAGCTGTGCCAGTGGGGCATGTGCTGCATCCTGCAGTTGGGGGGCAGTCATGGAGGCCTCCTCAAGGTAAGGCAATGTTTGTTCCCTTATCTCGGAGTTGCATTGCCTTTATGTCAGTGCTGGAAAGTTGGTTAGGATTGCGGCCTTAGGGCCAAATCCTATCCAATTTTCCAGTGCTGGTGCAGCTGTGCCAATGGGGCATGTGCTGCATCCTGTGGTGGGGAGCAATCATGGAGGCGTCCTCTAAGTTAGGAAATGTTTGTTCCCTTTCTTCAAGGCTGCATTTCAGCTGCACTGGCACTCAAAAGTTGGATAGGATTGGGCCCTTATTCATTCAAGTCCTCTGCTTATATTTACAGAGACTGAGATATGCAGTAGGATTTCTAGGGACCAGGAATTTGGGATCTAGTACCTTGTATACCTATCTGCATCTACCTTCATATGCAGAAGCAAAGCTCAGTTCTATAGATGGTTACTGGCAGTCAAATAACTCAATTGGTAGACTTGTAAGGTTGGAACTCTGCAAAATATTTTTCCTCTACAAAAAAGTATCTGCAGGGCCCCATTTCATATCAGGTTTGTGGTTTAATGAACAATTCAAGGGAGTACAACATGGGTAAAATATTAACCCTCCCTTATAACAGCTCCAATCCAGATCAGCCCCCTGAAAGCTGCATTTGAAGGGGAAAAAATTTGCAGAATTCCAACCTGCAAGCCTACAGAATTGAGAAATCTGACCCATCAGAAGCAAGCCTTTCTCTATCCAATGGGGCTCATTCTAGGAAACATATTCAGGACAGCAGCACAAGCTATACAAAACACACACACAAGTTTGTTAAACTGCATAATCGCTACACATAATGAAATTGACTTTTCCTCAATACAGAATTTGGGATTGAGTGCACACAACTGTGCATACTGTTACTCCCTGGTTGCATAAGATCTAGAAGCCTTTCTGGAAGACTGTGGGGCTGCTGTTGGTAGATGTTTCCTGGCCCTCCAACCAAAATATCTCAGGCTCTGTTTCCCCTCCACTCAAACAGAAATCTCTCAACTTCTGGAAGAACCCCATTCTCTCCCCCTACCCCCCCCAAGTACTGTGTGCAATGAAATTTTGCAGGTGACATATGCAACTATTGATATAGCTATCAAATGATGCCTAGGGTGCTGCTGCCACAATGTGTAGCCACCCAACACCTCCCTGGACCTTTCTAAATTCTCAAGCACAGGCAGGGTGAGCAGATCCAATGAAGGACAGAGTGCCTATAGCTTTAACCATTGTATAGAAGAAGGAATGTTGGCAGGTGCAGCTCAACATGGAAAGGTTTCAAAAGCGGCACCTCCCAACATTCCCTCTTCTATACAATGGCTAGAGCAGTGATTTCCAACCTTTTTCATCTCATGGCACACTTGCAAGGTACTCAAATGGTCAAGGCACACCATCAGTTTTTTGACAATTGACAAGGCACACTGTGCTGCCAATGGGGGCTCACATCCCCAAGAGTCCTACTAATGAATGACCCTCTCCCAAATTCCCGCAGCACACCTGAGGACCATTTGTGGCACACCAGTGTGCCATGGCACAGTGGTTGAAAGTGGCTGGGTTAGAAGTATAGACACTCAGACCTCCATTGTATCTAGTCACCCAAGAATCTGGTAAGCCTTTGTGATAAGGGGTCAGCAAACACCACACTGAGAGCCCAGCTGGAGGTATGTCTACTCAGAAGTAAGCTCCATTAGAGTCCATTGAGCTTACTCCCGGGTAAGTGTGGCTAGGACTGCAGCCTCCCTTTCCTCCCAAGGCACTCACGCCCTCTTGTGACTCCTTTGGGAAGTTCTTCTCGTTCTCCCTCCTAGACGTGGGTGCAGGAGGTGCCTGGCGTTCCTTCCCAAACGCCCTCGACTCCAGAGCCCCGGGCAGGGCAGCGAAGGCGCTTTCCTAAGGGGAGGAAGCCCCCCGCGACTCCGTGGGTCTGGCCTCTGAGCAGACAGGCCTGGGACGCGGCTGTCAGGCCGCCGCCTTCTCCACAGGCGCACTCGCGCTTAGCCAGGAGTGCCAAGCAAGCCGGGGAAGCGCTGCGAGGGAGGAGAAGGGCGGGGGAGGGGGAGAGGGGAGAGCACCCACCCTCAGCCCTGTGTGCAAACCGGAGGCGCGCGCAGCCACGCGCAAGGCACCTCTCCAAGGCGAGGGCGCCAGTTGGCCAAGGCGCCCCAAAGGGTCTCCGCGTGGCTTCTTCTGCGCCTGCCAAGCCAGGGCCGGGCTTTCCCCCTCCCCCTTTGCTTCTGCACTCACTCACCGGCTGGCTACGCGGGAAAGCGGCAGCAGCAGCGCAAGCAGTGACTCCCCGCAGGGGCGCCGCGCCTTGGCACAGGCCGCGCCGAGCGGCGGAGAGGAGGCAGGCTGCTCCTGGCCTCCACATGCTGCCACAACGCGGCCGGCTGAAGGCCCAGGCTGCCCTCCTGCTCCCCCGAAAGCGCAGCCGAGGCACGCTGCTGCCCTCTGGCGGCGCGGCCCGGGGAAGAGCCAGTCGTTTGCTTGGCGTTGTTTTGTGCAGTGTGCGGTGCAAGAGCAACACACCACCAGAGCTCCTTTGCGGTGCAAGAGCAACAGCGCATGAACTTCCCCCGAAGACCCGACAGCAGACCAGGCATCTCCCTACCCTCGTGCCCAAACAGCTGAAGAAGGCCTCCTCCTCCTTCACCCTCCCCATTTTTTTATACTGATACCCGAGTGTCAGCCCAATCCTCTGCATGTCTATTCAGAAGTAAGTCCCATTAGATTCAGTGGGGCTTACTCCCAGGAAAGTATGGATAGGATTGGGCAGTGTGACTCCAGGGGTCCACTGAGCATGAGCAAGCTGCTCCGAATCCCACTCCCCTTTAGTTTACACAGGGCCTTCTCACTCCCTGTCCATGCTCGTAAGTGGTCCACATGGCGTCTCATGACCATTCCATTCACTTGCATTGTCTACAAGAGTTTGTGATAGGAGGAACCCAGGTGGCCTTCCCAGAAATCTTTTACCACAGAGTAGCCTGAACTTCTGTGCTGTAGAGGAGACAGCAATGGGCATGGTTTTCTTTCATGGACTCTTGCTTTTAATGGGCCTGGCTATGCACATCTAGTTTTAACAAGTCAGGTTTTCCAAGCATCATTTCTTCTGGAGTCCTACCAGTAGTAATATGCGGTGTTGACCAGACTATGGGTAAAAAAGGAGAGATGTGGATTTGCTAGGTTGTGCCAGCCATGTTCTTAAGTTCAGTCTTTAGAGTTTGCACTGCCCTTTCCACCATGTGCTGAGGGATGGCATGATGCAGAAGTGATCCATCTGATCCCATTGGTAGTGAAAAACTCTTAAACTCTCTACTGCTGAATACAGAAGCATTACTCAAAACAACAGTGCAAGGAGTACTCGGCCTCCCAGTAACAGTGGGTGTTTAGTACCAGCCACCCACTGGTACTAAACAGCATATGCTGATGTGGTGGATGAAATTGCTTCTTTGATGGGAAAACCTCCAAGCACTTAATTGCATCCACCATTATCAGTATAGTACCCATGCACCAGCCAGCCTCATGAATGTGAAGGTGTGCCCATAGTAGCCTAGGCCATTCCCAAGGTTATAAAAATGTATGTATGTCTACGTGTGGCCTTATTACACACAAACTGATTGGTACTCAAGCACCTGAGTTTGCTTTTGGTATATAGACAGATCTGCACAAATTATAGCTACCCTATAACCAATTTCAAAAGTGGCTTTTTAAGAAATTAGTCCCCTTTCCTTTCATATATTGACTCAAAAAACAAAATTGTTAAAGATTAAAAGCCAGCTCTATTTTTATTCTGTAATATTTGTAGCAGCAGCATGCCATATGAATGTCAAGGTGTTTTTTTTTTTTTTTGAGAGCCCAATCCTGTCTGGCTACTACTCAGACATAAGTCCTATGATATTCAATATCACTTAGTCCCAGGTAAGTGTGGATAGGATTGCAAACCGAGTCTCCATATGTAAAGAACAGATTCTAGAGCAGGGGTGTCAAACATAAGGCCAGGGGGCCTGCGGAAGCTTTTTATCTGGCCCTCAGGCTCTCATCTGCTGAGCAGTGCTGAGGTGTTACTTCTGAAAAGGCAGCCCACATGAAAATTGGGTTTTCCCATATCTTGAAATATAATCAAGATTTTCATATTTTCTCTTCTGTCATTTGTAGCTAATGTGGTCCTAAGTGAGAAAAAGTACTTATTTTTGGTTATGACCTTTTTAATGACATCATTTCCTGCCTAATGATGTCACTTCTGGCCCTCAGCAGACATCATAAATGCTATTTGGCCCTTGGTTTGAAATGAGTTTGACACCCCTCTTCTAGAGTTAAAACCTCTGACACAGTTCTGAAGCTGCTCCTCTTCTTCCTGCTTTGGTCCTCTTGTGCTATGTGGAATTAAAGGTAGCCAGACCTGAACGCATTACTGAATGAATACACACACACATATTTTTGTTCCAGAAAAAAAGCGTTTTTGTTAAGAGAAAAACACTTAAACTGGACCTACATTCTACTAGCCAGAATAGATATTGCATTCAAATTACAGTAAGTGAACATGATCAAACTGGTCATTACAAATTACAACTGGTCTTCTTACCTTGCCCCTGCTAACTGGACAAAGAGGCACCTTTTAAAGTGGTGTCCTCTATATTTAGCAGGGGGAGAGCAACTGTCGCTCTTCATCCCAGCATGGTGTTTTTTCCAGTGACAGTTGCTGGTGTCTCTTCTATATATATTTTTTAAGTGTGAGCCCTTTGTAGTCAGGAAACCATTTGATTTATTTTACTACGTAAAGTGCTTTGTGAACTACTCTTGTTGAAAAGCGGCATATGAATATTGTTAATAACAATTCCGGTAATAATTCAGGAAAATCTGGATTACTAAAGCTATCCAAATACAAGTGACTTGGCTTGTAAAGTACTGTACTTTCATAGTAACTGGGTAACAATATAAAATAAAGACGATAAATGCTATAAAGTTTATGCATTACTTGTCAAGGATGAACATTTTTATTAGCCCACAGAAGAACATTTTCCACGTACTACCATGTGAGCTGGAACACCCGAGGTCCCCCTTTCTCCTCCATGCATTGCCAGAACAAAACTTCTGAGACTATGAAAAAGGTAGCATATATAAAAGCTATGCTACAGGAACACTGTACTGATAGGTTCACACAGCTTTCTAATCTCCTCTGCCCAACACAGCATAGGCGTAATCCTCAAGACCAGATGTTGCATGGCAGCAGTTTGTAAGGCAGTCACTCCTGCCTTTTGGAGCTGAGGGTTTCAGCAAAGAAATTAGAATGTTGCTCAAAATTGCTCACTCTTTGCTATCCCACTTGTAGGAAATAGGTATGGGTATTCATATTTTTCCCCCACTTGTAGATAAATAGCAGGGGGAGGGGGAACAGAAAAATAGCCCAGGAGAAAAGTTAAAAAGTCAGTGTTGCTTTTACTCCCCCACTACCAGTCTTCTGCTCTAGACCAGAGGTGCCCAAACCCTGGCCCTGGGCCACTTGCGGCCCTTGAGGACTCCCAATGTGGGCCTCAGGGAGCTCCCAGTCTCCAATGAGCCTCTGGCCCTCTGGAGACTTGCTGCAGCCCGCACCAGCCCTACGCAACTGCTTTCAGTGTGAGGGCAACTGCTTGACCTGTCACATGAGCTGTGGGATGAGGGCTCCCTCCACTGTTGTCTGTGATGTAGTAGTGGCAGCAAAGGAAAGGCCAGCTTTGCTTTGTGCAAGGCCTTTTATAGGCCTTGAGCTATTGCAAGACCTTCATTCATTCATATAAGTTCATCTTTAATATATTTGTTTATGTAAACTTATGTAAATTTATTCAAATTTTAAATGTAAATTCTTTTTTTCCCCGGCCCCCGACACAGTGTCAGAGAGATGATGTGGCCCTCCTGCCAAAAACTTTGGACACCTCTGCTCTAGACTGCAAACTTTCAGAGCTGCTTTTCATTTTTGAGAGTGAGATGAAACTTTATAATTTCAGCTCTCGTGAGTCGGTTTGTGCTACACCAGCATTAAAAGAGGCTCACACGATTGTATGTTTCTCCATACTTCTCCATACCAAAATAAAAAAAATCTCCCGTGCAGACAATTAATAGCCTTCTTTCTGAAATAAGCCATTTTCCCCCTTTTTCTTTTTTTGTACAAAGGAGAATATCATTTGAAGCCTTACCATGTGTAATCTGAAGTGGTACATAGGTTTAACTCCTCAGCAAAAATGAGGCCCAATCCAAAATGAACTTTTCAACTGGACCCAAATTGCTGTGGTTGAGAGCAGCTCGTTAGGCAGTACTGTGTGTAGTGTACTATTATTTTTTAAAATCAAGTCTGTAGCAGGATAACCTAGGACAAGCTGTATTACAAAATCAATGTGAATTGTCTCAAGTCACAGAAAAGCACTATGCAAAACACAGATACTCTTTTTGCCTCCAGCTCAGAAAGCTTATTCAGCCTTCTGGTGCATGAGGGTTCCTTCCCTGGGGGACCCTGAGGTGCCTGACGCTGACCCATCTGTTTGTTCTTCCACTGCCACTAGCCCCAGCTTGTCAAGGTCCCACTCTCCACAAGGCCTTCAGGGATTAGGGACATTCTCTTCTAATAACCTGGCTCCCCACCAGAGTTTATGGTAGGAAAGATGTAGATAAAAATGAGTTGAGTTTCAGCCTCCCAAGGCCTCCTCGGCATAAAGGAACATTTGTTCCCTTGTCCCGGGGTAAGCCTTTGCCCGGCCTCCATAGCTGGCATAAGTCTGCATGGACCCATGGATCAAGGCTGGGAAAGGGGTATGGATTTGGCAGACACCTCTGCCATTGAACCCAACCCCTTCCAGGCCTCAGTCCGCATTCCTCACTGTCCCTTGTTGCCACCCAATTCTACCCACCCTCTGCTTCCCCTCCCACCCCCTTCACTTACTTAATGGGGCTGGCAAGCATCTGTTGGCTACTAGTGCACAGAGATGGCCATTCTGGTATGTTGCCTTTTTTGACAGCTGGAAAGCTGTAGTGCTAATTCCAGCAGTGTTATACAGCCATAGGATTGGGCTGTAAGAAGCCTCTTTTGGAAAGTTATTGTTCAGAACACTGGAACAGTTTATCTACAACACTTATCTTGAGAACAAAATACTTTATTTCTGTCAATAAAACTATAGTTTACAGTAGAATATACTAAATAAATTATGTAATTTTATCCTTTACAAGCAATAAATCTAATCACAAATATTTCAAAGACAATATATGTACAGAACATAAGGCCTTGTTATAAATAGCTTTTTTCCATTTCACTAATAAACAGTGAAAATTTCTTTACAGAAGATAGTTTCCATAAAGTATGTGCAGACATATTACACTAACCTTTTTATGAAATTAATATGTGAGCAATTATAATTGTGGGAGAAGGAGGAAAAAAGCAGAATTGATTTACATGATGTTCACCACTGTGATGACGGCTCTTTAAATAGGCAGAGCAGATTAGATAGTTTTTTGTGCATAATCACCAAATACATGCAAATGGAAAAAAAAAAATCACATGAGAGTCAATAGGAAAATATCACTTTCAAGTCCTGAAAAGATGATTGGCAATAGTAGATAAAGCAGCTTAAGTATGGAGTGTGCAGTTCTTCACAGTTCAGCAGGCAACAGCACATCACAGTTGTGTGGAATGTTTCATGTCTTATCTGCTGAGTCTAAGGTATTGTTTCTATCATTCAAGAATCCTTTGACATTTTCCACAGAGGTTCTGTTGATTATGACTTTTTGTTTTCTAGGCTCAGCAAATTTTTCCTTATAAATTAGGAGTGCAGAAAGTGCTTTTCTTCAAATATGCTCATTTTTTTTTAAGATGCGTCTTTTATGGGCTGTTACTGAAAAAAGAGAAACAAGATTTATGAACACATTTTACAAAATGAACAAAACCAGCCTGCCCATTTCCTGACTCCAGTTGTCATTATAGATGAAAAACAATTACAGGGGGACCTGTATCTGCGGATCCCACAACCATGGATTCACTTACCCATGGATTGTGTCTGCAGCCCTGCTGTGCACACCCCCCTGCATGCAGTTCCTCTGCAGCTGAAGGGAGCTCCACTCCTCTCGCCTCCAGAGAGTTGTCTGAGCCCAGCAGAGGCCACAGACATCCATCTGCAACCTCTGCTGGGCTCCTACTGAGCCTGAGAGCAAAAACCATGTAACTTACTTTCTTTTTTTAAAAAACTGGAAGTGACGTTTTTAAATGCCTTATAAGGCATTGGGAGGCCTCACAGTTCACAGAGCAGACAGTCATGCCTCAAGTTCCTCCTTCCAGGCCTCTGCATGCAATGCACAGCATAAAACATTGTTCTTTTTTGTTCTAGAGGGAACAAGAATATCTCTGTCTCAACTGGTTCCTTGCTCCTCTCTAGCAAAAAATAGTAAGTACTTGGTGATATTAGTATTCTCCTTGTTCAAGGTATAAAAAAAGAACTGAAAGGGGGTCCTGAGGCATTGCTGCCTATAGCTACATTGCAAGACATTTACAACCGCTGCTTAGAGGGCTTCTTGCCAAAAGAAGTCACGTGAAAATGCTACAGTACTGTACTCTCAAAAAGATTTTGTTATATACACTGTACATTTAGCACCCACAATATGCAAAATTCTGATTTTGCTCAAGCCCCAAAGTGGGTTAAAATAATTTTCAGGATAATCAAATGGTAGTTCTTAGAAACTGTAGGAATGTACATTCTTCAAGTTCCAAACTACTTTACCATATTTGGAATTCACATAACTAACATAATTAAAATGAATACTAAATTGGCTTAAAAAAATTAAAATAATTCATCTAAATTAGATTGGATATTCTTGGATATTCAGAGTATATTTAAACCACAAAAATCACATCATTAGGCATACGATTTTTTTTTAAAAGCCTCCTATTCCTAGGAAGATGCAAATTTCAAAAATCAACAAATCTGACCTTTTTAATAAAGAAACAAATATTGTGAAACATGCTAAAAGCTTATTTTGCTTGGGGGAAAGTGCACTCAGCAACTACAAATTATACTCAAAATGCTGATAAGGCAAATGCTGCATAATTAGATACTGCACAAGATATTTGTAAGTGATTCTGCACAGCATGTTATTTACCAATTCCCCATGAATAGCAGCCTTATGATACTGACTAGAGGGATCTCATGCAACTGCATCAAAACAATAAATGTAGAGAATTCCTCCTTGTTAACTGAGAGCCTAATCATAAAGTCACTGGCAGTTGAGATGATCAGTGTACTAAAACTAAGATACTATTGCTGTGTCCTAAAAGTAGTGTAGAGCAGGTATTCCCAAACTCTCCCAGGGGTTAGGAGCCACCTTAGTGCTTGTGGGGGTGGGACTATGGCAGCAAAGCGATCCTGAGGATCACGCTGCTGCCAGGGTCAAAGGAGGGTTTCTGCCTTACCTAGCAGCAGCGCCAGCCTCCGGGGGGGGAGGGGTGTGGGGAGCTCTGCGAACACTTCCACAGGGCTCCCCAAGCCTCCAATTAACTGAAATAAGTTATCAGAAACCACTTCCCGTTCTCAGTCGCGAAACCGTAAGTGGTTTCCATTTACTTATTTCAGTTAATCGGAGATTTGGGGAGTCCTGTGGAAGTGCCCACAGGGCTCTCCCCACACTCCCTGGAGGCTGGCACTGCTGCCAGGTAAGGCAGAAAACCCACTTCTGTTCCTGACAGCAGAGTGAGCCTCAGGATTGTGTCGCTGCCATTCCTGCAGGGCTTGCTTCCAGTTTCCTTGATAGGTCATGACCCACCAGTTTGGGAACTGCTGGTGTAGAGGATGTCATTGACTGTATCCCAAGTTCCTTTGGGCATTTTAGGGGTTCCAACAAACAGTTGCTATCAGTAGGGGTGGTGAAAAAGGTCATACTGGTCAGGTACTTGCAGCACTAATGCACCATCAGGAAATGGATGGGAGGTACCAAGGGGGCCCAAATGCAAGGTTTATCCCACAGCTCCTAACAACTTGATGTTGACAATGGCTATCAGAAAGATATACTCCAGGATCCCTTTCAATGTCACAGTGGATCATGGAGCGCAAATCTCAAATTCATGTGTGAATACGCATGAGCCAGGACTTCCGAGCCAGAATTCTCTGCGGTGTTAAAAGGGATTGTAGCACACATCTCAGTTCAAACAGTTGTTTGGGGTCACAAAAAGCCTTGGACTGGTCTTCAGCAGAAGATAGCTGGAGACAATCTTCTGTTGGATTTAACAAAGAATAAGCATCTTCTTTATTTTTTAATACTCTCTTGTCTCTGCAGATTGAGAAGGTAACTACCGTATATTTAGAGAAAGTAGCTGTGACACTTGCAGGGTACAGACTGAGAACACACTTAAACTAGGAAAAAATCAGAGTACAGTATAGTGCTGTCAAAGTGATGACTGTGCTAAAGGAGGACAAAGATCTGCTACTGGACTACTCAGTCATCACTCAGAGAAGCAAAAATCTTTAGTTTAATGCTCAGATTAAGGCCTTATGAGAAATGGAGAAACTGACAACAAAATGAGCTCTCTTGCTGCTAAAAAGGCCCATTGTGCCAAGACTAAGACAACTGGAATTGTACCAGTAAATTAGAATACTGTAATAGGTCATACTGCTGTCTGGAAGAAGACAAAATAATGTATTTCTCTAAGTCTTAAGAATACCATTGTTAGATTTATCATCATGCCTCATTAGTGGAGTAGTTTTTGTGATGTGCATATTTAACATTTATTAAAGAAGATACTGGCTAATTAGATTTTCAAGCACAAAGCATTAAAAAATGCTTCAGGGCACAAGTGACATAGTATAATGGCAAATCTATGAAGACTTCTTAGAACTAGGCTTATGAAGCTGGTCACTGTACTCAGTAAGAGCATATGCAACAATATCTATTTTTATTGTATTGTTCTAAACTCCCATGCCTAATGAACGCTCAAGTAGTTAAGAGCCTGCATACAATTTTTTTTAAAGATCAGCCAGTTCAGGCATTGTCTCCCTTGATATATTTTCATCAGCAATAGGTGGCAGCATTGTGTCTGGGGGAAAAAAGAAACCATGAACCAATTTATAGGCCCACTGAAGACTTAACACAAAATGGTTCAAGTGATAGAAAAGTTTTAATTTGGGAAGCAAAACACGCATCAAATTAATCAAAATATTGTGATTAATATTTGGCAATATAGAGAACAGACAGGTATTGGTACCAACATTACCAGCTGGCTCATTCCAAACATGGCTACCATATGCCACACCAAGTTATGTGGACATTTTGTCTTCTCACAAGAGGGCAATTCCAAAATGTTGTGCACTTGAAAAGTTTTTCTTCAGGGGATAGAATCTAAAAATTCCTAGAACAGGCCCCTAACAGCTGTCAAGCCTGTTAATTGTTCATCATCTCTCCCTTGACAAATGGCACAACTGCTGACTGACCACAGGACCTGAGTAAAGGGCAGATTCTGGACTGAGCCATATCCATACCAAGATGCACAGGTTGAGCCTACTTATCCACGGATTTTTGATCTGGGGATTTGGCTCAACGTGGGTTCTCTGAACCCCCACTGAGTCACATTTGGCCCAACACGAAGCTTCTGGAGGACCGTGGGGGCTGCGCACAGTCTTCATGGGCCTCAGAAAGGCCTCCAGAGTAGAAGGGCACTTCTGGTTTTCGGCTCTGGTCACATTTGGAGCCCAGCAGAATTTGGTATTCGCGGATAACGAGGATCTACCTGTATTCTCATAACGTATGCTATGATGGAGAATATTAAAAAAGGGTCCACCATCATTTATATGTAACAGCTTGTTCCCTGCCCCTAAATGACTCCCTACTGACCAGTCCTCCAATATTTAACGCTTTGTTAAAGGGTATTTTTACTTTACAGGACAGAGCTGTGCTCTGGATTACAATGCTGATCACTTGCATACCACACAGTATAGGTGGGAGTGGAGTAGCCACCCCCAATTGGACGGTTGCTGAGCTAGACAGACTAGCACTATTGCCAAAGGAGATAAAATACATACCTCCTGCCAGAAATTACCTGTGACCATATTTTCTGATACTGTCACTCATCTGAGAAACACATGGAAGCACATGAAGACATAGTTATGAGGTTTAGTGCTCATATTACTGTTTTGGGACTATGACAGGTCTCTTCTTCATAGTAATCTTGTTAACCTGTTTGCATATCCTGAGCCTATGGATGATCAGCATCTGACCTGAAGTACAATCTGTCAAACATGCAGGGATGGTGCAACCTGGAGTACCACTCTCCGCTGATGCCATGGCTGCCGCTTCTAGTACAGCACTGAAGGAAAAAAGCTCCTTATTGTTCTTCCTTCTATTTATTTAAAGAAATGGCTGCACTGTCCCTGTAAATAAAGTCATATGTCCTGCAATTAAGGAAACTGCAGAGTGAGCAAGGTAAAGAGGGAGTTGATCCGCTTTTTGCTTGGGTGAGAGGGAAGCCAATCACTGCTGCTTATGTCAGCAGTGGGCTGGAAGAAGGTGGCCGCAGACTTGGGGTGAAAGGCACCTCTAATCCACCATCCTCTGTGACTCCTCGCAATCCCCTTCACCTTGTCTCATGGATGGAGCAGCAGTGCAAACATGCATGTTTGGATGCACCCCTACTTTTTACCATTGAGAAGATGGTCACTAATTCTTTGCCTTGAGAGTCAGGAACTGCTATAATGTTTGGAGCTGGGACTGTTAGGTGTAGGAACTACAAAGCTGGCATTCATAAAACATTAGGCAGGAAATAGTAATCACTTCTCCCACCATCTGCAATGTAAAGACAGAATAATGCTTTGTTATTTAAATTTAAACAAAATGTTATTTTGTTATCAGAGATTTCTCATTATCCCAACAGAATCTGCATCTGGATAAAGTTTTTCACTGAAATGATAAGCGTATAGGAATACTCATGCACAAAGAAAACAGTGGCTGTTTACTGACAATTTTATCTTTGGTTGCTTTTGTACAGACATTTAAAAACTTGATACAAAAAGAGGCTGTTGTGCAACTATTACCCTGCACATGCCTGATCTCCTCTGATCTCGGAAACTAAGCAGGGTCAGGCCTGGTTAGTACTTGGATGGGAGACTGCCTGGGAATACTGGGTGCTGTAGGCTTATACCATAGTCTTTTGGGACTGAAGGTTGCCAACCAGAGAATAAATTAACAGCATACCAGCCCCACAAATGATTCACTGCTATGACAAGTCACTGTGGTCCATATAATCATAAAGATGCACTAATGTTTGGACCGGTTGTATACAAAGAAAAATAAATAGTAATGTAGGAAGTATTAGAATGCTTGAGGCCTTTAAGACTCATTTTTTTATTTACATTTGGAAAAAGGAGCTCAGAATTAATTTAAGCAGGGAGTATTACCAGCTGAATTAACAACTGAACAACAGCTAATAAAACTATTCACTGTGTTTAACCCTGGCAATTAAAATCAGCCTAGAACATGAAGTTTTTGTTCACTAAAGTCCCTTGGTTAACAGTGACCCTAAGTAAATATAAACCTCTTGAACCAGTAAAATGAAGCCATATACAGAAAAGGAGGGCTTCATTTTCCATTTTCCACAAAATTCTCTTAATTTTGAATACTACCATTAGTGCTACATGTGTGATACAGAGCAGCAGTGAGCTTTTTAAGGGACATTATTCTATTTTCTTCAGTTGTTTGCAACCAATGCAAATTTGGGGTGAACACACTTTTAAAGGCTTTCTAGGATACATGTATACATAACACTAGTACACATGTTACATAATTCCCTGCTAACTGGTCAGAGGCACCTTTGAAAATGGTGATTCTCATACATTTAGCAGGGAGAGAGCAACTGTCCCTGTTTATTCCATCCCAGCATCGTGTCACTTTCCAACGGTTGCTTGCTACAGTCTAATTTGTGTCTTTTTAAGATTGTGAGCCCGTTTTCAGACAGGGAACCATCTTACTTCATTGCAATGAGATTTGTTGTTGTTGTTGAAAAATAGCACATAAATTTTTAATAAAAAGAATGACAACATCCAGGTCTGAATATAATCAAACCGCAGCACAGCTATTAGATTTCATGATATGAGCAAAACTGGATGCATCAAGGATATAGAACAGGAAATGCAAAGATCAATCTATTCAAAATGGAAAGTTACTGCACCCATAGGACTTTCCAAAAGAGTCATTAAAAGATAATAGATTTCTCATCTTTCTCTTGCACACACACAACCAAGCATCTGTTAAGAGAAGATATTTTTGCTCTACATTGTTCCATTTACAGTAGAATTTTCAAAGGGACACTAATCTGCACTCCAAATCCCAGAAGGATATGGTTGTAACCCTTTGTAGATTCCCAATCTGCACATATTGAGTCCGGTGCTGAATTGTGTTATTATGGAAAACCTATTTTTTACACCAATAAATGTGTGAGTTTTAAAATGGACGGCCTACTGGTAACAAAAACAGCAATGAGAATCTTCAGTGCTGATATACTTACTGAGGTCTGTCTACAAAACTAGAGAGAGAACTAAAGGTTTAGTTTAAGTATGGCTGTGACATCTCTCTCAAATGATGGCACCATCAAAGAACTGTGTCTTTCAGCTTTGTAAAAATGTCAAGGGAAAAATATCTGTTATTCTTTACATGATGAAAAGGTTGCTTAAGGGTAAGAGGTTTAAATGTGCACATTTGCAGAAAACAATCCACAGTGAAACAAAAACACCAACCAATTATTTAGTCATGTATGAAATTTGGTAAAAGAAAAAAGCAGCATTCTTAGACAACTTACTAAGTACACGTCCAGCACAGAAGCATTGTCATTCTCCGTCTCTACTGTGCTCTGTTCTGAAGTCAAGTAGATAGCACTGTCTTCCAAGGTGAATGTAGAACTCGAAGGCAACCCTTTACTGGATATGGAAGTAATAGATGATGAGCATGAAAAGAAATAATGCACTGGGTTAGAACCACATTTATGGTTTTTATCTTCTCTTTCTAGTAAAAATTATTATTCAGCTTGATGCATAACTGCCAGACCCTGATGAATGCTATTCAACTGTACTGCAACCAGGCAGGGCTAGTCAGTTGCTGCTTAGGTCCTCCTGCATTTCTCTTTTCAGCATGCAGAAGTTCATCCTGCCCCTGGCTGTTCCCAGCAGGAGGAGAGGCGTCATGTGTGGGAGCCCTGCTGGTAAGGTGCTGAGGGCTTCAGCCGCTACTGAAACGTGCCTGGAAAACCAGTTGCAGTTACAATAGGTCTCATGAGAGTCACACCATACCCACGAACACAGCATTGTACCCTAAATGCAAGCTTCTCTAGGTGGTGATTGAAGGCATGTGACCAAGCAATCAGTTCACTACCAGCATTGCCAGATGCAGGAGAGGGCACCAGGACCCAGGCTGTGTCTTGCTGTCTTGTGTGCTCCCTGAAGCATTTGGTGGGCCACTGTGAGATGGACTAGAGCTGGACTAGATGGGCCTTTGGCCTGATCCAGCGAGGTTGTTCTTAGGTTAGCATTTATAGCCTGGTTTTCTCTAGACCAGTGTTTCTCAAACTGTGGGTCGGGACCCACTAGGTGGGTTGCAAGTCAATTTCGGGTGGGTCACCATTCATTTTAATATTTTATTTTTAATTAATTAGACTTAATGCTACCATGGTATGTGACTTTATTTGGGGAAATGTTACAGACCTGTACTTTGAACAAGCTACTATGTATATTCTTTTAACAATGATAGTAAATGGGACTTACTCCTGAGTAAGTGTGGGTAGGATTGCAGCCTAGGATTGTTAAACATTTTCCTGCTTGATGATACTTCTGGTCATGACATCACTTCTGGTGGGTCCTGACAGATTCTCATTCTGAAAAGTGGGTCCTGGTGCTAAACGTGTGAGAACCACTGCTCTAGACAGTTTTGAGTGTGGTGTTGTGCATACAAACCTTGGCCAATTCCCACCAAAGTTGTGGGATGGAACATTAGGTGTTGATGTTTTTTACTAGACTGTGGCTTTTAATCCTGGACAATTTTAATTGCAATAATTTCTCTACACACTTCTTGCTTCAATTAATATATAATGTGATGTTACATAATGTGATACATATATAATGTGATATAAAGGGGTGTCATGCTGGTACAGATCTACTAAAATTGCATCTTAAAAATATGGAATGACTCCACTGCTAAACAAACCTCCCATTAACACACACGAAAACCTGGGTTAAACACGTGTTTTCATTTGGAAATATAATTTAATATATGTATTTATACTCCATCTCTTCCAAAGAATGAGGCAGTATAAGTGGTATTTCTGCATTCTTTTAGTCTGTTGGCATACACACACTCACATGCACTGTTTAGAAGATGGCCAGTGATTATTATTATTTGGGAAACAGGAAAGGAAAGCTCTGACACACCCACAGAACGGGGCAGGCTTCACAGTGACTGATCTCATGCTTTTCCTGTTTCACTCATCCTAAGCTATAAAAGAAAGTATAATTAATGCTGTTGTTGTTTAGTCTGCAACCTAAACGCTTTAATTCATGTGTGTCATATTGATTTCATGTCTGTACATAAGAAAACAACAGGGGTTCATAACGTTGAATGTTTAATACTGGTTGTTCCAAACCATAGATTTTAGGATGGTGAATGTTCCCATAACAAAATGTATTTGTAATCAAGCTTGAATGAGAAAATAAATTACTGCAGCTATATATCCAGGAGACCAGCCACCTGCATTTATGGTCTCCATGGTTTCACTCACAGATCTGCAAGGCCTTGAGCAAGTCCCCAATTCACATCCCAGATATTAACATTTCACTTGTGCTAGTATTTTTTTCTTTTTTCAGTGCTGAGCAAATGCAAACACACACATAGGCAGATTGCCAAAGGAACACTGATGTGTACCATGTTTCATTATCTTTTGCAAATAAGACTCTGGCACAGAGAACATAGTGTTGATAGAAGAAGAAAAAAAAAAAGACACGTTGCTGGAGATGAGACATAATAAACAGATGGAACCAAATGCAAGCTCCAGGATATGCATGTAACGTATGTTCAGAAGGAATGAGAGGATAAGAGGGAAATGGTCAAAGAAATAGGAGGTTTTAAGTATTTGGATCACATTATCATCATCATAGTCAGCAACAATGTCAACATAAACCAAATTTTCACAATCATGGTGCATATTGTCTTTTGAACACTTCATAAAAGATGATCTATACCAGGGGTGCTCACAGTTTTTTGGCTCGAGAGCTACTTTGAAACCCAGCAAGGCCCGGAGATCTACCAGAGTTTTTTTTACAATGTTCGCGCCATCATAACATATAACATTTATGTGTACAATGTATGTTGGTGTACCTTGAGCCCCAC
This sequence comes from Tiliqua scincoides, assembly GCF_035046505.1. Classification (NCBI taxonomy): domain Eukaryota; kingdom Metazoa; phylum Chordata; class Lepidosauria; order Squamata; family Scincidae; genus Tiliqua; species Tiliqua scincoides. The sequence goes on from NC_089822.1 coordinate 71,300,997, forward strand.
TGAGTATAACAGGACTTACTCCTGAGTAGACATGCCTAGGATTAGGCTGTGAGGCTGCAATCCTAGCCACACTTACCTGGGAGTAAGCCCCATTGAGTACAATGGGGCTTACTCCCAGCGTTTCCTCCCAGAGGCACCTGAAGGGGGGGTTGGCACTCCGTGATCTACTCATTTTGCCTCGCGATCTACCGGTAGATCGCGATCCACCTATTGAGCACCCCTGATCTATACATTTTGTAAAAAATTGCAGTGACAATTCCTGAACTAGAGGAACAGCTGGAGACACTGTTGCAGGGTATGCCCAACCCTTTCTTACACCTTTGAAGGTTTCTTCAGTAATCCAAAGTTTGCAGAAATAAGGGTAAATAGATGAGTCATACCCCCCCAAGGGTGTTCACTTTAACCCTTTAGGCACAGGGACCTCTGCAAGAAGGTCAAATGCCAGTTCCCTGACTTAAAGCTCTTGAATTTCTGAAGTTGTTTTGCGTACACACAGATATAATTGGTGCAACTGTATAGGGATCACAAAGCAAGTTTCAGTGCCTTTTAGCAAGTTAGTGAGAGAAAAGTCACATGTAATGTACATCAATCACATTACCAGTCACTGATAAAGACACACACTCCCTCCCTCCGCATCTTAACTTGTGCCTTCCTCAAAAGCTGCAAAATATAAACTATCTGGAAAACACAAATTTGTCTGCATTAAATTCAAGAAGCCATATCCTTCTGATAAATGAAAGTGTCCCAAGCTTAAATTACTCACAACAAATTTCTATATGGCAGTTCATTCATTTTACCTTAGTGCAGCGGTTTTCAACTGCTGTGACGTGGCACACTAGTGTGCCATGAGGCTGCCTCAGGTATGCTGCAAGTCCAAGGAGTCAGGCAGCGGCGGCAGCTGCTGCGTGCATGCACGCACGCGCACACACACACACGCAGGAGAAGCGGTGGCTTGGAGCCTTGCGCGGCAGCAAGAGAAAAAGGAGCAGCCGCGCAGGGGCTTGAACACTCCTGCTGTTGCTGGTGCCTGCCCCCTGCACTGATTGGGCAGCCAGCCAGGCAGCTAGAGAAGCCAGAAGAGCTCCCAGTGGGCGGAACGTGGAGGGAGTGAGGGCGAGCAGCAAGAGGAAGGAGGGAGTGAGAGTGAGCCTGAAGGTGGAAGCAGGTAGGAGCCAGAAACAGCTGGCTGGAAAGGATTGGAGAGACCCTTTTCCTTGTCTGCAGTGCCCCAAAGTGACCCTGCCTGCATTGCCTCCCCTGGCATGGCTTTGGCAGGATGGGCGCTGGGCCACAATCCTATCCACACTTACCTAGGAGTAAGCCCCATTGACTATAATGGGGCTTACTTCTGAGTAGACATACAGAGGCTTGGTCGAACTCTTTCTTGAATAAATGAGCAGGCAGGTGATGCTTTTCTTCCCCCTACCCACCTCCTCCCCTCCTGCACACATCCCCCATCATAATTGCAGTTAACCCATCTCTTTCTGCCCCTCCCCTCCCTCTTCCCCACCTTCCAAAGTTCAGAGGGTGCCTCCCATTCTCTCTCTTCCCCCACCCCAGGGAATCCTGCACTTGTTTCAGTGGCATCTCCTCACTGTCCCTCACAGCACATTTCTATTTCTCCAGTGTGCTCAGTCTCATCTCTCTTTGCCAACACTTTTTGGCATATCAGAGCACATCAGTTGATTACAGTATGAACAGACCTGCTTCAAAACCTTTCCAGAAACCACATACACCTCCCTCTCCAAGCTTCTTGGGAATTTCTTTCATTGTCATGTAATGATCTAAGGCTGCCATCCTAACCACACTTTCCTGAGAGTAAGCCCCATTGAACAAAATAGGACTTACTTCTGAGTAGACCTGGTTAGGCTTGTACCCTTAGTTATATTAATTAAATTAACTGTAACATAATGTAATTAAAAACTAGTAGTGTGCCTTGACAACTTTAGTGCTTTGTCAGTGTGCCATGAGCTGAAAAAGATTGAAAATGGCTGCCTTAGTGATTGCTCCATCAAAGACAATGATGCTAATGGTATCCCCTCCTTTCAAAATATATGGTTCAAGAGTTGTGGATGGTGTGCTTATTCTATTGTTCACATTTTTATAGAGATCTCTTAGTTATTTTATTTACAGGAACATGAATCACATTTCCCCATCTTTTCCAAAGCTTGGAGATGAGTGTACTGCCCAGCAAGTGAGGTGTTATACTCCTAAAGATACAAGAGGAGAACTCAAATTTTCCCTGGAAAGATATGAATATCTCCATTGTTCCCTTGGAGAGCATATCTCTAGGCTTCCTTTTCCCCTAATGCAGGCAAGGTCAGAGATTAATTTCGTATTTGCATTGCAAACTTCCTTGAATGTGCAATAAAAAAGCACACATTGGCATTATTTCAGGCATGCCAACCTTATTCATCAAGGAAAATGTAGAACTTCATAGTAAATGTTATGGAAAGAAGTAAATCTATACTTGTATTAAAGTGTAGATTGCCCACTTCCCACAATGTTTACTATCAAATGGACCCCATGGAATATTCAGTTAAATATCCATATATTTCCAGTATTTGGCTCTGAAAGTACAGTAGTGCTGATAGTAATAGATTTTTACAAGGCATCTAAAATGCTCATTTCTAGGAGATATCTAGGAGATATTATAGACTTTTACAGATTTAAAAATCATTTGGTCTCTCCAAGGATTGGTAATTCTGCTGGATGGCAAGGGGGATGAGGGTGGGGCTGAATTATTCACATTTTTCATGAATATTTTCAACAATACCTAACTCTTTTCTAATTTTCTGGAGTAACACATGTATTTATTTACACTGCCCCCATTTTCTCTCAGTGAAAGCTTCCTAGTTAGGATAGCCTGATAGCCTGATCCTAACTACAACTCCCCTACCAGTGCAGCCATGCCAATGGAGCACACACTGTATCCTGCCGGGGAAGGGGGACAGTCCTGGAGGCCTCCTCAAGGTAAGGGAAAGTTTGTTCCCTTACCCCAGGATAAGCTTCCACTTACTCAATAGGTCTACTATGTCAGCTCTTCAGCTGGCGAAACTCTGAGTGGACCCAGAGAGGTGGACTGAGGCCAGGAAGGGGGAATAGGATATTGGCGAAGCTGCTGCTGCCCCCTTCCTGTTCTCAACACGCACACTCTCTGTACCTTGGTCAACATTCTCTTCACCCCCTCCTCCCCTGTTCCGCACACTCCCCATGTCAACTTACCAGAGTCAGGGCATCCTGGCAGGCCACTGTTGAGCAGTGGCCTGGATGCACCTGACAGCGTGCCGCATTTTGCGCCCCTTCCCCACGCCCCCATCTCCTGTTCCACAGCCTGGCGGTCTGGGAGACCACCGAGTCGCAGAACCCGGGCACCTGCCGCACGCTGGCTCAGCACCCGCCGGAGCTGGGCTAGCTCTGGCGGGAGCCCAGCGGTAAGCCCCACAAACGTGCCTTACAGCACGTTTGCAACTGAGGTCCGCGGTAACCTCAGGATCGGGCTCTCAATCATATTAAGTTTTTTTACTGTGCTGTCAGAGACACCTAAACACTTTACCTATTTGTCAAGACTAATGTTAGCAGTTGAGACTTCAGAAGGATTTTAATGTATTATCACTGGTGCATTTCACTATTGAGTACATACATATTCAGCATTTATTGATGTGTTTGAACCCTTAATTAGCCCTTCACAAACTGCCCTGCCTATGGAAATTTACAGTGAAGTAAAAAATAAAATCACGAAGTGAAAATTACAATATCTAGAAAACTGCAAATAAGACAATCTGAACAGCAGTTACTAAAGCAACCTGGAGCCTCAACACCTTCCACAGAAAGACTGTTATCAACTTTCTACAAGTCTGGGTGATTTGCTCTTTTAACTGATTATATATATACCATGTTTCAAATATTGTTTTTATGCTGTTTAATATGATGCTGACTGCCTTGGAGACCAACAATGGTACAAAGATATTAAAGGTTGGGCATCCCTCATCCAAAGTGCTTGGGACCAGAAGTGTTTTGGATATTGAATTTTTCCATATTTTGGAATACTTGCATATACCTAATTAGATAACTTGGGGATGGGGACCAAGTCTAAACACAAAATTAATTTATGTTTCATATATACCTTATACACATAGCCTAAAGATAATTTTATATAGTATTTTAAATAATTTAGTGCGACCATGAGGTCAGGTGTGGAAATTTCCACAAATACTTGTGGTGTTATATCAGCACTCCAAAACATTGTGGTTTTCAGAATGCTCTGGATTTCAGAATTTTGGATAAGGGATGTCCAACCTGTATATACTGTACATTTTTTAGGTAAGTTGCACTTGGTGGGCTATCTTCAGACTGACATCACCAGTAAGAAAGACCTGCTCCTGTTTAGATGTCATTTTGTGAATCATGGTAAATACAGCTGAATTAGAAACACGGCTGATCTGTAAAAATAGAAACAGGAAGAATGTGGCAAAAACACAAGACAAGATGTATGTTTCATGCTAAATAGGAAATGTAAATGGCTTAAGTTGTTGTTTGCTGCCCTTTAAAAAAAAAACCCAGTGCCTGCAAGAAATTAGCCCAAGTAATTGTTTTTGTCAGAACTAAAGGCAAAATTACAGAACCCAAAGCAAGATGGATAAAATGCAATTATGTAAATTATGCACCAGACTATCCAAATGTGGTAGAAAACTTGCCAGATCAGGTAATACAAGAATATATATAGGAAAGACAATTTGTTGTCTTTGGTTTTAGAGGATTTAGAGCCCGATCCTGAGGTTCGTGGTGCGGCTCTGCGCCGCGGACCTCAGTCGCAAATGTGCCATAAGGCACGTTTGTGGGGCTTACCGCCAGGCTCCCACCAGAGCTAGCCCAGCACCGGCTGGAGCTGGGCTGGCACACGGCAGGAGCCCAGGTTCTGCAGCTCGGTGGTCGCCCAGACCACCAGGCTGCAGAATGGGAGGTGGGGGCATGGGGGAGGTGTTCCGGGGAAGAGGAGGCTGGTGGGAGGTGTGGCTGGGGGTGGGTGGGCGGCGTGTCCGGGGGAGGGGGAGAAACAGATCTGTTGAGCTGAGCTCTGCAGGATCCAAGGCGCTCGGGCAGGGCTGCTTGCCCTACATGAGCGCCTTTACTTCAGCACAGACCTTTTGGTCACCGCTAAAGTGAATAGCCCCGTTGCAGGGCTGCTTACCTTACTCGGGGAAGGGCATGAACGGGAGGCGCAGGATCTGGCGGTAGCCCTCCGTGGAGCCACCGGGTCCAGGAGTTCTGGGCAGCTCAGGATTGGGCTGCCCGTTACATGCGCAAATAAAAATAAATTAGAACAAATCCCTTATAATACCAGAACTTTCAGATATTTCATGGGCTAGCCTTTGAGCCATAGGAGCAAAAGACCACAAAACGGAGCAGCTTGTTTTTGTCATGCTCCAGTCCATATTTCAGAAAACTTGCAATATTGATAGTTTTAAAATGTTGCATAAAATGGTATGTGAAAGTTATGGAGTGGCATTTCATAGAATTTGATGCAAGCTTTCAAAGTAAACTACGTTGTACATACAATTCTGGATTCCTAACTGGGATCAGACAATTGAACTAGACTCCCTCCCCCACCACACATATGGCTCAGAATGCATTTACTCTGTCCCCAGCCTCCCCACTGCACTTCAGTCCTCATAATCTCTTTACCTTGTATCACTCCCAGTCAACCTCCTTTACTTGTGTTGTGTCTTTTACATTATCATCTTTTGGACAGAACTTTGCTTATGTTCTCTAATTACAAAGCATTTATTTGGAGGAGACATGAAAGTAAATAGTAATTATCCAGGTTACAGTGTGCTCCAAGAAGCAAACAAACCAGTGTCACAGGAAGTTAACACGTTCCTCACATTTGTGCCAAGATGCATTTCACAGATTCAGAAACTTAATTTGCATTTGATAGAACAAAAGAAGCTTAATGTCAATCAAATTCGCTTCAAACCCAGAAAGTATAGTTAGAAAGTCAATTCTGCATATTGTTTTTCCAACAACTGTGGAGCTTGAGAAAATAGTAATTGCAGTGCAAATGAGGTATTGCTGCTAGACTAGCATTCCAATGATAGATCAAGTTGCTGCTGGTTGGTGATTTGACCTTTTTTCAGCTGAAAAGAATGTCAGGTTTATGAGATGATGCTATTTTTCAGTAAGGGAATACTAGACTAGGAAAACTCTGACTTCTTGTTGCCATGATCCTGCTTCAGCTCTCAGATTATTTTTTCAGCTCTGTGTATTGCTGGTTCATAAATATTTGATCCATTACTCTTAGGAATTTGGAAAAAAAATTATACTATTGCATCAGACTTAAAATATCTGAGGACTTCACCACTTATGATATAGTGATAACGGCTGAAAAAGCTAAACAGTCATATGTGTGTGACTTATCTATACCAGCATTTCTCAACATTTGTCCCCTGCTGTACTACTTAGCCTGGTCTACCTACTGGAAGACCAATGATGTCATCGCCAGTTACTTCTGGATTGGGAGACTTGCACCAGCCCAATGTGTGTTTAGGATTGTGCTCTCAGGGTGTTCCTATCCCATAGCCAGGCCTGAAGCTGGATTGAAAGGAGTCCAAATAATCATCTCATCCAGGAAACCCCAGAGCTGAGATGCCACCACTCACTAAAGTACCTTGCCCAGAAATGGAAAGTTAGATTCTGGCCAGAAATTCTCCAATACAGTAAAATCCAGGAAGGGTTTTTGTTTTTTTTTCTCAGGAGGGCGCAAACCATCACCAACTTTGATGCCAGTGGCAACATCTCCTTCTTCAAAGACGAATTAACCATATCCTCCTGTCAACTCTGCCATCCCTCCCAGCAGAGCTAATCAACCATGCTAGGCAAAGATCAAGCAGGTAAGCTGACACCATAATGCTCCACAGGATCCAGTGACCACATCCTTGGGCTGTACAAAATCATGCCTACAAGTCCTAACCCAGCCAATTGACTCAGAAAGAGTCCCTAACTCTAGGCCCAACAGATACACATAGACAGGAACTGTTAATGTGACGCCCAAGTTGGGACACATGCAAGCGATTTATCCACAAAGTGCCTAGCAAATTGGTAACAGCGAGTTAATGTGTTTTCATTCCTTCCATGGGGGGAACATGAAACAGCCCCTGAACAACCCTAGCCAGATAACTGTCTGAGAAACTACTGGTGGCAGAGGAAAAAAAAACAACCTCTCTTTGTTGCTGTGGAATAGACCCTAACACAATGGTACTCAAACTTTTCCGGCCAGTGGCTCCCTTGACCCCCATGGCTGTTGGCCATGACTCCCCATCATGTTCCTGAGGGCTGGAAGTGACATCATTAAACAGGAAGTGGCCAGAAATATTAACTATATTAACTATATTATATTATATTTATTATAATATAATATTAAATATTAAATATATATTAATATTAATTAAATTAATCATATCATTAATTAAATGCAGATCTTAAAATATATTATTAATACACAGCAATCTACATGCTTTATAAATGATCAGCTGCTGATCACTGTTGGAGATAGGATGCTGGAGTAGGTAGATTTTGTCTGGTCCAGGAGGGCTCATTTTTTTAAACTTTGTAAGCATACCAATACAATTGTTTTATCAAATGAACTTTGTGAACAAGCAGACTGACCAACATTACACACACACACACACACACACACACACACACACACACACACACCAATCCAACTAGTCATTTCTCCCATTCTCCTTGGATAGGACTGAACCCTTTATTAATTTAATGAAATTATATTTTTCCAGTAGCTGGAGAGGAAAACAAAAATAGACCATGAAAACATATCAGAGCTGATAAGGGTTTGGTTAGGAAGCTGATTTGTCTCCTATACTGGGAGATGCACAGCTCAAGCCTATGCATGTCTACTCAGAAGTAAATCCCATTAGAGTCAATGGGGCTTACTCCCAGAAAAGTGTGGATAGGATTGAGCTGGCAATCACTTCATCAATGGCTGGTAAGTATTCCCTTCAAATAGCAGGATTCATCACTTTAAAAATACAGCCTTTCCTCTTCAGTCAAACAACAATAAATCACTTTAAAAACAGTACCCTTTTTCTGCTCCTGGCCAAGTAAAGTGTGTGCTTCTCTCTCTCCCCTCCCCCCCTTTGCCAACTGCATGGAAACAACTTTAAGACCCCTGGTGACTGGTAAAATAGGAAGTGTTTTATTTGGGAAGGGGGAGGAAAGCAGAAAGGTTTGGAGATCGAAAGGGGGGAGTGGAAGAGGGAGGGGCTTGAAAGGAGAGATTTCACTTTGATAAGAAGTGATCCCAGGCTGGGAACTAGGAACCAACCAGACAAGGATCAGCGAGGGTTAAGGACTGCAAGCTGAGCATGCTTGGTACTTGCCAGATGGGGGTTGGAGTCGAAGAGCTTTGGAAACAACATGCAGCGAACACAGAAGGCGGCAGCCTTGGAGTGGAGGGAGAAGAGGGCGGGGAGGCAGCAGCCACTCTCGCAGCTGAGCAACTCCCGTTTCTTCTGCTTTAAAAAAAAAGCGCAGACGACAGGCAGAAGATGGGCTCGTATTCTGCCCAGGGGTGTGACTATTGCTGCGAGAGGACATCCCGCGCCTCCCCTTTGAGTTCCTGGCGCCTCCCTAAAGAGCCGTGCCACACAGTTTGAATAACACTGCCCTAACATGACTAGTGTTCAGTCAGACTTTGCCATTGGTGCTCTAGACCAGTGATTTTCAATCTTTTTCATCTTACAGCACACTAAAATTGTCAATGCATACTATCAGGTTTTTGACAATTGACAAGGCACAGCATGCTGCTGGGGGGTGTCTCACAACCCTCACTGGCCCTACAAATCAATGACTTCCCTCAAATTCCTGTGGCACACCTGTGGACCACTCACAGCACACCAATGTGCCATGGTACAATGGTTGAAAACGGCTGCTCTAGACACCTGTCCAGTCATTTCATTGCACATTTCCATGAAATAGTAGTAACGCTAATCTCCTCAACACCTAGACCACCATTCACTTCTTCAGCAGGTTCCAAACTGTGTCCTGAGAAATTAACTGAGACAACCCCATGAGAACAATGAAATCCTGAGCTGCTCCTGAACCAGGCTTTTAGCCTGGGGAAAGGCAGTTTAGAAACCTTCTAAATAAACCAGGGACTGTGGCATGGACACTGAAATCCCCCAGCATTAGCAGCAACTGGGGGGCACTTCCAACACTACACCAGATCACCCTGACCAGTGCACCCCCCCCCCCACTGCCCAACAGAATCCTACTCCTATCTCACCCATTCAGCATTAGGTGAAGACATTTGAATCCTGTAAAGCTACTGGGCAGGGCACAGGGATGGAATCATGATAGACTACTGTAACCACATTTCCCTGCCCCTGAGCCCTTGGCTACTGCATCACCTGATAACCTTGAGGACAGAGTTGGGAGATACTAATACTACCAGGTCTCTGTTATGAATGCCAGGTCAGCACCCTCATCCAGGGTTATGTTTTCCCTTTCAATGAGTGGCATTGAGACTCTACTCTGCATTCATAACATGAATACAGCATGAGGGATGCAATAGCTGTTTCAGGTTAATATAGTGTATTAGTATGATGTTATGTACTGTACATGTATGGATATGATGTACACATCATGGCATTAAAGATGGAGAGAGAAGATAAATATACCTAATAATGTTTTATGTGAACACAATCACAGATTTGAAGCATGGAGATATTTTGTACTCTGATAACAAAGACACACTCTTTGAAGAAAAGATACTTCTCTGATAAAAAAGGGATACTCATTAATAAAAAGTATAGCTTGTTTTACTTTGCCAGTCAGGTTTTGCTTAAATGATTAAAATCTTACTTCATTTTAAAAGGCATCACGAAATATCTTATCAATTTGAGCATGACACTGCATATTTTTACTGACATCTAAGATGCACTGAGGCAATTTTTCCCCAGGTAATAGAAAAATACTTCAGCATATTGCCTTTTAAAGGCAGTTTTCCAGAAAGTTTCATTGCTTTTATGAGCACAACTTCTAATATAAACACCCAGAGGCTACCACTTAAGTCACCTTATCTTCAAACAGAGATATTCAGGGTCTTGATAGTGTTTAGTATTGGCTTCTAAATTACTCTGGAGGAAGCTGACATATAACCTAAACACATTACAATTACTTTCCCCTGGGATGAACAGATAAAGAATGGACTTGAAAAACTAATTACTTCAGGAGAAGTTACTGAAGCCATCAAACCTTCCAATAAGACATCTGGCCAAGAACATTTCAGAACAGGAAAAAAAAAAAACTTTGGCGTACACTATAATTCACCATACTAAGCACTGTATACAAAAACACTCAGAAAGCGTCACCACCCTTAATCTCTTTTCCATTCTACAAATACAACTACATTAGGTTAGAGTCAATTACAGTTCAGAGATCCCAAATGCAGCATTGCTGGGCAGATCGACGAGAGAATTTAAAGCTAGGAACAGCACTTGCTACTGTAATATAAATCAACCCAGAGTTCTGTTCTGCAGAAGATGAAAAAAAATACTCAACATTAAAACACACACACAGCACATAACTTAATGTGGTCCTTATATTCAAGAGATCTGGATGCACCATGCACACAGCAGTGGTCAAGGATCTCTATGGATCCCATGGCCCTCAAGATGTGATCAGGTTCTCTCTGATGTCTGGTAAACCTAGAGGGTCTACTGGAATGTTGTGTGAGGGGGAACCCTAAATGCAACCAAGTGAGATGCATCAGCCTTGGAGAGCTCTAGGTTCTCTCTGTTATGCTGTGGAGGACACTTCAGCCTTAATGAATTTGTTTTGCTCTGGATTAATTATGGTGAGATAAATAAGGTAAGATAATTAAGGTGAGAAGGAAGACATCTCATATCTGTGCTAGACACAAAGTGAATGTTTTTGTTACCTGCTAGAATAAAGTCCAGTTCCATCATGTTGATAACTGTCATCTACGTAGAGGGAAGATGATGAAATTGTGGTTGCCAATGAAGTTGCTTCAAACAATGACGGGGTGCTTGGCACTAAATCTGGTCTATGTCGTGAGGCTAATACTGTATAGGGGGGAAAAACAGCTTTTAATCAAGAACTAAATCAATTCACAGAAAGTTGCTTGTTTCCTAATTTACCATGCCATTAAAGCACACATACAATACACAAAGTAAAAACCATTAGGGGAAAAAACTATGGCTGACGTTCCAAGTCTGTGAACAACATTGCAAACTCCATGTTGAGTCCGAAATGCCATCTTGAAGCATTCAGGGAATTCATCAAGGGGGAAATGCCCTGTGGCTCCCAAAAAAACTCGTACCACTTTCAGTGGGCAAATGCTCTTGATATTTCTGCAGACCTGGGATGTCTGCCAAAGGACTACCGGTGTGAGAGGAAGGACTAGTGTGGCTTCTGCCACAAAGAAAGTCCTGCAATCAGTGCAGAAAACATGTGGCTGCATATCCCATGTCAGCTGAAATTCACTGAAGCAACTCATGGATGTATTTTCCCATGGAATAGCGACACATTTGAACTGGACCTTAGTCTTTTTTTGGGGTGGGCAGACTTTGGGAAGTTAATAACAAGGCTGCATCACTACACAATAAAACCCATTCAACTCAATAACAAAGGTGTCATTTGCCAGAAACATTTGCTTTTCTTCATGGCCAGTCCTGTCCTGTCAGAGTCAACCCACTGCAGTGTACTTTTTTCTCCGAAATATTCTAACCGTGTTCAAAGTCACACTCTTCTTCTAAGGAAAGGTAATCTTCCAGCAAAGAAAAAACCATGAGTTCAGTCACAGAAAAGCCAGTCAAGCAGAATGAGGCAAGGGATTCTTAACAGGAATGAAGGTGTAAAGCAGGAGCCCACTTGCTCAGAACAGGGATAGTTAGCAAGCAGAGGCAACAAATTACAGGTCATCAGACTACTGGCCACTGACAATCAGCGGAAAAGGCAATTCATTGCCAAGAAGGCTGTAACTATAAGCAGAAGTACAGATATTTAAGTGCCAATCACAGAGCCCAGTGACATCACGCAGAAGTAACCATTTCACATGAAGAATCTTTTCCTACGTAGCTTAGAATTCTTTATCACTGCTCTCCAAGCACAGCTTCAAGCAGCTCTTTTTTTTGCAGGGGGGGGGAGTTGTTCTTTTTTAAAATCCACAAGCAGGTATTTAGAGACAATGCTAAGGCTTTGAAAAACGCCATGCTTTTAATTCAGATTTTGATTTGGAGCATTACCTTCTTCATCGAGGCTAGAATAGCTTTGCCCCTCTGTAAGCAAGTCATGTTTTTCATCTTTCCAGTCTTGGCTAACTGCAGATACAAATTCTTGTGATGTAGCTTTGAGAGCAGCAATAGAATTGCAACGTTTCTTGGAGGGAGAGGACTTTAAAGCTGCACATAAAAGAGATGAACATTAATGTAGATAATTTAAGTATGCACACTTCTTATAATCCAGTGGTTCTCACACATTTAGCACCAGGACCCACTTTTTAGAATGAGAATCTGTCGGGACCCACCGGAACTGACATTATCAAGCATGAACATTTTTAACAATCCTAGGCTGCAATCCTTCCCACACTTACCCAGGAGTAAGTCCCATTTACAATCATTGTTAAAAGTATATGTATTAAATATACTGTTAAAAGTACAGGTCTGTAACATTTCCTTATATGCACATACCATGGTAGCATCTAATATATTAAAAATAAAATATTGAAATGAATGGGAACCCACCTGAAATTGGCTTGCGACCCACCTAGTGGGTCCCGACCCACAGTTTGAGAAACACTGTTATAATTGATTGGTAGAGTTTTACACTGTTAGACAATCTTTGATCACAGTCTCTTTTTATTCTAAATCTGTTGCTGTCTGCCACAACATCTTAGAGGTTTGAACTAATTGCTCAAATAGTTGCAATTATCCCAAATACTATGCAAGAATGTTATGAATATAAGCCAGTATAAAACTGAAAAATGATGACTTTCAGTGACAGAACAATACAGCTTGAATTGAATATTTTAATGTAAAGGGGCTAGTAACAATCAAAATATCTGGTATAATTTCACCATTTAACAATGAATTGCATTTGTCTAATTTCTTATTTGGAATATTTCATAACAATTTTTTTTTGCCATTTAAGACAAAGTTCTCTTGCATATAAAGTTATAAGGAAAAAGTTTCTTGATTCAAAACATGATTAAAAACAAACCTCAAATGTAGATGATTATTCTGGATGAAATATCTTAAATTATTCTAAAGAGCTTCAATAACTTTTTCTGTTAGTAAAATAAATTAGAACTGCATGTTTTGTATATACAATTATGCTGTTGCCAGTGGTTGTATAAAAACAAAAGTTTCCTGGACTGAAGGAACTGCAGAACAGTACAAGCCTGCACATTCCTGACCACCTGGATACATGGGTATGGGGAGGCTGCACCCACATTCAGAAAGAAGCCTACAGAGAAGCCCTGTTTCCCCTTCCACACACACTTGGTCTCCCAGTCACAAAGTCCAAGGTTAACCACACACAAACTGGTCGGGTCAGACTGTTAAAACTGGACTATATACTGCTTTCATTATGCAGAGACTGCTTCTACAAGAAGATCACTAATCTAAGTGATAAGTGTTTAAGATGGTCTCTACTTCTCAGTTCCTCTCACATGGAGCATTCAACATCAATGCTAGCCATCCTGCAGAGGATGCTTTCAGGTAGTTTCTGTGTTATAATGTGATGTGTAAACTAGCCTTAAATTAACTAATGATTTGATGATACCTACCCTGATTTTTTTTGAACACTCTGGAACTCATAAACTTTAAAAACCTATCAGCATAAAAACTTGGTCTGTGGACTGAAACTGTGTCCTGCAAGACAAGTAAACACCAATTAATATTAGGGAAATCAGGCAGAAAACATAAAAATTGGAACAACATTAGAAGATGCAATCCATGTGGAAGGGGGAGGTAGTTTTCAAACTGAGCCTTGAAACCTTTAAATGTTGTGGATATAAAATTCAGTGCTTACCAGTCACAAAAGTTATCATTGGCAAAATGTTCTGGTTTCCTTCAATCTAATAAATTTTATAATAATATTTATAGAAAATCAAATTCATTTTTTTGCAATTTGTCAAAAGTTTAAGATAACTCCCTCTATTTAAACACTGAAATGTTATCTTAATGCTTACTAAGGTGCCCTTCTCCATTTTTTTGCAAATCTGCAATGAAGAGAGACATTCCAAATACAACTGCCTGAATAAAAGGCAACTGTATGGATTTGTATGGGTGCTGCTCTGGATGAGGTAAAAATAAAGTTGAACTGGAAAAATATGTCTCAATTTGATGAATTACCAAACACTGGGCTGAATCCAAAACTTGTGCACGCAGAAGAAAGTTCATGGAAGGTAATTCCTCAATCCTTCACCCAACAGCTGTCCCTTATGATCCCTGAAAAGCTTCTCCTGAAAGTCAAGGACCCCTCCAAAAGCAGTAGGATGGAGGGCTCCATGGGAGGTTTAATCTACTGAAATGGGGCACAGGGACAAATCTGATTTTGCTCTGCTCACAGATCTGACTTTCATGAAGACACAAGTCATAAAAATCTTCAGCAACATGGACTACACAGATGTAGCATTCAATTATCAATTCCAGGCAATTATAAAAAATCATATACCCAACAGTTCTAAGAATTTAAAAATATGCTTACCCCATCATAAACAAGTGCTTTCCAGGAATGCTCCAATTTCTTTATTAACCTGATGACATGGCAACAAAAGTCAGGTAAGCAAAATATGCTCCTTCATCTTACAACTTCAATTTCATCTAACGGATGAATAGGTATCAAAAGAGTATTATTCTACCTTACCTGTAAGACTGCAGAATATCAATAATGCCCATAAATAGCAGCAGCTTTTCTCCTCTGTGGTTTTTAGCTGGAATTCCTCCCATTCTGATGGCAGCAACAAAATAATTTTGAGACATTTAATGTTAGGCCTTTCAGAAATCATTTGAAATGCAGGAGAAACTAAAAAGAACAGAATCTATGCTATTTAGAATTGACTCATTACCACATGCCAATGGCTATATAACAAAGGAACAAAATGGATTTTAAGTCAGCTCCTTTTTCATTTCCTTTGTTATTGTTTTTGTCTGGATAACCAAACCAGGTACAATGCATCTCCTTACAGACAATCTTATAGGTAAGATAATCGGTTTTATGTATCCCTCCTCCATATTTGCACTGAGGCACCTGAGCTTGAGTATTTTTAAGATGATGAATAAACCAATAATTTTTTTTAACTTTCTGGCCTTCAGTTGAACATGTTAAATGCTTTTTCAGAAGATATCTGATTTAGGACCAGATCCTGAATAGTGCATGCAGGCTTACTGCCAGAGCACACTGTTGCAAACGTGTGATAAAGCACATTTGCAAGCCCTTACGGAGGCCCAGCACCAGAACTAGCCCAGTGTGAGCCCATGCTGGGCCAGCTACAGCACTGGGCCAGCATTCCACCACCCAGACTTCCAGGTGGCAGAGAGGTGAGTGGGGGTGGCGCGGGGAAGGAGCGGGGCAGAACTGGTGGATCTCAGCTCCACCGGATCCTGAGCCCCATGTCAGGTTGTGCAGTCCAACAAAGGACTCTCCTATTCTGCGCCTGCTCCAGAGATGCTGCAGAATCGAGTATCCCCGTTGTGGGGTTACTTCCTTACTTGGGGGAAGGGGACAAAGTCTCTTTCTCCTAAGGAGACAGTGGTGGTTGCCTGGGGTACGTTGGATTCCACGGCAGTCATTCTGGTGCCAAGGCAGCCCCGCGCTCTGGGCAGCTCAGGATTGGGCTACCCATCTATAATTGTATCATTCATATACAGAAAGCTAAAGGTGCCATTTTAGATGTAATGTTCATAAAAAAACCATTTGAAATATCCCATTACTTTTTTAAAAGTAGGGTTTGTTTGGACTTACGTATTGGTACTTTCTGTGATGACACAGTCCCCAGATTTTCCTGGACCCTGTATGGACTCCATAGCTGTAGAATAAAGAACTCTCTGTCCTCCTGGACGTTTAGAATCAGATGCATTCTGAGAATTTTCGCCTTCTCTCTCTTTTGCAGCACTGTCTAATATGTGAATTCCAAGCAGCAAACTATAGTCCATTATTTTAAAACTTTCCAGCACCTAGTAATGAAATATGTTTAGATCAACATGAGCTACATTATAAAAACTAAAGGCCACAGCTACAGGTGCATAAAAGTAAAATTATGCGTGTACTAAACAGAGTGGAATGAATACAGAAATGATTTGCCCTCATCGGTTATCCCAACGGTAACATTATCAATTATAAAATCCAAAATCTCTTCCAGTAACAGAACTGTATGAAGCTATACAAAATAGACAGGAGATAAGGGATGTAAGTTAGAAACACCTGAATTCTACAACACAAATGATTTAGTTTTCAGCGAAATGCAAAGATTGCTACATGTCTGCTACACAAAAATTTTCAATAAAAACCAATTAATTTTTACTGATTGTTGAATACTACAACTGTACAGTAAAAATGCAACTCACAACAGACAAACCAATAAAAAAAGAAAGAATAATCGTCAAGAGGAGACCAGTGCAATACAGGTTGTCTCAGTACTCGTGAGGGCTATGTTCCCAGAACTCAAAAATCACATTAAAGCAAATCCTTTAAAAAAACAATGTCCCTTTGCTATGCGATGTAAAAACAGCCTTGCTGACCTTTGTGATGTAAGACAGCGGCATTAGGTAGACAATCCATTAATCAGTCTCTCTTCAGGTGCTTAGAAAGGCTTCACTTTGAGCCAGCGACCCCACTCAGAGCACTGAGCTAGGAAAGAATGCAAAGTGATTACCATTCTTTCACATGCTCAGGAGGAAGGGAGGTCACTTGCCTTGGAGTGAAGCTGTCCTAAGTGCCTGGAGTGAGAATGATTGATGGATTGTCAGCCGGCTGCCCTCTTTCGCATTAACAAGGCTGCTGTTAAACAACTTTTTTCCTTTAATTTAAAGGGCTCTTCTCATTGCGCTGAGATAAAACCATGGGTGAAAAATTCATGGATAATTAGGTTATACCTGTACAGGGCAGTGAAGAATGCCAATTCTATGCTTAGGATCATTAGAAAAAGTATTGAGAACAAAATGGCTAATATTATAATGCCATTGTACAAATCAATGATAAGGCCACACCTGGAGTATTGTGTCCAGTTCTGGTCACCGAATCTCAAAAAGGACATAGTAGAAATGGAAAAGGCGGAAAAGAGAGCGACTAAAATGATTACAGGGCTGGGGCACCTTCCTTATGAGGAAAGGCGCGTTTGGGCCTCTTCAGCCTAGAAAAGAGACGCCTGATGGGGATATGACTGAGACATACAAAATTATGCACGGGAAGGATAGAGTGGATAGAGAGATGCTCTTTAAACTCTCAGATAACACCAGAACCAGGGGACATCCACTTAAATTGAGTGTTGGGAGAGTTAGGACAGACAAAAGAAAATATTTCTTTACTCAGCGTGTGGTTGGTCTGTGGAGCTCCTTGCTAAAGGATGTGCTGATGGCATCTGGCCCAGATGCCTTTAAAAGGGGATTGGACAAATTTCTGGAAGAAAAATCCATTATGGGATACAAGCCATGATGCGTATGTGCAACCTCCTGATTGTGCTTCCGAGTGTCTTATAAGGGATTAAAACTGGTTTCTCCATGAAACTGGAAGTAGTGTTTTTTTACCTACAGAGTTCAGTCTAAGCTTGGCAGAAGCTGGGGACAGACATCCTTGGCCTCTGCTGAGCTCAGAGGCCCCTCCAGAGGTGAAAGGAATTAAGCTCCTCTCTGCTCTGGAGGGGTGGCCCCCTGGGACTGCGGGGATGGGCATTTACCCGTATACACGATTTCAGCTATTTGTGGGAATTCCAGAACGGAACTCCTCCCCTGCAGATAAGGGGGCACCTGTACACAAAGGAACCAACCACTGGTAATGGAAAAGTGCATATTTTTATATATAGAATATTTTTATGTATAGAAAATGCTTTATTACAGTAATGGACAACAGAAGCTGGAATAATAGGAAAACTGTTACTCTTACCCTGTTAATCTTTGTGTACCTTTAAATCTTCAAACACAAAGATATTAGAAGCCTACAGCCAAAGTACTTCAGGTTACTTCTAATCAATACATGACATTCAGCACCTAACCGACTATGTCTTCACTTGAACTGCACCCTTAGGTTCAAGACAAAATTCTCATGCCAGAATGGCGGCAGCAGCTGAATTCTCCCTTCTCTGTAACTTTGTGGCCTCCTCTAAGTCACCTTTACAGATGTCAGACTGCTCTGAAAAAGTTACTCCTATTTTGTAGCACAAGTGTCACTTACTGACAACTTTTCCTTCCCCCTCAGAAATCAGTGCCACAACCATTCTGGCAGCATTGTGCTCTGAGCAGTTGGGAATGCGCTCAAACATTCATGCCATCACACCAGCTCAACAAATGACGTTTCACTATCACAAACATAACACAAAAATAGATTATCTATAAAGAGCAAACTCTTTTAAACCACACAACATAAAAACACTGCTTCTTCCTGGGAATGCCAGTTTTCACGAAAAGGATAAATTTCTAATCCTTGTGGCTATGAAGAAAGGACAATGCCTGGTACACTGTTTCTTCCCTCGTGGGCTCAGTCTCTGAAATCCCACCTCTGTTCAATGTGAGTCACACACCATCAGCTTCTTAATGAGACATTACAGGTATAAAAGCGGCTCTGCACCGCTGCGCCTCCCGGACTCTAATCTGTTCTGTCTATCCAGCATCCTTTATAGTCAGGCTGCAACTTTCCATTGCAGGCTTGGATTAAAATGTTCCCTTGCTCCTTTACTTCATGGAAGAACGCCATTCCCCTAAACAATGACAAGGTACTGCAATGTGGTGGTTCCCAATGGAGGAAACATGAGATGGCTGTTAAAAATTAGGCCTGAAAGTAAGAGTACACACAAAGCTGTCTTAGACCAAGTCAGATTACTGATGCATCTAGTCCTGTAAAATTTGCTCTGACTGATGCAGTTTACCAAAGTCTTGAATTGGACTGGACTGAAAAGGGATTGAAC